>NC_051227.1:27271157-27621157 GCF_015220715.1 Pygocentrus nattereri | reverse complement strand
AACATGTAATTTTGGATCATTTCTGTAGATTCATTTGTCAAATTCATGTTTTTCACAAAGAGCATCTGGCAGTCCAGAGATCTGAATCTGACAATGATCATATTTTGGAATCTTTAAAAGGCTATGCATGTTATTGTTCAGTTATGTCCATTTTTATTGCTACTATATCTCCTAACTAATCATCAAAATAACCTGTAGATTACTCGATTACAGACATAATGGAAAGTGACAGTCCCTAAAAACCATACTGTACACTAGGGCCATTGGCAAGGTATTTCTTTCTAGTGGAAAAAGAGCTATACATCCCAGCACTGCTGTTTCCTAATTTGCTTTGTTTTTGTTTTTTTTAGGTCAGCAGCTTGGGGTGCCATTTCAGATAGGAATGATGAAATCAGACCGGAAATGAAACATGTCACTTAATGTCATCTCATTCTCTCCCCTCTTCACCACTTGACACGCTGAACTACAGTCAGTGACATGGGCCAAACGCACCGAGCTACCTTCCAGGCAGGCTGGTGGGCCTTATTAATATTTATAGAAGAACAGCTTAAGGGCAGTCCCCCGAGAGCTATCACTCCAGTTTGCTGCCTAATGCTCGCAAAATATATTGACAAGTCTCTCGCAGCACTCGCCCCTGCAACCCCTGTAAGCCTTTGAAGCCTTGCAAGCGCGGGGCCCAGTTTGAAAAGGTGCCAGTTTCGCTGTAGAAACAAAGAGCTGTGTGTCTACACTGCAGCCTGGCCAATTTACCAATTCCCTCTACTTTACCGTCTAATGAGGCTCCTGCTTTGAACACTCCAAAACCAGGTTTGTTTGAATGCATAAAACTTTCCTTTTATTTCCCTGGGACACACACAGCAGTCCAACATTTCAACTCACTGTTGGCTAGGTTCAACATCCAGGCACAGAAAAATCGGAATGACATTTGTTCTTATTTTCTGAACTCGAGTAAACAATCAATAGTGGATTTGTAAATGTCACAACTGCAGTTTCAGTATGCCTACGTTATAATAAAAAGGGCTACTGCTGTACTTCCCTCTCAGCTTGAAATCAGCATGACAACTGAAAGACCCTAAACTGATTTTGGATCAATGTCCATTTAAACATAAATATATTGTTGCCGTCAGAATGAAACCTCATTTCTCCAAAATGAAGGAAAAAAATTCTTACCTTTTAATGGAAGTCGATGTAAAATGAATCCTATGTCATTTTTGACTCTTTCTGTGGGTCATTTCATCATGAAATTCACACAATGTAAAGTCCAGCTGGCATTTTCAAATTATGTTAAAATGCAAAATTGACCAAAAGGAAGATGAAAGGCTCTGTCCTGACAGCGACAATATATGTGTGTGTATAATTGAGTCTAGGCTCGTAAAAAAGGGTTCTTGACGTCATAGAGGAACCAATATTGATTCCCTAAACAACCTTTTACTGTGATTCAATGATACGCATGACCGTGAAGAACTTTTTAAAAAGGTTAATTATCCTCCATATTGTGTAAAGGTTCTTGAGCTTCTTTTTATCAACAAAAAAGGTTCTTTGCACTCACACATCCCATTAACAAGCATGTTTTTCAGGGAACTGAAATGGTTTTCAATGGCATTGCTCAAAGAACCATCTGTGGCATTGAACTGCATGTTGTATGCTGCATTAATACACTTTTCTGAGTAGATCATGAGGTACCATCAGAACCTCTAGACTAACTAAACAAATATAATCATAAAAATACAAACAAGCAACAACAACCTGTAAGCAACAACAATCAGTGCATACTGACTGCACTGCATTGCTTGAATGTCCTAGAGTTCCTTTTTACAGTTTTTTTTTGCCTTTTAAAGAAATCATTATATTCATCATTTTTCAAAGCCATTGCCTATTTTAGCCGATGTCTGAAAAACTCAGTATTGTGATACATATCATGATGATATCTTCAAGTACCGCGATGCTATATTTTTAATCCCAAAATCTCATATATCACCCACTTTAAACATGTACTACTAACTTTGAACTCTAACCAGCTTTTGCTGGAACAAGTCATTTAACATAAGATGTTTCTGTTTTCTACCTGGAGGCTATTTCCTATGAAATAAATCAATTGTGTTTAATTAAAATGCTTACTGCATTGCATATAAACTCTTCCAGATCACAAATCCGCAATGGCCAGTGCTGAATTGCACAGACATGCATAAAGGACTCTTTGTGAACCCTTTAATGAGAGACAGACAATAAGTACTAGCTGAGCAAACAAACAAGTGGAGGTCCAGATAAAATGAGGGGCTGTTAACTCCTTAGTAGGAGAGAGTGGAGCGTTCTACCATTAGAGACATTATAGTTAAAGAGAGAGGTGTAGAATATTACTCCTTACACCGCTATCCTTTCTCAAAGCATAGATGTGAAGAAACTACAAAGAAAGGCCCATTTGAAAGGCAGACCTACATTTTGGTGGAGAGCAAATAGAGTTTGGTATTGGCAAGACAACCAAGGAGAATGTATGTGTGTGTGTGTGTGTGTGTGTGTGTGTGTGTGTGTGTGTGTATATGTGTGTGTGTGTATATGTGTGTGTGTGTGTGTGTGTGTGTGTGTGTGTGTGTGTTGAGTTATTACTGCTGTTTTGCCACACTATTCAAATGTATTACATTCTTATTACATAGTTGCAAAACTGAGTTAGTTACATTCTGTATCAGCAGCTTCAAGTTTGTACTTTAAGCTTTTTCTGTTTCAGTGTCAAGCAATGATACAAATATGCTTTTTCTTTCCACTAAACAAAACTGTACGTTTTATCAAATTAAATAATAATAAAATATCTCCACTTAGAAATAACTGTACTACACATGTAAAGTTTATGCACTTTCTACATAATTGCCTTGTTTATTTCAATAAGCTACAAGTGACTCATATCAAATTAGATGTTATCGCAGGTGATATTGTAGGCCTGTCTCAATTTGTACAGAACTGCTTTATTGCAGTTATTTAAGTTGACCACAGCCATTTTCCACAGTTGTTAGCTTTCCCAATGACATGTTTACATCGCACTAAACTCCCTGCATTTCCATCAGTTGGGTTGAGGCGAATCAATGTAAATTTAAAAAATAGAGAATGCCTATATTGAGACACATAGTGAGTCTTCCAAAAACTCCAACACATCTAACAGTAAGTGATGAGCATAATGAGTAAGCAAAGTTTGTATATTTGAGCTCAAGCTGTGTCTGTCTCCAGTTGAGAGCTACAGATCTCCTGTTTTAATAAGCCCTTGCCCATTTGGCCTCGTCCTTTCTCCTTGGGGGAATACCTGACGCCATCTTAAAGGAAGTTTCATTAGTTTATTAGCATAAGTGAAGGATGGCAGAAGAGCCCTTGGAGAGGTGAGTCAAGTGAACAAAAATGTCAACTTCAGCAGCAGAACAGAAGCCCAGAAATCAATGTGACCTGACGCATTTCCCTTTTCAAACAGGAAAGTAATGGCAGACTGTTTTAAAGCTCTTTTAAGCCATAGCAAAAAAAAAAATACTTTAAAATGTTTAACATTTCAAACCTATAATATCTGAGTTGCTGGGCTTTAGCTTGCAAACTATTCCATCTCTTGTACATGACTTCAGATACAACTTCATCATCTTCCTTTGCTAGCTAGTTAGCAAACAACAACAAAATAAGGCACTACACCAAGTTCTGTCTGCTCAAGACCATGTTTATAGCCAGACAAAGCGATGCTCACATGTGCATTATGCTCAAATTTCTCGAATAAAAGGGTTTTGCATTGCAAAATTTGCATGGCTAGCTGATCAGGTCACTGAGTCTAGCGTCAAAGTGGGAAAGGACATGTTAAAAAAAAAGAATTGAAATAAGGCCTTAGTGACAACAGCTAGGAAGCAAATTAACTAATCACCAGTTTAGATTATACTTTAATAGTTGCACACAATTAATAAATAAGACAATTCAATTGGTAATTCCAATTATTATCATATTATCATATTAATGATCACATATTCAGCTAAATGGCTGAAAACAAATTAGGCAAGTTTTCTGTCTGTCTCTGTCAACCCTAAACCAAAGAGCTCTTTCACTAGGTCTCATCAGCATGACCATGCTACAATACATACATAAAAACTATCATGGTCACTCTTGGTTCACTAGCTTAGAAACTCAGAGAGAATGTCTCGCATTAGCAGTGTACCTTAACTGAGCTGACAAGATGCATGACTAAATGACAGTTAAAATAAAGCCCCACTCTGGAGAGTTTGTGGACAATTTGCACAGCTGCTGTCATAAACTGTTATTAGCCATTATTATAATACCCTTTCATTGGCACTGTAATTCATAAGACAAGAATGTTTCAAATAACTTCACATAATGTGGAAAAATGGATTCTGCTGCACAAAACTCAGATGAATACACATATCTCTATTGCATAGCAAGTAGATAAAATGGTAATCTGTCCCAACAGCCACATTTCAGAGAGGAAAAGCAGTCCTATGATGACTTTAACACAAATGCTACGCTGTCAATTGAATTTACTGCAGTGTAGGATATAAAAAACCCCATTTTACAAGATTTAAAGCAATATACTCTTGTGATTTACAAATCAGATTCTCTTTCCCTTTTTAATATTCACACCTGTGCTTCTGAAAGTCCCAAAACTAACTGCATAAAAACACACTGAATATTTGAACGTTAATATCAACAGCCTTGATTAAAATATTAATGCTTACTTCATTAATGTGCACATACTTTCCTCTGGGTCATGCATTAAACCAGAACTGAACAAAAGAAATCTATGCCAGTAAGATTGAAATCCTAGAAATATGCAAAGGAAGGCTAGATTTTCTACACTTTAATTACTTTTCATTTGTGGCCTCATGAATTTAAAAAGAATGTCACATTTGACCGTTCAGCAATGCTGAGAAAGTTTTTAACAGGCCTCAAAACACAGTCCTCCCAGTTCTTTCAGTGAATAAGCTTACCTTTGTCCTCAACCTTTATTACTTAGGTTTGTTTTGGGTTTGTAATGTGTTTGGTGGTAATCTACACCTCAGAACTTGCATGTATTGTCCATAATACCTAGTTATCTTTAATTCCTGCTTGGATTAGGGCTGGAAAATCTGGGGAAAATGTGTAGTTTCTCATGACTTCTCTGACCTATATTGCAACTATGAATTAATAATGTGATTCATTTCTACAAATTAAGCTCCAAGGGATTTATTACAGAAACATCTCATCTTTAGTTCCCAAGTTAATATTTAAAATGTTTCGCAACTTATTACAGAAGAAAAATCTATCTTAAGTGATCAGTTGTTATGTATGTTACCAAGCAATGACCACACGCTCAAATCTGAGAGATGACCACATAATTAAAATGGGTTACACTAAAAGGTAGGTTTATTTAGTTAGACAGTTACCACTGAAACAAAAGGAAAAACAAAACCAAAGTAAATTTAAGTGGAAGTTTTGGCAAAATCAGTCTGCAGCTACCTGTGTTGTATAATGGGGTTGCCACTCCCTACTTTCTCTTTCTCAAGGTCAAGCTCAAGTAGTCTGCTTTCCCTATGCACAGCACTCTTTCTCCTAATAAACAGCTACATGTTCAACTCAATCCCCTTATTAGTGACCACCACTGCAGCATTAATACATGTTTTGCAACTTGAGTAAATGTAATACCATCATGCTAGTTAATGCCAGTAAAACTATTATGCTGCCTGTGACTATTAAATAAACAACATTACATTCTATTATCAATTCATAGTGATCCAATAACGTCATTCAATGACGCACCCGCCATTTTGGTAGGCAACTTCAAGTTCCTTTAACAGCACAGTGGTGTTTGTTAAAGCCACAATCGATTCAGCAAAAGCAGATTTTTGTTTAAAACAATTTTTTTGCATGTTTAAGTGTATTAACCAATACATATGCCTTGATTTTATTTGATTTGTTGATGTAGTAACAATAAATGAAAGCTAACAAAAAAATGGCTGAGATTGTCCACTGCAATCTGCCAGTGAGATATGCTCAACAATCTAGGAGCTCCAGCAGCTAGTTATAGCTTTGGTCTGCTACGTTACAAATTTTCAAGTAAAAGTTTTGCCATGCATATACTAAATTTGAAATAGCTAAAAGAGGTGTCCTGATTAGGTAGGCATTAAAATGGTACACAGTATGTCTACAAATTGTTCAGTGACATGTATAAGGTGCCTGGATGTAATTGAGGCACCATTTAAGGTGGAACAGAAAATTCAAAGAAAAAGACTGCAAAAAGGAAACTTAGTTGTGGTAATTTTTTTGCCTTCCTCCACCTACAGGGTTGTAGCTGCAGCAACGATGACCTGACAAGCTGTTTCTAGGTTACTGTACATTCATGTTAGCAGATAACAGAGGGATATAATGTTTACCAAAATGCTGGTGGGGCTTTCTGTAAACAAGTATTATGAATAGAATAGCTAACAGTAGCAACATAAGCATAAAAAAGAAGTTAAGACACATGTGGGGTTATCCAAAAGTTTGGACAGCAGGGCACAACATGTACTATTATTGTGATAAATTATGTCAGAAAACAATACAATATGATTTTATGAACATATTGTGTATGTTGTCAGTACTTGTAGAACACTGAGCACCTGAATGTTTCATTATGAAGTGATCAAAATTAGTCCTGTTTAACTGAAGTGCAACACAGCATGCCAAATACCGAATAAAAATCAAAATTTAGAACTAATGGTTCTCTTCCAACTGATCAGATGTCTGAAAATGTAATACTGTGACATGGCATGTGTTGTGAAAATTTCCTGAAGCATATATTGAAGCAATATTATATTTTTGACATATCACCCACCTCTATATGCCAGTATTTAAGAGATTTTGTTATGATGCTTCTGTAATACTCTTTTAAGATGAAGAACTTGGGAAGTGTTATTTTGCCATATCCATTGTCCTAAGATAAATCCTAACTGAATTTGTCTTGGTGACTAAACAGATATCAGAGTTAGGATGTTAAGGACAGCCTCAGGCTTCTATTAGTGGTCTACATAGTATCAAATATCTTCCAACCATGATTACAAATGTGTTTTGCTCCTACACGCAAAGAACCAGATGAAAGTATTTACTTACACAACCATAATTTTGAACTTCTTAAAAACGTAGAACTTCTCTACTATGGATTGCTTGTATGGAATCTTCAAATTATGTTTATATCTATTTATTTATATCTGAGCCAGCTAGGAGCCAGATTTACTTCCTTAATGCTTAGTTCTTTTCTTTATGTGCTTTTTGGATTGACTGCACATTGTCTATTTACTTAGTCCAACAATTTTGGTTTATACGTTCCCATGTTTTATTTTCTTTCCACAAATCTTAAAGCTAATTCAATTTTCTGAAAGGACCACCCATAATTATTTGCAATGTCTGCACAGGCGTTCTGCCTGACTGCATGTTCTTTATTTGACGGTGCCCTAGCATTGAGGCTAAATTCCAGAGTAAGCACTTTAATTGTGCATCCTTAATTGCTGTTGTATTAGAAGGCTTAGCGTGTCATTCATTTCAGACTCAGTTTCCGTCTCAAAGCTCTTGCCTTTGATATATATGTATGACTAGACTAGTTTGTCGAGGTAGATGTACAGTGGGAAGAGACTGGATGACATCACGATTCAAAGGCTCTCTTTCTCTCTCACTCTCTCTTCCCTCACTCCTCTTTTAAAAGCTTTGGCTCTCTTCCCCCTCAGGTCGTGTGGTGAACAAGATGTGAGGCAAGTGCTGCAAACAAAGCAATCGATTGGACAACCCGTATGTACAAAAATAAAACAAAGAAGAACACGTTTTAAACCAGGATGCTGCTTCCTAGCATTTACAAAACTGAACCCAACACAGGCTGTTTTATCACTCCTGCGATGTGCTTGTGTCCTGATGAAACATGGTCGTTTTGAGACTTAGGATAAATAATCCAACCGCAGAAGGTTTAAGAACATAATATGAATGTGTAGCAGACAGAATCCAAATCAAAGGGGATTTCTCTGCAGCTTTATTTAAAGGACCCATATCCTGCATTTTTCTTGTATTTTAATTTTTCCCCTGAAGTTTATAACCCTTATAACAACAACAGTCATAATTTATTTTTACATGACCATTTTCCAGCCTCCCTTAGAATTCAACAGAGTATTTTTAGAGACGTAATTAATGAGACAGTTTACTGGTTGTAAAATGACTGGAAAAGCTCATAGTGCTCACCGTGTCACCTATTTATGAAGAAAGTCCTGCCCTTCAATAAAAAGAGCCAATCGTCTAGCTGGTAATGCCACAAGCGGAAAATGTGCCCTCCTCAGCTGTGGAGATCAGTGTAAGCACAGTAGCCAGAACAACCAAAAAAAAACTGTCAATTCTGTGCATTACTAAGCCAAAGCTCTACGAAATATTTATATCTGTCATGCTTTACCAGTGATTTTAAATATGTTTTTGTGTTTTTAGGCTTCTCTTCGTTCAAAAGAAAAAGGAGCCTGGGAGGATCTTAACTTACCCACTCACAGTCAAGAATCAGTTGTCATTTATGTTACCTAGCTACTGACCATACATGCACAGCTGAAACATAAACACAATCAATATAATCAATCTGCTAGCTACTTAGATACAAAACTAAAACGCAATGAACTTAAAGCTAAAAATATTGTGTCAGCACTTCATCCTGTTCATCAGAGCGGTGCAGTTTCACAGTTTCAGTTTCCCAAACGCTTTAGCTAACCGTGCTAACATTATTCCTCCTAATAAACAGACACACGTTCAGCTCTGTCTCCTCAATATTCACAACCATCACTATAATATCGTATCTGACGAGTTTATCAACATTAACACGAAAGCAGTATGAGAGACGGTGGAGATCGAGTCTACAGTGTCTGGAATTTTAAAAGGCTGTTAGAAAAAATACTCATAAGTCAAAGCACCGCGTGTTATCCTGTAATAGCTTCTGTCTTAAATTCAGTCCTAATTGACTGGAAATAACTGCCCAGCGGTGTTGCTAAGATGGCTGTAGAGTGGACAGAGTTTCCAGCAAAGACTTTGGTACTTTTGTTACTGTGCCTTAAAAATTGATATACATATGAATGATCTCTGCTCTGATTGGCCATGGAAATTTATTACGATAACAACAAATTATCATAATTTTTTCCCACCTCTGTTACGTGCTGTATTAAATTCTTTTATTAAAAAAAAGTGAAGAAAGTTAGATTAGGTTGCCAACCCTTAAGCTAGCGTATGGAAGCACTTTGGCTTGTGTGGAGCATATTATGTTTCCACTCATTCTTCGCCCAGTTGTAGTTGCTGCCAGAGGACCATCGACCAAGTGATGTCAAAGCTTCCACCCAAATCGAAAAGGATTCATTCATTGAGAACCAGGGCTTTCGCACTATGTTACACACTTTGGAGCTGAGATACGGCGCCCAGTCTCAATCCTCTTTCAGTGACATAGTAACACCCCCCCCCTTAAATTGGGACCAAAACCGAAGTTATGAAATCACTGAAGAAGACAGGTAGGATAGCTGTAATCTGCTGCATGGACTCCCACAGGATCTTATTCCATAGTAACTGCACAATTTATTGAAGATGAGTGGAAGCAATGTCTCATGTACTCCAAACAAGAGCGGTGAATGAGAATCCTCCAGTTCACTTGCCACATCACTTCTGTTTGATTTATTAATAAAATATATTAGAAATAAATTAATTATGAATCATTACAAATACTTTGCTGTAAAAGTTCCAAGTTTTCTCACACAGTGAGAAAAAAGAAATACTGTATAGAAAAAAAGCCGCATCTCGATGCATCGATAATCATTTTATGATTGCATCGCAGTCTCTGAATCGTAATCCAATCGAATCGTGAGGTGCCTAGAGATTCCTACCCCTATATACGACCCATATGATTACGCTATTATCCACGCAAAAACATTTCCTCCTTCACCGGTGCGACTGCCTGGGTGACATTCAAACACAAACCTCGCTTACAGTGTCCTTTCAACCGCAAATCACTAGGGTCTAATTACCTGCAAATTATCTGCCATTTCACCATCTTGCATAAGATTACGTGCCACATGATGAAATGTCACAGGGGAAGCCTATCAGAGGGGAGCCAGCCATACATGCAGAAAATGTGGGCGCCACTTTGTTAGTCTGATGGTGGTAACAGGGTTGATGGCTGTCAGAAAAAGTGCCCCGCTAATGTAACCTTCAAACACCATAAGGACATCTGATTATTTATGTGTCACTCTGTCCCCAGTTCTCCAAAAACTGCTTATGGAGGGCTCTAATTTCTTCAATTTTTTTACTCTCTCTCTCCCCTTTGTCTCACTTTCTCTATCCTTCCTCCTCTTCCACTGTCTCTCTACCGCTCTCTCTCCCCCCTCCTATGCGTCTCCTTCTTTTCCTTCCTTCTCCTTCCCTCTCTATGTCACTCTCTCTCCCTCTTTCTCTCTTTCCCTTTGTCCCCAGAGTCCTCTCTCTGTCACAGGACAGAAAGAGTTTCATCAGCGGCTCAAGCTTACTCCCCTTCTCTCTCCCTCTCTCTCTCCTGTTCTCTGAGCTGGGGTTGCAGCATGGCCACTGGAGCTCTCGGGCAGCCAATAAGATGATTTTCTCCAAATAACAACCGCAGTAGAATATTCACCTCTTCATTCCATGATGCAACTTTGACTTTTTCAGTCCTTAGGGGCAGTCGAAAAAAGCGTTCTACTTCAGAACGTCAGTACACATCTGCAGGGATACAATATTGCTTTAGAAACTAATTCCAAGAACAAAAAATATGTACAAATTTATAGTCACATGCACATGCACATACAGTCAACATTCCCTTGGGTGTGCGATATAGCAAAAAAAAAAACATGATACCTCAAGACATTTACACAACCCACAATACACATCACAATATTTTAATCACAACCATTTTTCTGAGAGTTGGAACAGACAAAATAGAACCTGTGATGCCACATATAAAAATACAACAATAATAATAATAATAATAATAATAATAATAAACCTGCACTTTGATTTTTATTTAGTTTTATAACATAATTTATCTCTATAACAATAAAATCCCAGGCATTATACACACTAAGACGTATTATTCAGTAACTACAGGGACTGTAATGCAAACTGGCTGAGCTATTCTTAGGTTGTAGAAGTGTGTAATTAAACTTTGGGTACGTTGGCAGGCCCTGGCCATTTAAGGGGTTAAGTTGATCTGAAGGAGTAAATAATTATTATTAATTTTTTTAATTAAAGACAATACTAATAATTGTATTTAGAATAACTAGAAGAGCACAAACATACTCTCTTAAACTAAACTTTCTTTATTTAAAATGTACAATTTTTTACCTTAAACAAAATCAACAAAATATGAAATTTGGTCCTGGGTGCCAAAGCTTTTGCATATGACTATATAAATGCATAACTGAATCATAAATATCTTATACAATTATTGAGAAATAGCAAATGCAACACTTTTAATTTTTTTTCTTTTATGCGAGCAATTTATCTCTTCTTATTCCATTATATGTTCTTTCATGCCCTTTATTACATCTATGGCTTTGTGATTGTTATGTTTGCATTATTACCCTTACAAAGACATCAGGTTGTCTTTTTCAGTTTCTGCAGCTCATATTAAACATTAAATGCATGCTATAAATGTACTCCTATGGTTCTTAAGGGCTCGGCTGTTCTCTGTAGGAGCGAGCCTTAGGCCAGTTCACCCACGGCAGTTTTATAACTGCTGGTGCATTTCCTCCATTAGATCAGGCTGCACAGATTAATATTTGTCATGCCCATGCAGTATTGCGCCGCAATAAACATTACCCTAGTAGATCTATGACGGACATAAGCAAGGCAGACAGGCTGTCTGCATAGGTGCAAAGTGTTATTCCACACTCATAAACTGGAGTGGATGTATATGAGGCGTGTTAAAGTTTTTTTGACAGTAAATTAAGCCGCGGCAACAAAAGCCGAAATTTGAGCCGTCCGGTTCAGAGATTGTGATTAGCTTCTAGTGGTTTATGTGAATCATCACTGAAATTGCTACATGTGTAGCATGAAATAGAGGACACAATGGACATTCTGTTGCTGACCGCTCAGGAGAGGTAACCTGAGCCCTCACGCTGCCTTGAAAGTGGCTCAAGTATGCATTGTTGGCCACCCCCCACCGTTCTCCCCTTCCTGAAACGACTTCAGCAACTAACCCTGCCTCATATTGCCAATGTGCAGGATCAAGTAAAAAGGCCCCATTCATAGCCCATGTCAGACCAGAAGACATAAAAAAAGAAAATGAAAATCAATATGAAACAAAGATGGTCATTAAACTCAAGGCCGAGCATCCAAAACAAAACGTGTCATAATTCCGCAATAATTCCGAAAGTGAGAGCGCACGGAGGGAAAAAATCCCACGGGATCGGCCAGGGGGCAGATGCTTTGGGCTCGTGTGGGGTCTGCCACAAAAGAGGCAGAGGCCCGAAAGCCAAGTGTTACCTCTTATTAAAGTGCAACAACATGGCGAGCATTCATCATCTTTCCATTGTGTAGAACAGAAAAATGTCTGAATCAAATGCCATTTAAATCTTTTTGCCCGCAGCTTGGTGAGATAATGAGGTATAAGGTCATTTGCAGGCCATGTGGTGCATTAGCATGCTTAAACAAAGCAGACAATACATGGCAAGGATAAAGTGAGAACCAGCACTGACCTCTCTTTGACATGGAGCGTTATCACTGCTAACAGCAAATAGCAATTAATTGATAAATTATTCCATTCAAACGTTCTGTTGCTTTCAGCTGTCAAGCAATGTGAGCAATAACTCTTCTCCAGCCTTTCTGCATTCTACACATCACCTGCTATTCTTGATTGATTAAACTAAACTAAACAAACCACTTCAACTTCAATTTCACACCCTCCGTTATCTGCATTCATCAGAACTTTCCGCGCAACCTCAAAATGAAATCTATATTAATGCAAAGCAAGCCAAGCGCATCTTCCCTACTTACTATTACACTATTAAAAAAAAAAAAAAAAAACACCAGATAAATGATTCTTTTCAGTCACAGATTTCCCCTAAATGTCTTTGTCTGGAGAGCATGCAACAGTGAGCAGCGCCACATGCTAGATGAGGCGAGGGTACACCTGGTTGGAATTGCATGGGAGTAGGTGGGCCGAGTATGAAGCAGAACCTCTTGAAAGTCATTTGAATGTAAATGTGGCAGCTGTTGTTCCTGATCCCCACTTTCAGAATACACAATGTCTAAGTCCACTGAAGTGAAGGACAAGCTTTTCTTTCCACCAACTAGGTGAAAAAAGCAGGCGCCCTCACCAAATGCCTGAATCGCATTTCATCCCGCAACCAGGTTACACTTCGCATTTAGAAGAAAACACTGCAAAGCTCTGACAGCTGCATGGCTCCACCAAGAATGTGTCTCCCTGAATGAAAATTTTTCCTGAGATTAACCAAGTTTCGCTCGAGAGAGGGAAAAAAATATCCTTCATTCAGCAAATCACAACACTTCAGTGCTCTGTTGACCAGTCACTGTTCAGTGGTTCTGGAAATGAAGACAGCTACTTTTTTCTTCTCTCCTAGCTCTCGAGCACAATAAAATGTTATCTCGACAGGACGCCATTAGTTCTGTGTGCGATAAATCACGGTGTGACAGACTGCAACTTCGACTAAACATAATGCTCCAGGCAAGCAAATGCAAGCCCCTCTCCCCTCACGTGCCACACTACATGCAGAGAAGGTGAAAGAGTAGTTTGGCTTTTCAAAGCTTGCTTCATGCATTAATGACAACAGTGACAATAATGTATATCACGTCTGAGACACAGGCTTGTTGCCTGAGTTAGAGAGAACGAGCTAATAAGCCTTATTTACAGTGTCAACTGTATTCACACCAGTTCAGTCAACAAAGCATAATTAGACCAGGGGTGCCCAAACTTTTGCATACAACTATAAATGACCTTTCATATCATTGGCTGCCCTCCTTTGAAAAGCAGTTCAGGCTGAAACAGCAAGTTAGCTCAATAATGGTCAGGCTAACCTGCTCTAGGCTGAAATAGGCAGATATATGTAAGTTTCGGTATTTGTGACACCACAAAAACTATTAATTCAAAGCTGAGTGTTTCCACAGCTTAGTTTCCATATAAGGACTGGAGAGTAAACAGTATGTATTGAAACTTTACCAACGTTTGCTTACTACATCAAACTCTTATTTAACATACCCAAGTATTTTTTCCCCAAAGCGCTCTTTAATGCTGGACAGTGAGTGAAGAAATGAAGGCAAGCAATGACATGTTGTTTTGACTGAAGTACCATCGGACTGCAATTAGCAAGACCTCCTCAGCTCTTCAGTTGCTAATTGTGAGATCTCATGCAAGCTGCTCTGTGTTTTCCTGGTAATTTTATTACAAGTAAATGGTCTCTATAATAGTTGAATCTTTTGTTTTTTAGGGGGGTTGGGGGGCACAATGTCAGAATAAGAAGTAGCCTAACCTTCATGGTTTCCATGACCCCTAAAGAGAAGAAACATTTCCCTTCCCAAAGGCCATCAATGGCCTTCAGTGCTTCTAATGTTACACATCTGCTACTGTTAAGTCATATATAATTACTAATACAACTCGAAAAGAAAATTCTATCCACTGTCCACATAAGCAACATTAATGAAATCATCCGACATCCGGTAGAACATGCATATTGTCACTGTGCCGAAAAAATAACTATTTTAATCCAAGTAATTAGAAGTTTTGAAAAGGACAGTTGCTGTGTTCAAATGTTATAGAAAAATAAAAGTGAAAATATGGAGATTCATGAATTTCTTGTTTTTATTTTTTTGATACGGGTGATATGGTGGTCTGTTTTGCACATTGCTGTGTGGAACTGTCTGATATGAATTAGAAATTTATAGAGCAGAGGTGCAATATTTCACATCTCAGTAATCACATGTGTTGGGGTGTTATTTACAGCATTATAAACAAAGATACAATAAAAGCTTAATTACTTTAGCAGAAAATACGGGTCACACAAATTTCACATTGATTGGACATGGGGTAGTAAGCACACAGTAGGTCATGGCTGTAATGCACTTTATTGATCTGGCTTTACATGTATACACTCTTTTATAACCACAGGCCACCTCCCCACAAACCGATAAAATCACTTGCCGTTGCTCCACTATCCAGCAACTTTCCCCCTGCAGAACCACAGGCTAGACCGAGCAGTGCTGAAGGTCAAAGGGATTTGTGCTCACCAAAATGAGGACGCTGATGAGAGTTCTGATTACACTCTTTATGAACTGCTGAAAGATCTCAGTGTTCTTTCCTGAAAACTCATTCCATGCCATATGGTCCTCTAAAGCAACATGTCTCTGTTAGGATACTTCCATAAATAGTGGTCCTCCAATGTCTATATAATACTTGAGAGTGTTCCACCAGAAAGCAGCACACAACCAACTATGAATCTATTTGAATGTTTAGTTCAAATTTGGGTTGTGTATAGTACTGTGCAAAAGTTATATTGGCAAATGACAAAACGATATTTAAAAAGTTGTTTGTGTGGGCACTAAGCATTTATTCCCTGAGTAAAACAATAACATTGGGATAAACAGCTGTTTATCTGGGTAGTAAGGATGCAATTGCTGAGAAAAGCAATAATATTTGGATGAACAGAGTTATTACAATAAAAGTCAGGAACCCAAATCTTTGTCTTTCTTCCTAGCTCAGCAAATTGCAACAACTTTTTTTGAAAACAAGAAAATTCCCTACTTTTTCCACACTAATGTTTGTTTGCATTTATTGTAAAGATATTAAGAGTCTTTAACAGTTAAAACACAATTACAGACTCGATAAATAGTATTAAACAAAGCATGTAAGAGTTTTGCACAGTTCCACACGTTGGCTATTTCATTTCAATGTATAAAAGACTGTGTCCCTAAAGACGTCCTATACAATTCCAGAAAAGCTGGAGTTCAGCAAAAAACTTTTCCTTCATTGACAGTGCAAAAATCAGTGTTCTTCTTCTGAAAATACTTTCCATGCTATTTGGTCTTCTAAGGCAACATTTGTCTCCAATAAGTTACTCTGTTAAAAAATGTTCCCCTAGTTGTACATTACAGCCAAAGGTGTTCCATCAGTGGGTCGTAAATATGCAAACAGCAATTTTAAATCTATTTGGAAGTTCAGTTCAAAATTTGGGTGATAAACAACAGCTCCTGATGTCAAAATAGTTCCCATGAACGCCCTGTCAATATGTTGACTTAGTTGTTTGTTAGTTTGTTGACTTCAATAAAAGCTTGAGTTCATTTCATGCCAAATTGTGCTCTAAAACGGCATGCGTCTCTAGTAGGATACTTCCTTGAATGGTTGTTCTCCAGTTTTTATATAAGACCCAATGGTGTTTTATCAGTACACAAGCAACTATTTTGAAGTTTAAAATTTGTTTTAAAAGTTGTAAAATTTAGATCATAATTTGGATGACATTTTAAAATGCACAAAGACCCATTTCCCATCAATCCCCTAAAGTTCAACAAAAAGTGTTTTCCTTATAAATCGCTGAAAGATGTTCTTTTTCTGAAAACTCATTCTATGCCATATGGTGCTCTAAGCAACATTTGTCTCCAGTAAGCTACTTTCTTGAATAGTGCCTCTCCCAGTTTTACATAAAACCCAATAGTATTCTATCAGTGGGCAGCAAGTATAGATCCTTTTTAAAAATAAGTCTGGATGATAAACATTCGTTCCTGGTTTCAAGCTGTGTGAAAGGACCCAGCTGCAATGGATGTGCCCATCAAGCAAAAAAAAAAAAGTGGTCTTGGAGGGACCATCAGACTATGTTTTAGAGAAGTGGTCAACCAGCAAAACCCCCCTACACACCCACTGCTTTCTAAACACAGCGATCAAATGGTTGTGGCACTGCAGGGATAAAAGACCTAGCAGGGATGCAATTCTCAACCTCTTTAATAAGAGGCAGAAGCAACAAAAGGACAATGAGCCACACTTCCCCACAGCCTGTCTGTCTACTCTGCAGTGAAGTCTCCTCCTTCTCTAAGTAGCTGTGAAGTCTCCTCCGCAGTTATTACATGAGAGACTGCGCATCTCCACTGGAAGACACACAAGAGAGCGCAGGCAATTCATTGGTTCACTTCCATCATTGGGAAGTCTCACATGGCTTCAAACAAGACACTGGTTTATGAAATGTCAAAGTCAAACATCAGAACAATATTCAGATGCTTTTAAAGAAGGCAATTTGGTCAGTTTGGTCACAGGGATTCAACATGCCTCTGCTTCTTGTCTGAAGCTGCTGTTTCTAACACATGAATGTGCATCCACTGCTGTTATACAAATAGGCCTACGCTTCTGCTCTCTTCATTATCACAGCTAAACCACCTGCAAAAAAACTGAGAAGACAAATAGGCCTTGAAAGTATAGGGAAAACTCAATAGGGAAGATTTTTTTTTTGTCAAGAAAGACAACAAAGAGCAAGTTGTGTCCGCTTTCCTTCTTCGCTTTTCATGGACAGCGCTTGTGTCTTGCTTGTCCCTGGGTGCTCATCAACTTGGACCATGACAAGCAGGAGAATACAAAGCCGTGCTCGAAAGGTCAATCTCTATGGGCACCCACCAACTTCAGACTCATTTATTGCCACTAACCAAGCACTTCACACCACGCCAGAGAGCGTGTGATTTAAATCCAGCGATTCAGGGTTACAGGCCCCACTACAACTGGTGGGAGCTTCTTGTTAGCGTGTAGAGCAGAGAAGCACAGCCTTAGCATGCCACGCTCAATAGCCAGGACACTGGAGGGTGTTTAGCATTCTATAAGAGCATGCATTTGGGGAACAGTGGGCAAAGAAAGTTTTCTTATTGTGTAGAGCTACTTGACTAGGTGTTAAGGTGGATACATGCATTCAGCTACAGTTAACCATATTTAAGAATGGGAAACAAGAGCAATACACAAACTTCAGAAAAAAACACTGTAGGCGTAAACATAATAAGTCATTGCACAGGTTTTACAGTCTTATTTTCCTGCACCTTCTCTTGCCTGGATTATACCAATACAGATTAATTACAGGGGTATAATCATTATTATCATTGAAAAATAACTATTAATTCTGTCCCACTACCAACAAACTGTACTGTTTTAAACACATAATATGAATAGTACAGTATGTATAGTGTCATATAGTAAAGTATAGTAGGCTATAGTATATACAAGACCGTAGTATTTGAAGTATAGTGGCACTGCATGTACGGTGTAGCACATCATTTATAGTGTAGTGTATCAGTATGTAAAGTGTAGTGAGCCATATGATAAGTATGGCACAGTAACGTTATAGTTTTGCACTACGTGGTATATTACAGTATAGTATAGTATAGTATAGTATAGTACGACATCTTCCCGCAGACTGAATTGCAATGAATCTGGATAGAGAGGACTGCGAAATACATACCATCCACGCTCCCAGTTAGAGCAGAGCTGAGTCCCCACAGTGAGAACAGCGTCTGAACTGTAAGTAAGGCGAGCGATAAGAGAAGGGTTCTGAGCCGAGACCAGAGCGTGTGCTGGTTAAAGTGGACGAGCTTAACGCGGAGTGAGGTCGCTTTTAAGCTGAAACTGCTTAAACTGCGGTGTAGGCGGAATGCAGAGGAGTGAAACACGCAGCCACGAAGCAAAGAAAGCCGTGGTCCATCACAGCCCCCGTTAGGAGGGGCGCAAAAACGGGTGAAAACATCAACTTTTACTCACCAGGTCTGACGCGCCGTGAACTGCAGCCTGGAACGTTAATATCAACACAAGCAGTACCCAGAGGCGCGAGGCAGCGTGAGCGCGTGCGAGTGCCGTTAGGCTTCTCCCCGAGATCCACTCCCACTGCAAGTTTACGGGATGCTCGCTAGCCCTATCAAAAACAGCAGGCTGGAAATAACTGCACCCTCAGCCTGGCCTATAAGCGACCACCACCACCCGAGCCAAAGGTATAACCCGCTGCATTTCGCTCAAAGAGAGAAAGGGACGGGAGAAACGGGGGCTTACCATTCTGAAGAAACATCCGAGCCTGTCCGTCCGGCCGGGCTAAAGCAGAGAAACAAAACGCCGAGCTGTTGGAGGATGCAGCAGAGCAGTGAAGGCATAAGCAACGTGCCGTGTGTTGTCGGTTGTTCTCACGGCGTCTTTATCATCTCCCGTTAGAGGAAAAAACATCAGCAGAACGCGAGGTGAAAATGTCCAGGGCGCGTTAGCCACATCTCAGAAAAAGGGCGATGACCGAGAGTCAGGTTGTTTTCTTTTCAGCTCAGACCGCAGAGGAAAAGCCTCAGAAGCTCCAGCACTCACGGCACTATCCGTCCACACATGACTGAGCGCCGTGAATGGGGGAGAAAGAGAAGGGAGGAGGTTTAGTGTGAATGCTGGAGAATGACAAGCGGGCCCCCACAGCCCAGCACCGGCGCGTACCATGTGGGCGAGAGAGGAGGGGGGGCACGCTAATGCTTACCGCTTCTTACACGGAGAATAAATGTTGGGGATACGTTCAGCTATAACACAACACACAATAGACAAAACGCGCAACAACACCTGTATGCAGGTAAAATGAGCCTGACCTGCCCGGGATAGCGCAGGCAGCGGCTTTAAGAAGCAGAGAAAGAAAATCCTGCTAGCATATGCAGCGCACATAAGCACTAGTACTGCAATCACTCCAATGGGATTTTATTGCTATTGAAACACTATCTAATCTTAAAATCTGTGGGATCTCCCACCTTACCCTGCATTATAAAAGACTTATGGGCCTCGTTCACCAACTGTTCTTAAGAAGAAAATTCCCCTTAAATCCCATCTACATAGTTTTCTCGAAGATTCAGACATTCACCAGTGTTTTCTTATTTGGGATTTCTTCTCAGGTAAAAGTAGAATCTACACACACTCCAGAGCACAAAGGTGAGAGCAGTCCTGCGGTTTACAAACACGTCATTAATCTGGTGTAGACTTTTTCTTAGTACTTGGAAATATATTGGCAAACGAGGCCCAATGTGTTTATCTTGCCAAAGGGAAAACACTTTTTAGGGGGAAATGTTATTTGTATATTTTTTCTTCAGGTAATTTTACTGAAGGATTTCTCCCACACTCTTAAAAACGTTTGGCATCTTAAGAAAACCCTTGATATTGAACCTTTGCATTATGTCAAGGTTCTGTAAACCAAAAGTAGTTATATGCTTGCTCCAAAGCTCCTTCAGCACCATCTTTAAGAGTGCACATTTTCAATGTAAGATCAAGCTCATAAAAAAGAAAACAAACAAAACAAAACAACAAAAAAAAACGTGTCAGCCTAGTGTGCTAATTTTTAGTAGGAATGACAGTACTTCTGGGGGGCACTGTTTCAAACAAATAGCCTGACTAAACAGATCACTGTAAACAAATCGTTGATGTCGCTCCCCTTCAAATACAACCTTTTGAAGATTTGGTTAGCCTAGTAGTAGATGACATGGTGATTTGTTGTTCATGCAGTCAGAATTGGCTTTGCATTCTGTCATGAGGTCACGTACCTACGCAGTGCTGACTTTTTGGAAATGGGACCTTTTAGCTACGAATAAATAGACTAATAGTGAGGTTAGCAGACAAAATTTCATTAGATCAGTGGTTGATATATTAGAGTCAGAAATAAGGTTCTTGTCTACATGTTGCTTGGTAATTTATAGCTTTAAGCACAGCTGAAGAACCAGAATGAAAAAAAAACAACAGTTTAGTTTTGAAAAATGTACTTGAGCTTACGATTTAGGAATGGCCCCTTAGTGTGTTTGGCAAGGAAAGCTCTGGTTGCTTTTTCTGCAACCCCAGCTTAAACCTCTGACACCAGAGTTTTGTAGGTTAGCCAAAGACAGAACTTTTGCGTTGTCCCACCTGACATTTTCTTTGTTGGGGGCATGCCATTTAAGTAAACCCTGCCTCCAAAATCCAGGTCCTTTCTCCTCTTCCTTGCTTCTCTCCAGAGCGAAGAAAGAATGGTCAAGGGTCCCTATCCCACCAAGTATGTTTGGTTACCCTGAGAACAAGGCAGAGGCCAGGAGGTGGTATGTGTGTGGTTCAATTCACTGCATTATCCTCAGCCAGCTAATCTGGGCCGGGCTTAGGCTTCGTACTGCTCACTGGCTGTGAATAGATGAGTGAAAAGTTAAATATTCTTTCAAATGGAAAACTGCCGGCCAAGCCGGGATTGTGATCGTGTCACCGTGGGATTTGGAGACCCCTCAGTTGACATAGGCAACAGGAAGACGAGCCCAGGCTCATTATCACAACTTCCATATGTGAGACTACACACCCTTGTGCACAGCCGAGCTTGGGAGGCTTGACTATCTGTGATTAATAAAACCAGGCAGTGTGAAAGTAAATGGGAGAGAAATACACTCCAAATTTACTTAGGCCTAGCTGCTGTAATGTACGATTCACACTGCCAGCGCCTGTACAGTTCTGTGTTAGCTTTGTGAAACATGGCATCATCCAAGGTTTTATATATATATATATATATATATATATATATATATATATATATATATATATATATATATATATATATATATATATATGCTATAGGAAATAACAGGCAGGTAAATACATGTTGTTTCTTTCTTGTTTTTTCCTTATCTTGCATATTAAATGTGGGGAAAAACAGATGTAAGAGAAATACGTTCAGAACTCGTCAGATCCACTAAGTGAACACAAAAAAGCTGAACAAAGTGTCTCCTCATTTCAGAGCATCTATTTTTAATAGCTCTGTGACTAAAATCACAGATGTATTTTTAAGTGATTCAACAGCTATTGTAGATGTTGTAATCTGATGAAGCTACATTTGAATGTGCAAAACAGTATTCAGTACTGAGAAATGAATAACTTAACATGTTCATATTGCAATATATCAAGAAGAATCAACAAAACTGGGTAAAGTAGAGAAACTGTTTTGGTGTCTAACTTGCACATCTATCCAGTACTGAGCAAAAGTCAGAGAGCACCCTTTCATTTATTTAATTTCTAGTCAAAACAGCCATTAAGTATAAGTTATTCATTTCTCAGTGTCAGAAAAAGCAGAATACATATATTTAATAGAAAAATACACAGAAGCCTTAACAACTAAATATAATGTCAGTTTTTTCTGTATTCAGTGTGTCCACCCTTTGCCTTTATTACAGCTTCCATTCTTTTTGTAAGACTCACTTTTAGTTTATCAAAGAAATCTGCAGGCATATTTGGCCACATCTCCAAAGCTTAGACTTAGAAGTTGGTTGAATTAAGCATTTAGTCCATCAGTCCATAAAACCTTACTCCACATCTGAAATGTCCAGTTTTTGCCTATATCCTTTGCTCAGAAAGGGCTTCTTGACAGCCACACCTCCTTTTAGACCCATAGCGTTGAGCTGTCCTTTACTGTTGAAGGCTGGACAGAAAAAACAGGATTTTTTTTAGATCTGAAGCAAGAGTGGAGATTGATTTTCTGAAAGTGACAGTTTTAGTGGTCTCCCAGCTCATTTTCTCTTTATCTTTTAACATTTTTGTGAACTCACTTTTAGCACAAAAAAACTCTTTTAGCCATTTTAGATGCACATGAGAAAAAAAGTTGCAAGGCAGCTAAGGTGAGTTTGTTTGGTTGCGTGGACAAAAGTAAAGAGTGGTAAATTACTGATAGATTTAATATTACACTTGGAGGTTTTTGTGTAATTTTCCTGCTTTTGGATTTTTACACAGTACCTGTACCAATAGGCGTTTCACGTAAATCTTCATTTTACATTCCATGAGGATTTATGAGAGCAGTAGAAGCATTTTTATAGTTTAAGATATTTTCAAAATGTTCTTTTTTTACCTCTTGAAGCCATGGTGTATTATTTAGCAGTCACACTGAAACTTTCTCTCCCATTCACTTTTACCCTTTTTACGATGAAGACAGCTGCAGTTGTGCTGTCCATTTTATCTCAGCATGGCCGTCTTTGCAAAGAGGTGTGAGTTGCTATCACAGCAGGATGTTCTCACCCTCCCCTTTTACCCCTCACTGCTCACTAACAGCTCAACACAGAGTCATAACATTTCACATACACACAGAGACAACAGTGCCCTGGTTCATCTGATAACAGAGTTCTGAGTGAAAATATTTTACTCAATTATATTAATTAAAAATAAATAGAATGGCCACTAGGGGGCATGCAGAAGGAGTTTAATCCCAGGCAAATATTGAGCTGGTTTGTGCTGACATGCGCGACAAAACAGGCCTAAGTGCAAAGTGAAAAGATAGTACATAACAGGAATGCTGCACTAGGCTCCACATGAACCTGTCAGTAAGCCTTACCCTCACTTGGATCAGCCTGAGTCTGAACGCAGCAGCAGCAGTATCAGAGGTTTGGCCCCCCTCCAAGCATGAAGTCCTGGAGGACACAGAGGCAGCGGTGTTGCCAGGTCAGTGCAAAGTCCTGCAGGCGCTGGACACCCTACTGAGGGCAGCATGCTGTGCTGCTCTACTGCTACTGTCTGCATGTGTGTGATTGCGTGTGAGTGAGAAGCTTTGCAGTAAAGTAAAGGGAAAACACTTTCACTGTACCAGTCTATTTAAGTGCATGAAAGTTGTGTCCCCATGGAAACCAATTGTTCAGTTATACAACTAGATTAAGAAAGTACAGTCAAATGAGTCACAGGGAAGCATTTTCACCCAAAACCATGAGAGAATATTCAGAAACTAGGCTTTATGTTGAGTCACTGCCTCGGAGGCCCCTGAGATAATGAAAGTTTATTAAACTGGTCTTACTTACAGGGATATTTCTCTAATTTAACAAACAGAAAGAGTACACAATGCTATATGATGTGTCCTCCTACTAATCCACAGAAACACTCCTGCCACCATCCTGTGCAGTTATATTACATACCTTTCAAAATATGTATCATTTTTCATTTTTTAAGTTTGTCCAGAATAAATACATTTATCAAACACTTGTGTATAAGGACTTTGGAACAGGGTGGCTGTGTGTTGCATAACAATACTATTATGTTAAGAGCTCACATACACTATGTCCAAATGTATCTTTCTAATTAGAGAATTCTGCCACTTTAAGGTGCACTCATACTGCAGCTGACACAGCTGGTCAATCACACATACACAGCATGTAAAATCTCCATAGAAAAGCATTGCAATTACATTGGGACACATTCTGGAATGATACCAAATGTCACCTAAAGGGGCACTGGGCTATAGAGCAGAGGATCTGGAGTGATGGGGATCTTTTTATTACCTTTGGGATGAATTGGAGTGGAGTTTGTGATCCAAAACAAATCATCCAACATCAGTACCTGACCTCACTAAAGCTCTTATGGCTGAATACAGACAAATCCTCACAGCAATGTTCTGGTATCTAGTGCAAAGCCTCCCAAAAGATTAGAGGCTGTTACTGCAGCAAAGAAGGACAGACTTTCTATTAATTACAGCTAATAGAAAAAAACATTGTATGAGTAGATATATAAAGACATATACATATTCATATGTATAATTGCATAATATAATGGCTTGCTATTATTTTACATGTCATACACATATACGTTCACCAAGACGCATTCTTTGCAAGTGCTTGAGTTGTAGCATGCATGTCGATATGAACCTCATTCTGTTTCTCATTCTAAAGAAAGCACAAAGTTCACATTTCCAGTCATTTTTGAGATGCTTGGCCATTGACTATTTGCCAAAATAGTCTTATTTTTAGACAAATCGTGCGTTAAGAGACCTACATTACATGCACCATAAAACCCATAATTAGCATTGGCTTGGCTGTATTCTTGTGCTCTCTTACACTTCCTCTCTCTCCATTAATGAGATAATCAAACCTAATCACTGTAAAACTCATGGGGAGAGTGAAGAGACATTTTTCAAACAGCACAAAATAGATTTCACCAGAACTTTTTTTGAGATATCATATATCTTATTTTAGTTTTGCAAACCTCACAAGTACAGAGAGGGTAGATTTGAAATTGCACAATCAACTTATTGTCGCTTGTTTTTTTGCGACTTTTGTTTTTTAATTCCAGGTGATTTTGGAGCTTTTCTATCAGTTCATTCATCATTTCACACAATAATTTCTTACCTGACCTGAACTGAATGAAATACTTCCATGCAATTAAATGGCTTTCTTTTTCAACATGAGGCAATTTTTCTGATCCAGCATAATTTACTTAAATTGGCTTAATTTAATCTGTTATCACAATTAAATAACTAAACAAAAATTAAAGGCCATTGAACTTGATTTACTGCAGGTGATTTACCTCATGTTGGTCTAACTTATTTTCCTATGTTTAATGATACAATGTTCATTATGTGTAAAAGTGCTCACTGTAGTGCCCAATCAGTGCACAAATCAGTGGCTTCGTTAATCCAGATCCAACATTGCTGGGTTTGCGAGGCAAAATCTTATCACCAAAAAAAAAAATATTTTCAAAAATGATCTCCTTTTTGGGGCATACGAGGCGTGATGTTTGCCTTTTGATCTAAATCAGGCGTAATGTTTGTCTTTTGATCTAAATCAGGCGTAATGTGCATACTTTATCTTCTGCCTCTGCTGTATTCGTTGTTGCTAGGCAAAGCTTTGAGTGAAGGAAGAAAATGCCACCTTTGGTTGCGTTTCTCTAAGCATGTTATTATCAATTGGGCTTTGGGTGGTTAAACACTCTGCTTTTCTTATTAGCTTGCTCGGTAAGAAAATCATCCCCTGACTGCACTGCTGATATCGCATTCATACTACAGCAGACAGTGGTAGCTAAGACCTATTGCTGAAATTGAATGCATTAAGTACATTTAATGGTAACAAAATACCTTTCAGATGACTGGAGAAGCTGAATGCTCTGTTCACAACGTAATATGGATGTGTGAGTCATACGTGCCTTAAAATTGCAAAAAAAATCTCAAGTCACACATGCACACACCCATTCATTAGCCACCCCCAACCACATGTGGTCATTAGTCAGAGAGCGTAATTTTCTCATTTGTTTACTTAGAGGGCTTGTGTTTCAGATGCCGAGTGATTTGTTTTTTTGATTGCTCACTCAAGCTTGTCATTTGCTACTACTGCACCATGACCACCTTTCACTGCCAATTGTAGGCTTGTCTCCTCACAGGAATAGCAATTTTCTCTGGGACGGTAATAGGATCAGGGGCCCAGCACCACTTCCACATGATTGATGAGAGATTAAAAGGATTGTTGAGACTGAATGCACTTTTAGTGCTCTACCAAGCTTCCATATCAAGGCGCTCTGCTAGTCCTGTGGTTTCCACTTTGGATGAGCTCTGATGCAACGCTGGAGGAAGTATTAAACTGTTCCTGCTGGATGGATGCAGGAGTGGTCATCTTGTTTTATTTTTCCCTTTGTATTTTCTTTACTACATTTTACTTAATATCTTACTCATTGCGTTCATCTAGACAAATTCCTTTCACATATATGTGTATGTGTCGTAACAGGGAGCAAGAAGAAGTCATCTTCTAACAGTAATATATTTGTGTTCTTGTTGATCCAAGTCTTATCCAAAGAACACCTGTGAGACTGATTAGCAGAATCTCATTCTTTAGGCTCGTACCATCATGCAGAGCGATTTCACACATCTCATGTCTAAGGTATGCCATGAAGTTGTGGAGTCTTGTGAACTTCTACATTGATTTATTTTTCATCAAGAGTTTTGATTTTACACTGAAGGTGTTGAGATAGTCTAATAAATCTTTGCTAAATTCATCCATTTACTTGTTGATTAAGTTTAAGTAAAACATAAATCTCAAGCATAATGACAAGAATATATTGTTTCTTTCATGCCATGATCCATGATAATTTATTACATGGAACGCTCAGAAAAAAAGGTACCAAACTGTCAATGGAGCAGTACCCCTCTTGTCACTGGGTGGTACCCTTAAAGGTACATCTCAGTACCTTTAGTTAGGATTCATAACTGTACCATAATCAACTGATATTATATTTCCTTTTTCATGTTTTTAAAAATCAGTTTATAAAAGGTACAAATATGTTCTTTTCACCTGGGTAAAACTTATTTAAGGTGCAAAATTGGACCTACAAACCACTGTTGAACTTTTGAGGGCACATTTACATTGTTTGTACCTTGATGAATAAAAATGTACTTGCACAGACCCTTTATTTCTACCAGTGTAGGGTATGTCTTCAGTACCTTTAGTTAGGGAACATGGTTGTACCATGCAGTTATATATTTTAAGTTGTACTGCCTCCCCACAGCCAGTCTCGTCTGCAGACTTTTCTTTTTGTTGTTCTTTTTTAAAACATAAGTTTGAGGAAAGGCACAAATAAATACCTTTGCCCTGGGAAAAACTGTTTAAGGTACATGATTGGAATGTAACCCCTTAAATGGTCAGGGCCCACCAGCAGGCCCTAATCTTTGTTACACACTTCTAAAACTCATAAAGTTTGCACAGAAGTCCCTTTGAGGGAACATTTACATTGGTTGTACCTTGAGAAATGAAAAATGTACCTACACAGTACATTTTTTCTGACAGTGGAGCACTTCTGATTCAACACAAAAGAAGTGATAGTACAGGATACTTATTGTATGACCAATGAAGTGTCCATGACCAATAAAAGGAAATTTTGCAATTTTTGAATTTAAATTATTTCAGTTTAGGTGTATATTTTTAAAAGTAATTCAAAAAGAATCACAGCCCAATATTAAGCATCTCTAATAACTGTGTAGTTATGCATGAATAACATATGTAACTACTGATGATTTAATCAATTCTACAGATGGATTACAGAATTACAGCCTATGTAATTGCACATTTGTATCAACTTCAGTTTTGCCATATGTAATTACACAAGTGGACTACATTGGAACTTTCCTGTAGTGTAATGTTAAAGTTATACTGTATAATAAGTGGACAGTTCCTGTGTAGTTCTTATGTAGGTACTGTGTAATAATGGAATAGTAATATAAACATTGCTTTGGGGGAAATGCAACACAATTAACACCATAAAAGTTACATTTGTATGTAAGGGGACATCTGTAGTACATTCATTACAGAATGGTTTAAAGTAGAAACTGGTTACAATGTCACCACACAAAGAACATAAATACTAACTGAATGTATGTAATCACATAAGGCAAAACTGAAGTTGATCTTCTTCTTTCGGCTGCTCCCTTTAGGGGTCGCCACCGCGGATCATCTGCCTCCACGAAGTTGATACACATGTGTAATTATATAAGATATACTTCTGTATTACATCCGTAACAGTGACTAAATCATTAGTAGCTACATTATTGTTGCATTTGTTGTTCACATGTAACTACACACGCTGTGATGGACTGGCGACCTGTCCAGGGTGTATCCTGCCTTCCGCCCGAAGACTGCTGGGATAGGCTCCAGCACCCCCCCTGAGACCCTGACGGAGAAGCGGCTTAGAAAATGGATGGATGGATGGATGTAACTACACAGTTATTAGAGACACTTAATATAAAATGGGACCAGAATCACTTTTGATTGCCTAAAGAACATTTCAATTTGATAGTCCTTGAAAAGCTCATTTTAAATCCCTTAAGGTCCTTTGTGAAACCAAAAGCGGTCTTCAATAGTGTTGTTCCAAATAATTCTTTTGACACCTTTATTTTTAAGGATATGAAAACAAGAACACTCCATTTTATCGGTTATGTTTGTCAGATGTTGAACAAACAAATTTCCCAGCTGAAACCTTCTCAGAACACAGCAATCATGGCTGCAGGTAGTGAAGCAGGAAACTGGCAGCATTTTGCCCTTCAAAGATTTCTATGTGCTTGACCTGAGCCGCTGTTCACTGTTGGGAGGCGCCAGTGATAACAACCTCTTGTCTGTCATGATCAAGTGACAAGCCTCAACACCCCGTCCTCTTAACGCGAGATGACTGTTGGTGTCGCCAGCCCACGGCCAAGGCATCGCTTTGGAACTGCATTAAGTCAGCTCTCAAACCAGCTTAGCGTCGCTGACATTTATTTCTGTGTGCCTCCTGCCCCCCACACCCCCCCCGGCCAAGAGCCTAAGCTAACCTCAAACGTATGACCACACGCACACAATGCTGTGTAAATAGAATCATGCTAGTGTGCCCAGCATGAGTGTCTGATTCACAGAGTGTGTGGAGATGTTGGCAGCTGTATGCAAGGGTTGGAGTATGTATGCAGGATGAACAGACAACTTTGAGATATTTTGGTTGTGGAATTGTTTGCCAAGTATGTGCATTTGAGATATTTAAGGTTATAAAGGAGCACTACAATTCAATCCATGCATGTTGAACAAGCTTTAGAGAATGTATTGAACAGACTAGAATAAATCCCATTCAACATCATGAGAAAGTGGAGCTCTCTCAATTTCATCAAACCATAGAATTTCAGAGTACAAAAATTTGGGCCATCAAAGTTATAAATCTAAGTGAGATAAATTATTATAAAGCAAAGCATGATACATTATTATGCAATGTTCTGTTCACAATTTTTTTGGGTCCACCACCTTTTAGGAACAACAGCTGCTACCTTTCCTTAACAAATAGATTTTTAAAAAACAATGAACAACTACTCATAAAAGTCCCAAATTTGATCATTTACCTACATCTGTGAGTGGATTAAAATGAAAATGGCAGATGCAGCCATGGAAAAATTAAGGCAGCCATGAAGGATACCACAGGATAAATGACAACATATTTTAATAAATTTAGAAACAGGACACACACTTTACTACACATTAAAACACTGCAAAGCACATTTTATGTCACTTCTTTTCAAATTCCAG
Source organism: Pygocentrus nattereri (assembly GCF_015220715.1). Taxonomy (NCBI): domain Eukaryota; kingdom Metazoa; phylum Chordata; class Actinopteri; order Characiformes; family Serrasalmidae; genus Pygocentrus; species Pygocentrus nattereri. Next base: position 27,591,397 of record NC_051227.1, on the reverse strand, counting down.
AGAACAAGCGAAACAGACACACCTGTTGAAATTGAGAAAGTGCAAATAAAATGGCACCTAAAAAACAGAGGAACCCAAAAGTAGGAGGCGGAGCTTATGAGACATAATGCACTGGGAGTTGTTTAAACTGCACTTGATTTGGTCTGCCGTTAATTTGGACAAATAATTCCAACTCTTTGACATTATACACTGATGGTTGTTTAGACAGTTGTTTAGATATTTGTTTAGACAACTCCCAGGGTGTTAAAAAAGGTTTCAAATGTGATTACAACATTCTGAATTTTACTGTTCTTATCATCTCAGGCCTCAATAACATCCACAAAACATTGTCCAGGTGTTACATTAAAATGTTCTTCCTTTGTATCAAGTAACATTTAGCTATAAAAGGTTTATAAAAGAACATTTTATAACATGTTATCTCTGCAACATTTTCAAAACATCCTCACAATTTTGCAGGCAAGGCAGTGTACCTTTAAACATGTTACATCACAGCAATGTTTTGCAAAAAAAACAAAAACGTTGTCATCTCAGGCCTCAGTAACGGCCATGAAACATTTTCCATTGAGCATGTTTTTCCAGTGTAATTATGTACCATAATCTGTGGCCCTAAAAACACTCCTAAAACTATCTTCTGAATGTTGCAGTTAAAACTTTGACATATACATTTAACCTTATAGGAACATTATTTGATAAGATAAACATACTAAAATGTTCTTTGGACATTAGATTAAAATATTTTCTGTAAAACATTATTAGAACTAGTAGGTAACGTTCGCCAAAGTTGTGGGAACATTCTCTGCTAGCTGGGAAGTTGCTTTTACGCTGTATGTTGCTTTGATAGAACGTGCAACTGTTCACTTTTGATCAAATACAGCTTTAAAACATTTAAAGCAGTACCTTCAGCACCATCAGTAGACCAAACTGGACAGTTCCCACAGGAGACTTAAGGATAAATCAGCAAGCTAATGTTGGCTTGGTGGCAAATTCATCGTTGTTTTTTCCAACCTGACTAGCTTTGATTAGCTACAAGGACATCATTGTAGTGTAGCATTTTAAACTAGAAGCTCCAGTGTAAAATTGTGTAGCGACTCTAAACACATTGTGTGAGAGCTTCTCGTTAGGCTGAATAGGATTTGTAAACAAAATAGTTGCAACAAAAGAATGCTTAGCATGGAAAGATGAATTGTCACCCATGTTCAATTATTTATGCCTATAATTCTCAGTTTAAGTACCTTGGCTTATACAAAAGGAATGACAATGTGAAGGTAACACCCTGTGAGGGAGTTTTGTTCTCATAAATATCTCTTCAACTTTGAGTGAACTGATACACTGGCATGCACACACAGAGACAATGAGACCCTTCTCAGTGATTAAGGCTTTCCCAGCTGGAGTGAAGTGGATCTCTCACCTCGTAGTGCTAAAGAGGACTTGATCAGCTCTGTGCCTGACGGTCTCCAAATTAGTCTTTAATCAAGAGCCTGTTCACTATCTGCCTCCAGGCACAGCTGATCACCAGCAATGCGTCTTTCTGCTAGCACATGTGGTGGAGTAAGTTCGCTACCCAAACTCTGACACTAACCATTAAATGGGAAATCTGTAGAGGATTGGAGTGCTAATCCACTCCAGCAAAGCTCTAGCTAATACATCTACATGCAGCAGCAATACATGAACACTTCACCCTTAACATGGTAGCTTTGTTAGCATTGGTAATGGATGAAAGTAATGGCCTGCTAGAATCATGCAAATGTGAATCTTGCTAACTAGGCCTCGCTAGGTTTCACTCACTGTTAGCCATTTTAGCCATATCATGCTCACATTTTTACTGGCAGACTGATGACCATTAATGGGCTGAAATAGGAGATGGCTGTCTTGTAAAAGAGTCTGAGGCATCGCAGAGCCATCAAAGCATGAGATGAGCTGCTCATTGCTAATCCTGCTTTACAGTCAAAAAAAGACCACAGGTGACGATCACTGGAAACCCAGCTGGTTCTGTGTATAAAAAGGAGTTACAGTGTTGTACCTCAATGGCTTTGAGGTTTCATTCTGTATGAAATTCAATTATGAGCTTGAATTAGCTTGAATAAACAGAGATAAGATCTGAATCAGTGGCTGTAAAGCACTAGCTTATTTATAGGCAAACTGCAACAAGACTAAAGGTTAACTATTCAATAAAGTAGATACAATTACCCCTGAAGTCATTTATTAAACACAGTAAGCTGAACAATGAATGATTAAAATGTCTATAGAATGTCTCTAAACCTGAACACTAATTAAGAAGATTTGTGAATATGTCTGATTATGCAAATCATATCTAGACCCCGCCCCTTTCTCCACTACCCAGCATTGTCTCTGTTTGAACAGACGAAACAGAACAGAAATAAAAAAACCTGAATTATCAGAAAGTTTGTCATGCTGGCACCAATTTCACTCACTCAGATTTGAGTCTTTCAGAGCTTGCCTCAGTGAGCTGCTACTGGTTAGCCACTAGAGCTAACAAGGATATGAATCCAAAGTAGAAAAACACAGATTTATCTGCAGAGATTTGAGTCTTTATTCTTGAAACATGCATCAGTGAGGCTTCAATGAGCCAGAAAGAACCTGTGTAGTTGTGTTTACAGCTGTTTCACGGCTCTCGTTGTCGCTTGGGGTTCAGGCACTGCCTCTCACAGTTTTCACTGGTGGGTGGCACAGCCTCTTGTTAGCATATTTTAGTACAGTGGACCATGAAAGGTTCAAGCTCATCTGTGATGTACAAAGCTATGTTGCTACATATGTGCCACCACAAATTTCTTTGTCAGATATACTGAGAAAGTCAAAGACAAAATATGAACTCTGCACTGTAGCACATTTGATACAAATGTCAGTCTATATTACAATAATAAGCCTTTCAAGAGGAGTTAAAAAACACAAATGCCTAAAGACATTAGCGTACAGTGTGCAGCTATGGAGCCTTGTCTTAGTCTTTCAATTGAATTGATTTAAGTCTTTTGTCAAACATGCACACATGTGCAGTATAACAAAATAAAGTGGGCTATTCTCAGGCATATTGGACAATAATGGAAAATAATTGCAACTCACAGAACTGCAGTAGTTCACAGTGTGTAAAGCTTAGTCTAGTAGGAAAACATTTCTGAACGTGAGAGACATTTTTCTAAAATCAATCCTCATTTAAAAAGCAGAACTCGTTATTTAAGATGCAGAGAACTCCATTTATGACCAGCAGAGGTTAGCATCATGCTGACCAGCCCAGTGAGTTAGCATGACCGAAGCTCTTGACACAGACACTCCACCTCCTTCTAAATCAAAAGAACGTGTTTGACGAGGCGCTGCTGTATAGCCATTAGGGCCCAGTATGAATCTGCATCACTGAGTGGCTCTCAAGAGCTCTTCAGGGTGAGGATCTACTCTCCACAGCACCAGCAAGACACGTTTCGTGTGGTGCAGAGAGAAGCTCCAGCTATTGCTGAAATGTCACTGGCTTTGAATCACATTGCCAAGAAGCTCATTGGGTTGACATTGACTGTCACACTGCTGTAGGAACGTCTGTATTTGACATGAGCTGTTCCCTCATGCCTTCTCCTTTAATTCGGCGTGCCCATGTATGTGTGTGTGTGTTTGACAGCTTGAAATTGTGTGCTATCATTTATGTGAGAGTGAGGGTGCGTGAAAGGGAAATGGGCAAGAAAAAGGGTCATGATAATTAGCATTCCTGTCATTAATTTTGTAATTTCATGTTAATTGTAGTAAGAGAACCCTGTATTATTTGAAGATTTCTCTCTCTGCTTTGTCACTTTCTGAATAGCATCTAATTATTGCCAGTAGTTACTACAAGCTTTGATCTTAATGGGTTCATGTTGGAAGAATGTGCGGAATTCCATTGAAGTTGCAATTCAAGGCTGAACAACAAAGACTTGCTTAAATTAAATTCATAAACTGAAAAGGCTAAAAATGGTTATGAAGAGTAGTATGGAGAGCATAATCTAAACATATTTTATAAAAGCATTTCAACTTATATGCTATTTAATGTCTTTTTTGTTTCAGTTTAACAGGGAACACTTTAATTTTATAGATTATATTTAATTCCTTTGTATGTACACACACACACACACACACACACACATATACATATATATAAGTAATGTTAATAATATGTAATATATGTATTTATCGATAGTAAGGTATCAACAATACACTTCTGTGTTGTATCACTGCAGTATTATTAGGGAAAATAGCAATTGCAGTATAGTGCTACAGTGCATTATAAACAATATCTTACTTTAAAATAGTTAACAGTAACTTAATGTAGTAATAACCTGAATATTTGGATTACATCAATGGTCTGTAGTTCTGAATGATTCTGGCGGACTCATTGATATCATTGGTATCATTGATCAGTGATTCTGGTGGTATCGTTGCTGTAAATAAACAGCCTATAGTATTGAAACTGCTGACAGTTATTGCTGTAATTGTATATGTATGCTTTTCAATGTGTATGAACATTTAACATGTTTTCCTTGTTAAAATAAAGATAAAATGAAAAAAAAAAAATAGCACAAAAACTGCATGTAGATTCTTATAATAAGCACATTATGCATTTTAAAGTTATTCTGATTTCTAAATGAATGTCATTACCAAATCAATATATTTATTAATCCAGGCACATTTCCCAGCTATTTTGTGTAATAGCCATATCTACTGGGTGTTTTATAATCCATCATAAATGCAATATTAAATTTCATTTTCCAGCTCTTGTGCTCTTTTATGTTGACCGTTGCGCTTACACTTGTTCAATGAAATTACAATCACCCTTGACAGAGCAGTCAGTTCTGCTGAAATGGGGCTGTTTTAATGCAGCCCTTGCTTTTTCTTCAGACAAAGCACTACTATGGATCCTAACGTATAGAGCCACAGTTTTTAACTGATGTTGACGTCCACTCACCAGGGCTAAACTGTGGTCTGCAGGCAAGTATTAAAATGTCCCAAATTAAGAGGTGTGAGTCAAGAAATGCTATAAACAGACAGCATAAAAGATGAGCTGTGGCCTTTCACTGTTTCCCCAAATCAGTCTAGACATGTTTGCTGTCTGAAGTTTGTGTCTTCAGTCTTGCACTATGAAACTGAAGTAATATAGACATATTGGATGCATATAAGTACCTTGACACACTGTAATATAGCGTCAGATATCAAGGCTATTTGAAAGTGTTTAATAATGCAGTGCAATGCCATGAAATCTTTGTCCTGGCTCTACTCCTCCTGGTTTCCTCCCTTGTTCCACCCCCTCAATTACTGGCTTTAATCACATCTTGTTAGATTTTTTTGTCTTATGTTAACCCCTTAAAATCTCAGGTTTACATGATTCAGAAATTACAAGGACTTAAGCGCAAACTGGTTGTGTTATTCTTAGGTTATAGAAGTGTGTAATAAATCTTCTGGGCCTACTGGTGGGCCCTGGCCATTTAAGGGGTTGATTACATTATGGATAAATATAAAATTATACCAAACTATTACTTTATCAAGTTCAAACCATTTTATTTCATTTGAGATTTCATATGTTTCTGACATTTTATGCGGTTCTGACACTGTCACAGTCAGTGGCCATATAATGCATAGGAGATGCTCTTTGTGTGCCTGTGCACAAGCAAAGACCTTACATCAACAAAGTCACACTGTGCTATGTTGTAGAATGCAGCCAGTGATACAAATACCCTCCCAAACAGAAGGCATCCTACTGGACTCTTCCTGATCTGGGACTCACAGAATCAGTTGCATTTGTAGATACTGTTTTTCTTCATTCCTACTGTCATAGGCAATGCACAGTGGATGGCAAAAACCAAGAAAGTCATGAGGAATGACACTCATCTTGCTGAGGCACCAGGTAACACTGCAGAGATAAATGTGTCAGGATAGGCCCCTTTCACTTTGTGGAACTTGAAGAAAATTACAGCAATGACACAGCTAGACCTGGTATAGACCTTCATAAAAGAAATGCCTTTCAGCATTCCCTAGAATGGAAATATTCCAGAGTGACAAGACACTGACCATGGTCTGATCATGGCCTGCTTAAAATGATCCATGTGAGTAATCTAGGGTTGTTAAACAGAACTGTAGTAAACTAAATTAAACATAGTCTAGTGAACCCAGTATATGCACCAGGGAATCACTGAAAAAACCCAAGGCAATTAGCAGCAGTAGCTCCATGAGCCATAGTTACGTGTTGCAGTCAATGCAAGAATGTAGAGGCAACAATGTGGGAGTTGGAAGGATCATTATTAGCTTCTGTGCTAAGCTACTGAATCAAACTACCATTTGAATCGTGAGGTGTAGTTAGGTGTCATGACCAAGGTATTGTTTCTGTGACAGACAAGGAGCTCTGCTATATTTAGATGTTGTAAATACTGCTACAACTGAATGGTAGTGATTAGCTAGGTAGAACATGGGAGATAACTGGACATAGCTCAACATGATGTGTCTAGATGTCATAGCTAGCACTAGATAAAGGATAATAGCTTCCAAGTGAGACTACAGAAGCTGAAGAGCATGGGACAGCTGTAACTCCAAGAACCATTTCGAAAATCCTTTGTCATGTTGAGGAAATTGCAGAACTCTGACTGCATGTACTGAGCTATTTCTAAGTTCCTCACATCTGTAGATAGATCATGTGTTGGGAATAGATATTTAGTTATGCTAAAGTAAACTTAGTGGACCCCTCTGCAGGTCCTGAAGCGTTACAGCCCAGTTGTTGCAGCATGAAATATTGTCCACCTTATGCGTGGCGGCAGAGATTCCTGGTCTTTGCAGGTCTTTTGTGGCACTAGGCAATGTGTGAAAGTTTAATATCTGAGCTTGGGTCTAGAACAGCAAGACGTTCCTGCTTCTAGAACATCAATAACATTTTTCAAGCTAAGTAGATGTTTGCTTCAGATGATCTACAGTACACTGTGTGCACAATTATTAGGCAAGTCTTTATTGATTATTTTTATTAATGACCAACTACAGTGCTCTCGGTTAGTCCAAAATGTTAATAAACCTCAAACATGAATGTTTAAGAAAAATAAAGTGAAGTTTTGGCTTTCTTAGGAGAATATCTATATGTGCACATTTATTGGGCAACTATAATGGTGCAGAATTATTACGCAGCTAAATGAAAAACACACATTTTCCCATCTCACTTTTCAATTTTCATCTGTTCAAGTGAGAATTATAAACAAACAACTCAAAGCTTTCCAACGAACATTTCTGAGAAATTAAAAAAAGAATTAGTGACCAATATAGCCACCCTTCTTTTCAATAACAGTGATAAGCCTTCCATTCATGGAGTCTGACAGTTTCTTGACCTGTTGACGATCAACTTTTTGTGCAGCAGCAACCACAGCCTCCCAGACCCTGTTCAGAGAGCTGTACTGTTTTCCTTTACTGTAAATCTCCCGTTTAAGAATTGCCCACAAGTTCTCAATTGGGTTCGGGTCAGGTGAGGAAGGGGGCCATGTCATAAGTTTTTCATCTTTAATGCCTTTACTGGCGAGCCATGCAGAAGAGTACTTGGATGCATGTGATGGAGCATTGTCCTACATAAAAATCATTGTCTTTTTGAAAGATGCAGATTCTTCCTGTACCACTGCTTAAAGAAAGTGTCTTCTAAAAACTGGCAGTAGGCTTGGGAGTTGATTTTGAGCCCATCTTCAACCCGAAAAGGTCCAACCAGCTCATCTTTAATAATACCAGCCCATACCAGTACCCCACCTCCACCTTGCTGGCATCTGACTCGAAGTGGAGCTCTGTCCCATTACTGATCCAGCCACGGGCCCATCCATCTGGTCTGTCAAGAATCACTCTCATTTCATCAGTCCATAAAACCATAAAAGTCTTCAGATTCTTCTTGGACCAGTCTAGACACTTCAGCTTATGTGTCTTGTTCAGTGGTGGTGGGTTTCAGCCTTCCTTACCTTGGCCATGTCTCTGAGTGCTGAACATCTTGTACTTCTTGATACTCCAGCTAGGTTGCAGTTCTGGAATATGACAGAACTGGAAGATAATGGGTTCCTGGTAGCTTCATGCTTGATTCTTCTCAAATCCTTGGCAGTTAATTTGCGTCTTTTTTTCTCAGCACGTTTCTTGTGACCCTGTTGACTATTTGCAACAAAACGTTTGATGGTTCTGTGATCACGCCCCAATATCTTAGCAATTTCAAGAGTTCTGCATCCCTCTGAGAGACTTTTGGTAATTTTTAACTTTTCAGAGTCAGAATATCTTTTTTGGCCCATTTTGCCTAAAGAAAAAAGCTGCCTAATAATTATGCACACCTTGATATAGGGTGTTGACCTCCTTAGGCCACACCTTCCCTCATTACACAGATACACATCACCTGCTATGCTTAAATCCATTAAGCATTCAAGTTTATCCAGCTTGGAGTTAGAAAATATGCCTAAAAATGATAATATGGTCAAAATACTCACTTGCCTAATAATTGTGCAAGTTTTAGGCATCTAAGCAAATTTTTAGACAATTTACCTCAGCAGTGAGTTTATCACAATATACATTAGAATAAAGTCATATTCATACTTCAAATAAACATAAAAACAATAAAAAATAGCAATAATTTCTTGGGTCTATATATTTCCTTGACACCTTCACAGCCACCACAGAGACTTGTTAATATCATCGTTTACATCATGAGCACAATTTAATGAAGCTCTGATTGGTCAAACCAGGAGTTGCTTTTTAACTACATATAATACTGGGCTTCCTTGAGGAGAGGTTTGAAAATGGTTAAACAAACACACTAACATCCATAAAATCACTATTATATATATATATATATATATATATATATATATATATATATATATATATATATATATATATATATATATATAAATAAATAAATAATTTAATTAATTAATATTCTATAAATGTTGTTTATTCACATATTAACACTTTTCTCAGCAATGAACTACACAAATACATAGATTTTGAAAATGTGTCTTGGGTGCCTAAGACTTTTGCACAGCACTGTATAATAAGGCATGGTTGCCACAAGGCTCTAACAGTACTGGATATAATTCACTTCACTAGGAGGAACTAGCAGTTTTAGCAAATTCTAGGACAAAGGGATAAGAGTTAGCTTTCACTCAGGAGCACAGAAACTAGGGTGAACTAGCCAAAGCTCTGTGAAACTGAGTAGATGTAGCAGATACTGCTAGATCGGTGGATCATTGGTTTGCACTGTGCTGTGGCAATGCCTGGGCCCCCTGTAGAGGGGATCCCAGTAGAATGTAAACATCTATAATCACCTAACACCAATGTAAGTATGTATAAATGGTTTAATTTGGAACTAGAGGGGAGCAGCTCTGGCAAAGGGGCTAGTGTGTGGAGCCACAGATCCATGCTGGTTGTCAATCCATAAAGGAACTAGTCTGCAGAAACCAGTGCTATCAACCTGAGCCTAAGCTAATGATCTCAGCCAAAGTAGTCACAGGCCACAGAATACATTGTAGGATCCAGGAGCCTAGTTGTAAAACTATATGTGTGCATTCCAAGCTGTTGTCACCTGTGTCTCTGTCATCACAAGAAGAGGAAGGTGCTGCTTTTGGTGGCCAGTAGGAAAAAAAAACATTTTTTTACAATCTCAATATTCAGCCTCCAGTAGGGATATGTAACTATCATCTCACCTTAGCTAACTGGTTGACAATAGGCATACTGCATGTGGAGTAGGCTAGCTGGGTCTAGCAGATCATACATATTCTGACATGTTATGCTTCTACATATGTCTGAGCTGAAGGTAAAATAGTATACATTGCTATTTTTGAATTCTTTTAAAATATTTTCAGGTTGTATCTCTTCATTTAGCACTAAAGCAAGAAAAAACTATATTTGCATCAAATGACTGAAGCATTAGAAGCTAGTCAGAGTGTATTTAGTCATGGGTGCAGCTGATTTCTGTAACAAGACCACAAGAGCCTGCCAGCAGTATATGTAAACTTGTCAAAATCTCCAAAGATGATGCCAAACGAGACTCTCCCTTGAGGGCTAGAGGAGTCACTGATGTGCTGGAGAGCTTAAGATTTTGACAAGGGCAACAAGTAGGGCGAGCATACCCATTAATATTAAATCCACGTCGTGGTCACATACAACCCCAATTCCAATGAAGTTGGGGCATTGTGTAAAACATAAATAAAAACAGAATACAATGATTTGCAAATCCTTTTCAACCTATATTCAATTGAATTTGAAAAATTTTTGCAATTTTTGAAAACTTTTGCAAATATTCACTCATTTTGAATTTAATGCCTGCAACATGTTCCAAAGAAGTTGGGACAGGGGCATGTTTACCACTGTGTTACATCTCCTTTCCTTTTAACAACACTCAATAAGCATTTGGGAACTGAGGACACTAATTGTTGAAGCTTTATAGGTGGAATTCTTTCCCATTCTTGCTTGATGTACAACTTCAGTTGCTCAACAGTCTCCGTTGTCGTATTTTGTGCTTCATAATGCGCCACACATTTTCAATGGGAGACAGGTCTGGACTGCAGGCAGGCCAGTCTAGTACCCGTACTCTTTTACTATGAAGCTACGCAGAATGTGGCTTGGCATTGTCTTGCTGAAATAAGCAGGGATGTCCCTGAAAAAGACGTTGCTTGGATGGCAGCATATGTTGCTCCAAAACCAGTATGTAACTTTCAGCATTAATGGTGCCTTCACAGTTGCAAGTTACCCATGCCATGGGCACTAACACACCCCCACACCATCAGAGATGCTGAATTTTGAACTTTGCGCTGATAACAATCCGGATAATCCTTTTCCTCTTTGGCCCAGAGGACACGACATCCATGATTTCCAAACAATTTGAAATGTGGACCCGTCAGACCACAGGACACTTTTCCACTTTGCGTCAGTCCATCTCAGATGAGCTCAGGCCCAGAGAAGCCGGCAGTGTTTCTGGCTGTTGTTGATATATGGCTTTCGCTTTGCATGGCAGAGTTTTAACTTGCACTTGTAGATGGAGAGACGAACTGTGTTCACTGACAATGGTTTTCTGAAGTGTTCCTGAGCCCATGTGGTAATATCCGTTACAGAATGATGTCAGTTTTTAATGCAGTGCTGCATGAGGGATCGAATGTCACGGGCATTCAGTGTTGGTTTTCTGCCTTGCCGCTTACTTGCAGAGATTTCTCCAGATTCTCTGAATCTTTTGATGATATTATGGACTGTAGATGATGAAATCCCTAAATTCCTTGCTCACAGTTGTTCACAAAGTGGTGAACCTCGCCCCATCCTTGCTTGTAAATGACCGAGCCTTTCAGGGATGCTCCCTATATACCCAATCATGCACCTGTTTCCAATTAACCTGTTCACCTGTGGATTATTCCAAACAGGTGTTTTTTGAGCATTCCTCAACTTTCCCAGTCTTTAGTTGCCCCTGTCCCAGCTTCTTTGGAACGTGTTGCAGGCATCAAATTCAAAATGAGTGAATATTTGCAAAAAACAATAAAGTTTATCTGAAGGTTTGAACATTAAATATCTTGTCTTTTTAGTGTATTCAATTAAATATAGGTTGAAAAGGATTTGCAAATCATCGTTTTCTGTTTTTATTTATGTTTTAAACAACGTCCCAATTTCATTGGAATTGGGGTTGTACAAATGATTGTATAAAACCTGAATTACAACACATAATCCATTTATAGCATAGCGAACAAAAAGAGTATGTCCGGATGTCACATAATACACATGTTGCTACATCATTATGAATATTACATAGATGAACCTATTTACACATAAGATGTGTAATGAGACATATTCTTCAATCTGACCACATCACTCTGTGTGAAAACATGGCTTATATGCTTGTAAAAATGACAGTTGTTCTGTTTTTGATAAAACACATACATATTTAGAGTTTAGTTTTGGCACCAGGTGCCAGCTTGTATACAGTGGAAGTAAAGTAATGTGATTTTAAATTAAATACGTTATAGTTATAAGATCACACAAAGTTACAACAGACAAATTAGTCCATATTTACATGTAGTAATTAGAGAGCTCTTGCCACAACACCAGCAGAAGATTACAAACTGGTCTATAGACTTGACGGCAGTAATTTATTTCACAGAACAGTATGCAGTGCTGGCCTAAACAGACTTTTTTTGAGGACCTTCCATCTTGCTAGCTGATTTACTGTAAAATTAGACTTCAAAAATGATGTTTCTTCAAGGGTTTTTGGACAATGCTTCTATATAGAACCATGACCACTCGAAGAACAATTTACATGATGAAGTGGTTCTTCAGATTGACAGAGAGTGTGTTCTATATGGTGTTTATAGTTGTTTAAAGAATCATTTTCTTTACTAAAGCACACTTAAAGAGTGTGGAGGAAAACTAATAACAATGTCTACCACATGTCAACTCCAAATTATGCAAATACATAACTGTCTAATTTGTGTAAGATTAGATGCTCGTTTGGAGTTCTAATAATTGGAGTTTATATTACATATAACCTTCTTAGCATTCTCAATCTCACAGACTGAGCATCTAAACCTGGATGGACAGAGAATCGTGTTAACTGCTGTTGTAAAACGAGTTAACCACGTCGGTGTTTATTAGGTTTTATGAAGCTGAAAGTCAGAAACGCCAATCTGAGATGCCATTTAATGCTGAGTTCACTTTAGGTTGAAGTGGTAAATATGATTTTTTGCCCTAATGTGACTTAGATCTGATGTTTTCAGGGCTGTGAGGACACACAAATCTGATCTTAATAACCCTGGACTTTTATGTGGTTAATACATAATTATGTAATATCTGGTACAAACTTAACTTGAGTATGAAAATTACCAAGAATATACAGGAGTACTCATTGTACAATACAGTAAATACTCAGAATGGCCTGGTGTTTTTCACATTAGTTAATATGTAGTTACTTATTTAAATTTACAATTATCTCATACTTACACGTTTTACCATATAATTATTTATTAAATTCATTCAATTTATTAAAAGGTATGTACTCCTATAAATACATTGCAGTTTTTACATAAATTCCTGTTTTCTTTAAAATCCAAAATGCAAAGTATCAAACATAAATTGTCAGTTCATGTTACGTTTTGAATGCTAGGCACTGACTGTACTGTAAAGTAAAGTACTACAACCTTGACAATAAAATGATTTTATACATAGACCAAATGAACAGAGCCAATGTAAATCAATATAGTTCATGTTAGAACCATTCCAAGCCATGCTTGCAGCTCAGTCTCTATGACAACCTCAGTGGAGTGACCCAGCACATCATGTGATTTCTTTGAGAGCTGCGGTTTTCCAGGCAGGTTCTGCTCTCCTTCCCTTTTCTACTCCCCTTCTTCTTGCTCTATTCCTCTTGCTCTTTGATAAATGACTCTGCATTGATGAGCAGCCTGTTAAGGTCAGTATGGTGGGCACTCTTGGCAGTGTGAATTCATCTCGCCAAGGACCCCTACCTGCTTTAGTTACTGCTCAGTATAGGGGTCAGCAGTAGTTTCAGCTTCTTCCACCTGTATGTTCTGCTTGGTTACCCAGTGCTGTTTCCGTCTGTTGTTGGTTCATCTGTCTTCTGTTGAATACATGCCTGTTCCAGATAAACAGAAGTCATCGAACTAAACTCTTATGTTATCCTGCTTATGTTAAGGGATAAAAAAGTCAAACCAAAGTTAAAGAAAAACAACATCTGAGCCATCCAATTAGTACACTGGAAAAGATATTTGCTGTTTACCCAACATCCTGTTTATTTACCTTGTCTCAACTTTCAGTTTTGTTTGATTGCATCATACACCCTTAAAGTAAGTGGTGAACCATATTTCTGCAGATCTGTGCTTTTAGCAAAAATGACTCTTAAAAAGTCTGAAAAGGGGTTATATGGCTTGTACCAGCAGCAGAAGCATTTTTTTAGGTGCTATATGTATACCATCATGCCATTTTTTAAGAAGAACCCCCCCCTTTAACACTGTACCTAATTTAGCACATGGCTAGATATTCTTAAAAAGGCTGATTAGCTGAATCATGTATTTTATATGACTTTTCGAAATTCCTTACAAAATAGGTAATGTATTAAAATATATTGCAATATATTTTGTTCATATTTTGAATTACACTAACAGTATACTTAATTTTCTAAAGATTAAATTCATGCAGATTTGTAATGTGAAGATGACAAGGGAAGTTTGCTTTACAGAATGGATTAATTCCTCTTGCTTCTCTACAGAAACACTGTATACTGGTTGTACCATTAAAAAGTCTTGTACCAAGGGCAAACTTTAAATGCCTAAACTTTGAAAGACTACGGTGTCCAAAGTTGTAAATGTACTTTAGGATTTAAGCGTATAATTCATTGCCTTTGAGTTTACATAAGCAAACTATATCACCATCCGTAAAGCATGAAGTAGCTTACATAAAAATATTACAATTCAGACTGACAGGGTGTGTGTGTGTGTGTTTGTTTTCATATGTTTTCAAGACAAAAATGAATTAATGAAGTGGAATGCTAGTAAAAACAAAAAGCAGTAATTGGCAGATTCTGTTTAACTTGTATTCAGTTGAAAACAGTACAAAACACAATATTTGATGTTTCACTTTATGAACTTCATTGTTTTTTTATGTTTGGAACATATAATTGAGGACTGAAGACTGATCCAGTTTGATCACAATTTTTGGTCATTCATGCTTTTTCATATCAACTATTGGCATATTTTAGACAAGTAATTACATATTTTCTGATGGGAGACAGGTCTGGACTACAGGCAGGCCAGTCTAGCATGTGTACTCTCTGATTAAGCAATCATGCTATTTTAACACATGCATTATGTGACTTGGTTTCTGGATGTTGTTGACGTATGGCCTCCATTGCATCCACTGTGCATAGTGAAGCAGGTCTCTTAAAGGGCTAGACCCCGTTGAGTGACTTCAAGCCTGTCCGTTGCGGATTCGCTCCAGTCGCGAGTAGTAGCCCCTACAATAGTACATTACATGAAGCAACAGTGTTTGTTAAGCCCATGTGGTGACACCCATCACAAAATGTTTTTTAATGCAGTGCTTCCTTTCCCATTACACACAGATGCTATGCACAGATATGATATAATGTAACCCAAGGGTAAAATCCTCAAAATCCTTGGGGATTAGGGATCATTGTTCTTAAATTATTGGATTACTTTCTGCTTCAATTTTTGGCAAAGTGGTGACCCAAGGTCTATTCCTATTCAATTTCAACATTATTTTTGTTTTCATTTAAATACAAGTTATAACGGATTTACAAATCACTGCTTTCTGTTTTTATTTGTATTTCACATACTGCCTCAACTGTATTCTTGCTCAGTCATGCAGTTATCCCGTCAGCATCATGGCTCAAGAACTTTAATATTCATATCAAACATCAGAATGGGGAAAATGTAATTCAAATGACTGGTCATTGGTGCCAGATGTAGTTGTTTGAATATTTCAGAAACTGCTGATCTTTTGGGATTTCTACTCATTATAATCATTACAGTCAGTAGACTTTACACAGAATAGTGTGAAAAACAAAAACAACCAGTATGCAGAGGTTCTGTGTGCAGAAATGCCTTGTTGTTGAGGGGGGTCAGAGGAGAATTCCTGGACTTGTTCAAGCTAACAAGAAGACTAGAGTAACTTGAATTGCTACTCTTCACAACACTTGTGATCAGAAAAGCATCTCTGAATGCACAAAACATCAATGTGAATGGGCTACAGCAGCAGAAAGTCATATTGGGTTCTGCTTCTGTCAGTCAAGAAGAAAAATCTAAATACCACAGCCAGTCTGAATGTTGTTGCTGACCATGTGCAACCCTTCTGGCTAAAATTTACCCAACTACTAAAGGGGTCTTTCAACATGATAATGCACCTTGTCACAAAGAACAAGTGATATCAAACGGGTTCTGTGAATGTGACAATAAATTTGTGCTTCAGTGGCATTGCCCATCATGAGATCTGAATCCAATAGACCACCACAGAGTTGTGGTAGAATCGTAGATTTGCAGCATCAACATGCAGCTGACTAATCTGCAACAAACATGTGATGCAATCAGGGCAACAAGGACAGAAATCTCCAAGGAATGTTTCTAGCACCTTGTTAAATCCACGTCACAAAGAATTCAGTCTAAGAAAGCAAAAAGGCAGTCTTACCAAGTATTAAAATGGTATTCCTAATAAACTGACACATGTCCATATCTGTATTTATGTACTATATATACACTATATTTACAATAATATTCACTCAGGTGTTCCAATCACTTCCATGGCCACAGGTGTATAAAAACAAGCACCTAGGCCTGCAGACTGCTTCTACAATTTCTGAAAGAATGGGTCACTTTCAGGGGCTCAGTGAACTCCAGTGTGGTACTGTGATAGGATGCAAGTACAGTTGTGAAATTTACTTGCTACTAAATATTCCACAGTCAACTGTCAGTGGTATTATAACAAAGTGGAAACGATTGGGAACGACAGCAACTCAACCACGAAGTGCTAGGCCACGTAAAATGACAGAGTGGGGTCAGCGGATCCTGAGGCGCATAGTGAGCAGAGGTTGCCAACTTTATGCAGAGTCAATCACTACAGACCTCCAAACTTCAGATTAGCTCAGGAACAGTGTGTACAAAGCTTCATGGAACGGGTTTCCATGGCCAAGCAGCTGCATCACCAAGCACAATACAAAGCGTCGAATACAGTGGTGTAAAGCGCCACCATTGAACTCTAGAGCAGTGGAGATGTGTTCTCTGGAGTGACAAATCATGCTTCTCCGTCTGGCAATCCGATGGATGAGTCTGGCTTTGGCAGTTGCCAGGAGAATGGTACTTGTCTGACTGCATCGGCCAAGTGTAAAGTTTGTTGGAGGGGGGATTATGGTGTGGGGTTGTTTTTCAGGAGTTGTGCTTGGCCCCTTAGTTTCAGTGAAAGGAACTCTTAATGCTTCAGCAGACCAAGAGATTTTGGACAATTTCGTACTATCATCTTTGTAGGAATAGTTTGGGGACGGCCCCTTCCTGTTCAAACATGACTGCGCACCAGAGCACAAAGCAAGGTCCATAAAGACATGGATGAGCGAGTTTGGTGTGGAAAAACCTGACTGGCCTGCACATAATTCTGACCTCAACCCGATAGAACACCTTTGGGATGAGTTAATGCGGACACTGTGAGCCAGGACTTCTCGTCCAACATCAGTGTTTGACCTCACAAATGCACTTCTGGAAAAATGGTCAGAAATTCCCATAAACACACTCTTAAACCTTGTGGAAAGCCTTTTCAGAAGAGTAGAAGCTGTTGCAGCAGCAAAGGGTTAGCCGACATCATATTAAACCCTATGGATTAAGAATGGGATGTCACTCAAGTTCATATGTGTGTGAAGGCAGACGAGGGAATACTTTTTGCAATATAGTGTATATGTGTGGCAAGGTATAAAAAAAGTTTGTGCCTATGGGTTTGTACATACACAGTGTTGGAAGCTCTTCATCAACATTTTATGCCTGGGGTTTGTTACGCTTACCATTCAGAGTGGATTATTCGTTGTGATTGACCATTGACATTTGGCGGTGCTCTTCTACATTGTGGATGTGCTCCCTGGAGGGCAGGGAAAGGGCAGCATTGTCAAAGTCCTCACACCAGCATATAGCCGTGGTGGTGTAGCACAAGAAGAGCAGCGCCTGAGCACATGGGGGCTGACTGCAGGGTGACATTTTAGCATGGCTGGTCCCTTAGATGTCAGTGTGGGTGAGTGAGGAGTTGTGAGTGGGTCACTTCTCTTCACTACACATGTGCTGCAGGAGCCATTCCATCATGCACACACAGCAAGTGCTTCCCACAGCAGCAGTCCAGTGGGAGGGCTTCGGTAATCAGTTAAGAGCGTAGAGCTGGATTGCAGTGTGTGTGTGTTTGTCTATGTATGGTCATGTGCAGCCTTCCAGCTCCCACCCTGATCTATCTGTTTACTGATGCAATTAACACTTGCTCCTCAAGCAAATCTAATCAGGCACAAATAAGTAGAAACAGCCAAGCCAAACACATTTGTTTTTGACACAACAGGGTAAATTAGAAACAGTGTGAAGCTGCTGGCCTTTTGTCCTTGCTTTTCATATAGTTCTAGTCCTCCTGGATCATCTTCATTCAGTCTTGTTATGCTCACTCTTATACACACGTATTTGTTTTAACACAATTTCAGGATGTGGAGTTATACATATGTCCTATACACAATACATATATTTAAGTACCTATTTATAATGAAATGCTCCATATGTATTATGTATATATATATATATATATATATATATATATATATATATATATATATATATATATCAATGCTGTTTGAAAAATGGTCTTTTAAGTTTTTTTCTACATAATTGAAGCAGCTCTCATTTACACTGTGTAAAAATGTCATGGTGAATGGACCAAGAAATGATGTAGAATAAAGTCTCCATACATTAAAAGGTAAGATAATTTTGCCTTGTCTTGTTCAGTTACTGGGTACTTATATGTAATACTAATATATTCTATATGAACTGCATATATGTAAGTACTTATATGTAATAGGAATATCCATGCATATGCTGGGAAAATAAGGAAAGTGATCAATAATATAAATGATGGTGTCTTTATCAAGTTTAAATAAAATTTTAATTTAAAAAAGCAATGAAGACACAATAGTAAGTCAGCTAAAAGTTGTGCTATACCAGTGTTTTGCCATAAAAAAGCAACATGCCAGGCTACTGCCAAACAGACAACCTAAAACCTACTAGAAGCTGAAACTAACACGTGTCCAAAACATGTTTGAAACAAGATGTAAAACACCCGGTAGATATATTTTATAATAATCTCTCTACATCTGTCAAATCTTATTTGAACTGATATTACTAATACGTACTCTTATTGTCTTTGGTAAAGCAGTCTTTTAATGAAGCGTTCTCTGCCTCTTCTCTAACTGTACATACCTGTGTGTCTTCAGGTTGCCAACTATTCAGCACTAAAATCAATATATGCTCAAAAGATGATGTCTTTTTATTTTCTACTGTCAAAGTTTCAAACTTTTTTCGAAACATAAAGACAGAAGCCCAAAACAGCACTTTATAGTTTCTACCCATGACTATACTTTGAAATTAGTCCAATTTGGAAAACTGCAAATCTGGTCACCCTACTTGCGTACGGGAAAGAATTAGAACATGAAATATGGGTGTGTGGAGTTTTCTGGTTGCTGTGATGCTCCTGTATGCTTAGAATTCCTCCTGTTTAGGTAAGTGTTAAATGCGATGTAGGGGAGCCAGAAAAATACAGAGGTAACATACAATATCAGGACAGATAAAACAGTCCTCACTGTGTAACATGCTTTTTAAAAAAAATTAAATCTTTGGTTTATTTCTTAAACTGAGCCAAAACAATTCATTTTGGTTGCTGAGGTTAATCTTAGGGTAAAGTAGTGAAAAAAAAAACCTGTTTGCTTCAGGGTGTCATTTCAGTCAGTAGAAGGAGCATTTCATGAGTGTGAAATGAAACTCATTTCTTGGTAGATGTATCTGATTATGTAGAGAAATTAGATTCTCTTTGTTTAACTACAACCCGATTCCAAAAAAAAAAAAAACACCAACAATGGGACACTGGATAAAATGCAAATAAAAATGAGAAAGCAGGGAATTAAGTCCTGACGTGTATTTGAATGAAAAAATACACAAACAAGAAATGTTTTATTTTATCAGTAGCACTTCAAAGATGTGAAATAAAATGATGACAATTGCAAACTTACATGCTAATTTTCAAGTTGTTACTACATAATACGTTAATAATTGTAGTGTAGTTGACAGTAATAATAATACAAATAATAATAACAATGATAAGATAAACCTGTTGATCGAAGATAAATGTGGTGTGATGTGAATTTGGTGTATCTTTGCTTTAATAGTTATTTGTTTACAGGTAACTCAAAAGGCAGATGTGATGTATTTTCCAGCACTCATTCTATATAATCTCAACAATTTACCTTATGCTTCTCTGGGTAACAACACTTGACAGGTTGGGTCTTTATACATAAGTAATAGAACAGGCATGAATGATAATAATACAGTCATTTGGTTATGATATCAGTGCAGTTTCCCACATTATTTTGAGGAACTGATTTTTATAGCTGTTACTGAGCTACACTAACTCAGAAACAAGATGGAAAGGAGTTAGTTTGTATTTTGGTTCAATGCTATTTAGTTTTACTGTGATTACATTCTGTAGCTATGTTTGCACATCATACTCTGACTGACCAATAAAACACATAAAAGGTAAGAAAAAAAGTAGAAACAAGTTAAATAATATTTTACAGCTCTGATACCATCTGATTTTATTACAAATATTACAAAACCCTATAATGATTTCAAATAATTTGATTATGTCGCTTAAGCAGTTATTATGCTATAAAAGGTGGACATCTTCTTAACATAAATGCAAAAAAGTGATGTATTTTTAGGCTAATACATTGATACCATAAAATGAACTGTATTACACACTTATTATCTATAATATGTAATGCTACCATTTTATCTTATTAACTAACTAATTTTTGTAAATACATGTTCATTCTGAAATTTATGCCTGCAACACATTCCAAAAAAGTTGGGATAGGGGTTATATAAGACTAAGAACACTGTGGCATGTTAGAAAATATCTTAAACAGGTGATTCACCTGATAAACTGTTTTATTCCTAAAAGAAAAGACCAAAAACACATTGCTGCACCTACAAATGCAAGATGTACTATGCACAGTGCACTGTTGACTGCGCTGGGATGGGGCTCATCAGAAATGGACTACACAGTGGAAACGTGTATTGGGGACCGACAACCTTTCAGATTGGAGATAGTAGACATCGTGTTCTTTGGGCCAAAGAAGAAAAGGACCATCCAGATTGTTACCAGCATTCAGTTCAAAAGCCAGGGTCTGTCATGATTGGGGGGGGGGGGGGGGTGTTAGTGGGTAACTTGCACATCTATGAAAGCACCATTAACACTGGAGCAACAAATGCTGCCTTTTAGATGCCGTCTTCTTCAAAGACATCCATGCTTATCTAAACATGGTAACATGGGCCAAGCCTCATACTGCATGTGTTACAACAGCATGCATGCAGGTCCTGTCCCAACTCCTCTGGAAGGCAGCAAATCTGGAATGGGCATACATTTACAAAAAACTGTGAAGATTGTAAGGTAGAACATCAAATACTGTGTTTCGATTTAAAATCAATACAGATCAAACAGAATGCTCTTTCTATATTACTAGCATTTTTTCTAATTTGGTTTGTAAGAGAAATACTGCCCTTGGTACATTGTCATGTTGGATTCTAGTTTTATTGCCATTTTTTTTACATTTTGTATCAACATGCATCAGATGTACTGTGGTACCACTGATTTTAACCTGGGTTTAGCGTAGCAGGTCATTAGGGAGACCTCTCAGCGGATTCCAACACTCGCTTCACTGTGACTGTTTTGCTCCACTCTTTACTTCATTAATGCACATGAACTACAGGCAGGCAACCTTCACAATTCTAATGAGCATATTAGCTTGCTTCAGGGCCAACTTCTGTCTTTTCATCACGTTAATATTGTGAAAGATGCAGCACTCCACAGCTGCAAGAGGACAGAGGGGAGCAGGAGGTGTTTCATTTGTGGCAAAGGGGTTAGATCAGTCAACAGTGCTTCTCGATCTGGGTTGATGAGCTGCAAATCCACACTGCTGTTCACACCTTACATAAGGAACTACTCAAACATGACATTAAGCTGAAAACAAGACATAGACGCATGGACTGCCTATTAAAAGTTTTTGGACACTTATATCATTTATGTTTTCTATGCTACTATGCAATAACTTAGTATATTAAGAAAAAAACAATCACAAGAATAACTATTTCATTACTGTCATTTCAAAACCTCATAGCTCCATTTACTTCACATAAATTTGTACTTTATATCATCAAAGATTGCACAAATTTTTAAATATTGTTTTACCGCTGGCTATAAACAAACACATGAAAGAGAGACTTTATTATTATTGTAGTTTTCCTTTTTGTGTTAGATGAGTTAGCCAGCTTGCTAACTTCTATATTAGCTGCTTGGCTAGATGCAGCTGCACCCATCACCCCATTGCCACTATCAGTAATCCACACTTTTTGCTTCAGATCAGTGTGCAGCACTGTGCTGCTGAGGATATAATTATCTATTTTTTGGACAGGGACTATATTAAGGAATATAATGCACTGTTATTATCTTGGTAATTTATTACCAACTTCAGTTCAGTTAAGATCTGACCTCAGATGTCTTGTCACTACACATCAATATGTGTCATGCAGAATGAACCTTGTAATTACATACAGTATGAGAAATAATGGAGACATTATGACTAAATGTTCTAAATGTCTAAATGTCCTGCATAGACCCTTTCAAACTGCTATCCATGTAATGGAGTTAGTCAGTGTACTGGAGGAGAGAGCTAAATGCTTAGGTCTGTTGACGCAGTACATATCCGTGGCAGATTAGCATATTATACTGAGAGGGATATAGCAATATGCTGTCCTTTCCAATGGAGAGCAGAGCCAAGTCTCAAATGTGGGTGGTAGTGACATCTCTGGGAATCAAACTCATGTCCCAGTTGAACAACAGAATCAGTCTCTAAAGGCTTTGAGTAAAAAGAAGGAGATTCTAATGATTCAATAAAGTAAATATTAAGGTGAACACACTTGCTTACTTCAATCAAGCTAGCTACTTCATACAGTAGTGATTCACAAGTACAGGCCTGTGTAAAAGTCAGAGACTATTTAACTTCCAGTTGAAATGGCTCTTAAGTACAGGTTTTTCATTTTTCAGTGCCAGAAAATACAGAAACAGAAACAGAAAATGACAAAGAAGTCACAACAGATAAACACATGGGGAGCATCTCATCCTATTGGCATTGGTTTTCTATGGCAATTATGCAAACTGTGTGTGCAATTAAATACCTGTGTCTGAAAACCTGTGGATGTACAGTGTAGATTATAGGTTGTTAGAGATGGTGTGAATTAATTTGCCCACCTGTTTGTGCCACTGCTGCATGCTTTCCCCCTAATTTTCATGATAGCCTGTACAGCCAGTGTTCTACGCTAAATACATCACAGTTGTATCTTTGTAACAATGCAATTATTACATAAAGATCATCTTTATTAGAGGTAAAAAGCTGAGGAAGAATGATGACCTTGAACACTCAAATGCTTGCACCATCTTTAAGTCTGATAATCTTATGTAATTTGTTATCTACCAGGAGCAATCAATATGAGCTGCTGCTAGCCTTCATAAGTTGGAAATTCTCCCTGTTTTCTGCCGTCGTGCCAAGCATGCTAATTTAGACTGGCAACTCATTTACACACACAAATTGGACTATGCCTCCTTCCATCTCTTCTTGCTTTTTCTGCCATTATTAACATAACGGCCCAAGAAAGGACCACAGACCAATTTATATTAAATCTTGACTTGCCACCCAGCGTTATTACATCAGACCATTACTAGAGACAACCAAAATATGTGTGTGCCGACATGAATTTGTATGTAAGTCATGTTAAAGCAGCTGTAAATGGCTAATTAGCTTTGGCAGAACAGCTCAGAAACATCGTACAAGAAGCATGCTACAGTGAAACTAGGCCTACTGTATTTTATATGTTTTTTTTTTTTAGGGAAGAAAAAAATAAATATTCTGTTTAAGCTACACATTGTGTTTTTCAACATGTGCAAAATAATGTTGCAGTCAAGACCATTACAGGAAAGTCTGACACACTGAGTCTAAGTCCATACCAATACTTTTAGTAGTTGAGTCAGAGTCAAAGAGGAGACCTGGAGTGGCTGAGACCGAGACAAGGCAGAACCCACACAGATTTTTGTAAAATATAAAATTAAAAAGAAAGGGGTGGTGATTTTTTCTTGAATCAATTGTTTATTCATGATCATTCACAAAACATAATATTAAATAACATACAGCCTAAACATATTATTACTTGTTATTATAATATAGTCTTAGACCAACGTTGCATTGTAACTTTAGGAAGCAAATGATGGTGTTTATTCTCTGTCCCTTCTTCTGAAAAATTTCCACCTAGTGTCAACTGAATATGCACCAAAAAACATTCACCCATTTTAAAAAATTAAATAAAAACAGAGTAATAAAAGTTAACAATATCAGGTTTTGGGCCAAATTTAGGTCAGTTTTTCCCATATGACATCAGGCTTGGGTTGGGCTTGTGTGTATTTTCCAATGTGTGATTTTTTTTTATGTAGATTTGTTTTTATTTGAAGGAATGTGCATGCACACATTTTTGACATTTTCATGCATTTTCTTTCTTGAATGTTCTCTCTCTTTCAGCAAAGCCCAGCTAGTGGTCTGGCTAACTGTTTACTGTGGACAAAATGAGACAAAAAGCTCATTGTGTGTGAGGGTGAGTTTCAAATTTAACAGTATGTCCTGGTTGGGCTGGGTCTCAAAATCACAAGTACAGGTTGGTTTCAGGCTTCAATATTATGTCTGTGCAGACCTCTAACATGTGGAGAGCTGGATGAATGTAACTTAAAAGGTTTGACAAATGTAGCCAGACTATGCTGCATGTTCTTATTTGACATGATACTACCCTTATACGATGACATGTATAATTTCTATCTTGTATCTTTCTGTTTCAACTTGCTTCCTGTGGTCCCTGTGTATAAATCAAAACTAAGTATTAAGCCCTATTCAAACTGGATTAGTTTCACTTGGGGAGCTACTGTAATTTGAATTAGTAAAAACCTGCAATGTCTGTAGTTTTACAAGTCTTACAGCAATAATTCTGGAGCGAATGACCTTCTGTAGTTCACTGAACCCAGAGCTCTTTCAACAATAGCAGTCTTGTGCAAACTTGCATTATACTAGACACAGCTGTGTGCTGCGTTGTTATTGTTACCAAGTTTGGCACCCGTCATGTAATATTGATGCACACTGATGTAAATTTGGGTTGTGATGTGTCAACTTAGGCTATCTATAGGAATTTGGGGACACTAAATATTGTATCTGCTGCTGCTTAAGCAGCTCCTAGAGTGCTTATTAGTATTAGTGCATATTATTATTAGTATGTTATTTAAAATATTTCAGAGATGAGCGGTGGACTTCAGCTCACAGTCCTATATTAGTCCTATAACAACCTAATAGCTGGTAACTAAAACCTGCATACAGTCATTATACTTGTGTTTACTTTCTGCAGCTATTGTGCTAATAGTCATTTCTCATTGTAAAGTTTTAGGTGGAAACAAAGGTGCGAGCATCTAGAGATGCTGAAAAAAGAAAATAATCCAATCAGCATTTTTTCTCTGTGGTGGATGTAGACACAGCTGAGCAAGCTTTCCCATTGGTTAGGCTTTGGGAGCTGGACAGAAGGCTTTACATGTCTGACTAACCACCAACAAACTCAAGAAGTGAGAGTGTTATCAACAAATCATATATTGATTTCCAGTGGATGGGACCAATTTCACAAAACTCTTCACTCCAGGCCTTCTGAAAGGCCTACATACATCACTGACTGTGATTAGTAGCAGTAAGGGGTTTTTGTTGACAATGGCAGCGGATGTTGTATGCCCAGAAGAAATAAAACAGCAACATACAAAGTAACATACATGTTATTTTTCGAATGATTATTATAAGCTTAAAATATCTTAGCAATAACATAATATTAACATATACAGTATCTCACAAAAGTGAGTACACCCTTCATATTTCTGCAAATATTTTATTATACCTTTTTTAATGGCACAACACTATAGAAATTAAACTTGGATATAGCTTAAAGTAGTCAGTGTACATTTTGTATAGCAATATAGATTTACTGTCCTCTGAAAATAACTCAATACACAGTAATTAATGTCTAAATAGCTGGCAACACAATTGAGTACACCTCACAGTGAACATGTCCAAATTGTGCTCAAAGTGTCAATATTTTTTGTGACCACCATTATTATCTAGCACTGCCTGAACCCTCTTGGGCATGGAATTAACCAGAGCTGCATAGGTTGCTGCTGGAATCCTCTTCCACTCCTCCATGATGACAGCATGGAGCTGGTGGATATTAGACACCTTGCGCTCCTCCTCCTTCCGCTTGAGGATGCCCCACAGGTGCTCAATTGGGTTTAGGTACTTAGCCAGTTCCTCATCTTTACCTTCAGTAAGGCAAGTGTCATCTTAGAGGTGTGTTTGGGGTTGTTATCAAGTTGGAAAACTGCCATGCGGCACAGTTTCAGAAGGGTGCCACCACACATGTTGGACACCATCTGAGCCAAACAAGTTTATCTTGGTCTTGTCAGACCACAGGACATGGTTCCAGTAATTCATGTTCTTGGACTGCTTGTCTTCAACAAACTGCGAGCTTACTTGAGCGTCTTCTGGCACGACGGCCATGCAGACAGAGTTGATGCATTGTATGGTGTATGGTCTGAGCATTGACAGGCTGACCTCCCACTTCTTCAACCTCTGCAGTGATGCTGGCAGCACTCAGGCATCTATTTTTTGAAGCCAACCTCTGGACATGATGCTGAACATGTGGACTCAACTCCTTTGGTTGACCCTGGAAAGGCCTGTTATGAGTGGAACCTGTCCTCGAAAACCACTGTATGACCTTGGCCACCATGCTATAGCTCAGTTTCAGGGTGTTAGCAATCTTCTTATAGCCTAGGCCATCTTTGTGGGGAGCAACAATTTTATTTCTCACATCCTCTTTGTGATGAGATGCCATGTTGAATATCCAGTGGCCAGTATGAGCGAATTGTACCCAGAACACCAAATTTAACAGCCCTGCTCCCTATTCACACCTGGAACCTTGTAACTCTAACAAGTCACATGACACCAGGGAAGGACAACAACACAATTGGGCACAATTTGGACATGCTCCCTGTGAGGTGTCCTTACTTGTATTGCCAGCTATTTAGACATTAATGGCTGTGTATTGAATTATTTTCATAGGATAGTAAATCTAAACTGCTATACAAGCTGTACACTGACTACTTTAAGTTATATCCAAGTTTAATTTCTATAGTGTTGTCCCATGAAAAGATATAATAAAATATTTGCAGAAATGTGAGGGGTGCACTCACTTTTGTGAGATACTGTATGTGTACATATATGTGCGTGTGTACCTATGTATATGAGAAAGCACAGAGAGACTTCTCTGTGAAAAATAAATGTGGGACAACAAGAACAACGACAAACACATCTGCTTATGTCTCGTAAACCACATTTGATACACACACACACACACACACACACACACACACACACACACACACACACACACACACACACACACACAAATAAACCTATGTGTAAACACACCTGGAAAAAGCTGCTAGCGGTGTTGTGCCATTTAATGGGTAAATCACACTTCTGCCTATGAGCAGTGGATAACCCTTTAAACATGGAGAGTGCATCATACAGCTGCTCTCAGATAAGTCACTATCACTTAGCATCATTGTTACTCTTCTACATAGAGGAGTTTAGGGCTGTCTGCTGTGCGCCTGGCAAGCAAATGGAGTCAAAACTATAGCGTGAAGAGCATGAAGTGATGAGATTAAGGGTGTGTTGTGCACCTGTGCGGGCTCAGAGCAAGATCTATTGTAGTTGATCTGTCCTGTCTTGATTTTATGTATAAAAAGAAAGTGGAATCATGACACAAACCATGCTTACATGCATATATTATAATGACTACACTGTGGTTAAGGGGTTTTGCATGACACAAAATGAATAAAACAACATGATTTTAAAATAAAAATAGTTAAAATAATATAATAGTAAAGTAAGTAATTATTATTAATAATCACAATAATCAATTCTTCTGTCAAGATATGTAGTTTCTTAACAGCTATGATTGCCAAGTAACATATACACACCAAACACCTCCTTGTTGTTACACTCTTTGTCCATTACATCAGCTTTATTTACCATTTAGAAGCACTTCTTAGTTCCACAATTACAGACTATAATCCATCTGTTTCTCTGCATACTTCATAAGGCCACTTTCACCCTTTTCGTTAGTGGTCAGGACACCCCCGGGACCACCACAGAGTGAGTATTATTTAGGTGACTGATCATTCTCAGCACTACAGTGACACTGACGTGGTGGTGGTGTGTTAGTGTGAGTTGCGTTGGTATGAGTGGATCAGATGCAGCAGTGCTGCTGGAATTTTTATACATCTCCGTGTTACTGCTGGACTGAGAATTGTCCACTAGCTGAAAATGTCCAGCCAACAGTGTCCTGTGGGCAACAACTGATGAAGGACCAGAGGATGACCAAAACAAACCGTGCAGCAACAGATGAGCTACTCTCTCTAACTTTACATCTACAAGGTGGATGAATGAGGTAGGAGTGAGTGGACACAGTGTTTAAAAACTCCAGCAGCACTGCTGCGTCTAAACCACTCGTACCTGTGCAGCACACACTACTGCACCACCACCAGTGTTCATTTCAAAAAGCTCATTAAGAAAATGTAAATTTTTCCAGCCTCAGAAAGAAACAGTAAACATTTATTTAACAGAGAATTACACAGAAGCATCAAAAACTAAATATAATATAATTTTTCAGTATTTAGTTCACTCACTTTTTGTCCTTATTATAACATTTGCACTGTTTTCCTTTTCTAAGGGCTTTTTGGCAGCTACACGTCCTATTAGACTCGTAGCACAGAGTTGTGTTCTCACAGTGGAAGGATGGAGAGAAACACCTGTGCATTTTTACAGATCTGAAATAAGAGTGGAGCTTGATTTTCTCCTCTCTCTCAAAGATGAAAACTTTAAACACTGTTTTTCAGATAGGGACAGTTTTTGTGGTCTACCAGGTCTTGTATGGATGTTTTAATAATATTTTAACATAACTCCAGGTTTGGAAACTCTAATTTTCACTTTCTCCTTTCTTATGCCATTGGATTGTCTTATCTCTAAAGGAGATATGAGAAATATCATGATGGCTATATTGACTGGAAATTAAATAAAGGAAAGGTGGTCTCTGAGTTTTACAATGAGAACTATTTATTTTATAAATGTAGATTAGCAATAATCAGGTCTCCCCCTAGAGGATCTGTCTGTCTTTCTATCTGTCTGTCTCTGTATGTATGTATCTATCAGTCAGTATCCCTGTCTGTCTGTCTTCGATTTAAAGGAGATCTAACAGCTCAAGAACATTACTAACAGCAAGCACACTGTAATACAGCATACAGTCTTTTTCCCCAAACAACCCTCTGCAGTCAGAGGATCACATTATAGGTTGTGAAGCAGACATTAGGCATACAGCAGGCGTTCACAACTCGAGAAATTGGTTTTTGCTGACACACGCTTCCTGATGCCAGACAGAGGGGAAAAACAGTCATTTTTAATTCATGGCCATTGGATTTTGTCATTCAGGAGAAACAACTTCTGCAGACAGATTCCTGATTAGTGCCGCTGAAGAGAGATGCCAAAGTTGGAAAGCACAAACACAAAGTGATTGAATCCCCTACATTATTACATAATTCAGCATCAGTAACTGACACAAGGGCACAAGTACAGTGGCACTAATATAGAATATAAAATTGATTCACCCATCTTTGTCACCATCTTTAATCCAGCTACTCTCTCCTTGACTCACTGAGTCATTTTCAGCAGTGAGAAGTTCTAGAACAGATGCCTGCGGGTTGCTGTATTCTTCAGCAGACAGGAAAAGGCTCATGATGCAACTCAAACCCTTCCATTTCAGTGGTTGTTGTCAGTGAGATCAGAAAAAATCCTCCATCTAGAAAACAACCTGAGAGTGGCATCTGCAGCAAATCCTCTCAGCCATGTGGGCTGACATACTCCAAAAGATACAGTGTGCTCACCACAGGCCTTTATGTGGACTGAAAGTGAAGAACGACAGAGTGTGTGAAGAGAGAGAGAGCAAGAGAGAGAGAGAGAGATCAAGGGAGAGAGAAAGAGAGAAGATGGGATATGGGGAAAGAGAAAAAAGAAGAGAGATAAGGAGTTATAAAAAAATGAAGTGAAGTGAAAGGGAGACAAATGAAGGGGAGAGAGGGAGAGAAAGAAGACGAATATGGAGAAAGAAGGAGCAAGAAAAAAGGTAAAGAAGGAGAAAGGAAGAAAAAGAGATGTGTAGATAGATAGATAGATAGATAGATAGATAGATAGATAGATAGATAGATAGATAGATAGATAGATAGATAGATAGAAGGTGAGGGAGAGAAAGAGATCAAGGAAGAGAGAGATGAAAAGAGAGATTGATGGACAAAAAAGGGAAAGAGAAAGGGAGAAGATGGGAGAAGGAGGGAGTGAAAGACAGAGAGACAAATGGAATTAGAGAAAAATATTTAGAAAGAGGAAGAAGTAAGAGAAAAATAGAGGGAGAGAGGGTAGAGAGAGATAATAAAGTAGGGAAAGGAGTGAGAAAAAGAGAGATAAAGACACAGAAATGTATTTAATTTCTTTTTTTATTATTTATTTATTTGTCGATCTCTTTTTCCCTCTTAATTCTCTTATCAGCTCAATTCCAAACTGCTATTTTTACAGTTCTTCTACTGATTCTTGTCATAATTATTTTTCTATCAAATGAAATGAAAAGTTCTTATACTCTGCTCTAAATGTTTGTTTTTCCTGTTCCTCTTTGATGATGCTTTGGTAATACAGTTACTGAATATGGTCACGCCAGTGAAGCTTATTGAATTGAAAAAAAAATTAATTGAATTGAAATTGAAAAAGAGGAAGAAAGACAGAGAGACATGTAAACAGACAGACAGACAGACAGACAGATAGATAGATAGATAGATAGATAGATAGATAGATAGATAGATAGATAGATAGATAGATAGATAGATAGATAGATAGATATCAAGAAAGAAAGAGATGGAAAAAGATTGAGAGAGAGAGAGAGAATTAGAAATCAATGAGAATAGCATGACACGTTCATTGTAATAAATGTTGAACTCTGTTCTTTCTGTTCTGAAACTATTTACTTTACATAAATGTCATGAACATTTCCCACCATTTCTCACACAGACCCAACCACACTAACTCACACACACACACACACACACACACACACACACACACACACACACACACACACACACACACACACACACACACACACACATACATTCTCTGTCCATTCTGCGGCTAAAAGGACGAAGTGATTTAGCATTGAGATAGAGGGACAGGACTCAGTGCTTAAATGATTGATTCTTAGATTGATGTCTCTGTTCCTTTGAATGACCCTCAAGGTCACGGTGCGCTATTGGTCTGCCAGCGACTGGAGAGCGATGTGGAAAAAGCGGAGTGAACAGCTAGCCATCCAAAACCCTGACGAGGTTGCTGACTGAAGCAACAGTCCCTTTTAGCTGCCACAGCACTTACACATCCCCCTCCAGATCACACATATTGCATCATAATGCATCATCCTAGCAGACAAGCTCAAAATATTACGGCTCTTTCCCCATATAAACAAGCTCAAAATAACACAGCAATATAATACGTCTGGTGTGTCTTCAATGAAGCATACATTTAAACTTGAGACACAAATAAGATCTCCTTTGAGTGTTTTTCGAGCAATGCGTACTGAAACTGTATATCTTCTTTATGAAGACTCTAGCCCGAAGCAGTGTTCTAAAGGGTTTATTAATTGAGGAAAATGTTTAATTAACTTGAGGAAGCTGAGACATAGCTGAGAAACTGAGAAACTGGTTTGCGGGGAGTGTGCTACCAGAACGTGAAGCAATTTTGCTTTATATTAACACAAGGTGTCATAATTCCCATTAGATCTCCCACATCATAAAATGCTACCAATCAAGTTAACATGAAAGCTAGGATGAGCTTCCATCTTGTCATTGGACAGCTCAGCTTGGAAGAAGACTTAACAGTAATGTTATCTAGCATCTGGTGCAGATAATGAGGGGGCGAGAGATGGACATCTTCCCTATCCAGATCTCTCATGGACTCATGGCCACAAATGTATATGGCATCACCAGAAGCTCATCCTCTCCTGGTGATAGGCCCAAAGCCTATGTGGTTGTGCCACAATGAATGTCTTAAATTCTCCTACTGTGCTAGCTAACTGTAAGAAACAAAGCTTGATAGACACATTTATTTACATTATTGTTTTTATCTCATTTTTAAAAATCCAAGAATCCTTTATTTAGAAAGACACAGTTATGCAGTGAACCTCATTTAATCCTTGCTTTTGAACATAACACAGCCAGCTTTACTTGACTCAAATTATGAGCAGCCAGTCGTTGTTTGAGAACTAAGAAACTAGACAGTGGAAACAGCTCAAAAATTGCCTGAAAATACATCCATTAGCTTACAGAGCTATTTCTGAATGAAAGTCCAGTCTGCTTTGTTTAGGTAAGGTTGAGGCTCTGTCTTCTTCAGCACAAGGCCTTTTCTGTCCATCAGTT
Organism: Pygocentrus nattereri; assembly: GCF_015220715.1. Taxonomy (NCBI): domain Eukaryota; kingdom Metazoa; phylum Chordata; class Actinopteri; order Characiformes; family Serrasalmidae; genus Pygocentrus; species Pygocentrus nattereri. The sequence goes on along the minus strand of NC_051227.1, from coordinate 27,558,958 downwards.
TAATAAATAATAAAATAACTAGATGCTTTGACAGATTGCTTGTAGAGTTCAAGGTGCTTCCCACACTTGGACTTCTCTGGAAACATTGACAGTGCACAGAAAGGAATGTATGAACTATATAAAGAAAGCTTACAGTAGAAATGCATCATGGGCAATTAATACTGTTGTTGCGCTCCTTTGTTACATAAGAAATAACATTACACCATATCATCCTAAATGCTGATCACCAACATAATTAATGGACTGTCGACAGCCCTAATAAACATGTTAAGTTACTGTCGACTGTATGAAGAAGCCTGAAGCACATTTTTGTAGCATTTGAGAATTTCAACAATCTGAAGCCTAGCTATTGTGTAGTAACACCTTGGAACTAAGTAGGTAACATGAAACCTGAAGCAAAGCAAAGCAAGCAAGCAAAGCAAAATCTATTTATATAGCGCTTTTTACAACAGATGTTGTCACAAAGCAGCTTTACAGAACAATCAGTATTACAGAAAGAAAAGAAAAGAAAGCCAGCGGCGACGGTGGCAAGGAAAAACTCCCTAAAGAGGAAGAAAGCTTGAGAGGAACCAAGACTCAGAAGGGAAAACCATCCTCCTACGGTCGTCACCGGATAGCAAACATTATTAGTATAAAGTATTAAAGCAGTGGTTAACTTGATTCATTTATGATTATGCAGCAGCATCTGAGGGTGAGGATTGCACAGCGTTGTAAAGCAAGAAGCTCAGTGGTGGTCAAGCCGGTCCAGAAGGCTGGTGAGCAGTGGCACCCGATCAAGGCAGAAGAGGCAACAGCATCAGATGCACAAGATGGGCAGCTATTCAGCTCAGCAAAGAAAGGAAAGAAAAACACAGTCAGTTCTGTAAAGAGTGGCTGACCACAGATTACAGTAAAACAGAGCAGTAGAGACTCTGTCAGGTCTAGATCTGACAGGGAAGACTAATCACCAAAGGCTTGACTATACAAGTAAGTGTTTAGCCTAGACTTAAAAACTGAGGCTGTGTCTGATTCCTGAACATTAACCGGAAGATTATTCCATAGCTGGGGGGCTTTGTATGAGAAGACTCTCCCCCTGATGTAACTTTATTAATTCTAGGTACCTGTAGTAAGCCAGCACATTGTGATCTAAGTAGGCGTGATGGTTCATAGTAGGAGAGAACCTCTAGTGTCTTGGGTAACCTGAGACTGTCAACTGACAGCATTTAGAGCACACTTGAAACCTGAAACTACTGTCTTGGGAAACCTTTCTTTGGGTTCTTGGCTCAAATGGATCTGATGAAGATTATGAGTTTATGCATTTCTACCTTTCTATTATGTCTCATAGAGGGTTTAATTTACTGTGTATGTGTGAGGTTGTGTGAGTTTATGTGTGTTTTACAAAAGAAAAGTTTGATTTAATAATGGGATGAAATTAGAAATGTGTATCATCACTTACCATTGCTTTGGAAAAGAGAAATCAAAGGCAATGGGGCAGTGGGCAGGGGAATGGCTGGCTATTGAAGAATGTAGCTGCTATTCCCAAGTGGCTGAAATGGGCGTATTTTAGAATGGCAGAACCATGAAATAACACTAGTGTTCATACACAGAAATGAAGACAAATATTCAGTGATCAGAGTTGGTATTTAAGAATAGTCAATATGCCATAATGTTGTCATACAACAAAAGAGAATTACAGAATTCTGATCCATGTTTTAAACAGCCGATTTTCTGTACATAGAATAAGTCTTGCCCGGGAGTCAGATGATGGTTTTGGAATCGAGTAGAATTGAAAGCTGCAAACAAGTTTGTTCTTCCACCCACAAAGTGCATTACAGGTTGGACAGGCTGTACAAAACATATGCCAATCAAATCAAAATGCAAACTTACTATGGTAATTTCTGAAACAACATTACTCAGATAGGTTCATTATTATATAATGTTCATTGAGAGTCACTATATAATGCTGTGTTTCCAGTTTAAAATGAAAAGCTGGTGAGCTGGACTATACTTTTGAAGATAATTAAGACAAGTGGGTAGGAAAATACAATGATATTGCCACTATTCTAATATTAGCTCAATTGCACAACAAAAGAAATGTATCTTTATCCTTTCTATAAAATCATTTGAATAATAAAAATGAGCTGGAAATGTATTTCTAATAACCCTCAAGCACCACTCTAGCCTGGTCATTACTATATAAGCCAAATTAAGTTATCAACAACAACAGTGTTCTGCTATTGCTTTAACTAACTTCAACAAAAGGTTATTGTGTGCTACAATTTCTCATGTTATTTATCATAGGATTTTTTGCAAAACCTTCCCTAACTTTGGACCAGTTACTATAAAAGAATGCATTTGTGGGCAGAGCAGGGCAAGGTCAATTCCCTGCCACCGGTAGTCAGTTTAGTCCTCAAATGGTTCTAATCGGTGTGAATAACTGCCTGCAAGTGTTTACAATCATCCTATTCTCAGTGTCACTCTCACACTTTTCCAGCAGCAAGCATTCACTCTATTCTTGCTATTTCTGTGCTTGAGGTGAAAATCTGCAGAATATTGAATCATTTGCAAATGCATTGTGGGTAACATCTGAATGAGACACACTTTTCTGTAAGATTTAATCATGGAGCAAATAAACTACTGCACTTATGAGGTGCATTTTCATATTTCTCTGGATAACTGAGTTTCATGGCTATAAAACAGCTTTGTTTGTTCTGTGTCTAGCAAAAGCATGCAAGCAAATTTGGACTCCAACTGATGTTGCTGCCATTACTTGTTTTGAAACAGGTTAATTGAAGCAGTTTCTTGTCAAAACATAGGACAACACCAGTCATTTATTTTCTTAATAGCAGGTTTGGCAAACAGTGTCACGATGAGAAGATCTATACCGATCGCCTGCTGGGGAAGACATGATCACTTTTCTCGTCATGACTAATTCAGCTGTCCTAGAGCAGCTACTAGAGCAGCTTAGACTGGAACTACATGGAAAAAAGAACCTTTGTGCCAAAGGCAAAGTTTAAAGTTGAAGTGGATCAATTGTGGAGGAACTTGTTTGACATAGCAAACGGGATCTGAATGCCATTATTAACACACAGAACTGTTAGACCTAAGAGAAAAAAAGGCAAGAAAAATAAAAAGCAAAACCCTCGTTAGGCTCATTTAACATGATTACTAAAAACACAGGAGCCCCAGAAGGTGAGAGCCAGCACCAGGGATCAGATGGGGCAGACTAGCCTGCTGGCTATCATCTGTTTTAGGGGGATGGAGAGATGGATGCTGGGGAGATGAGGAGGTGGGGGGGTTGGGGGTTGGGGGGGGGGGTGGTTGAGGAGAGGAGTGCAGCTGAAAAAACACGACCCTGGAGACAGCTTGTCCGGGACTGCCCAACACAACAGCTGGGATAATAGGGGTCTGTCTGTGCTTGGGAAAGAGGGGCAATGTGCACATCTGTGGAAGGAAAATAGCACATATCCAGACTTGGAGAAAACAAGACAGCGCTGCCCCCAGAGTTCAATTTGAGGTGTAATTGGGAGGGAAGCAAACAGAACGGCTTTTCGCTTTTCCCTCTTTTTTTGGCATTTGGTTGGGGGGAATGGGGCTGGGATCAGAGACAATGTGTAAATGAGGTTCAGTGAAGTGAGCAGTTCTAAAAAGAGATCCTAATGATTTGAATCTAAATGAAACGCACCCCAAAATCCAAAGTTAGCAGGTCTAATGAGAGATCCTAATGATTTGAATCTAAATGTATTGCACCCCAAAATCACAGCAGAGCAATGAATGAATGAATATGATGGCAGACCATTTCACATGTTTAACTTCAGCAATGCTAACAGGCCCTTACTAGGCTTTATTCATGATTAACAATATTAGCATTGTTAGGGAAAGAACTGCTATATAGATTTAATAATATATCTAATTCAGGGCTAATACTTTCACATTGCTATAATATTCAAATGTAACTATGTAACTGCATATTTAATTACACTGTGAAATATGTAATGAATTACATTTTCATTTAATTTACATTCTGTATTGATGACTTTGAGCATGCTCTTCTGATTTGATGACAAAATGTGTAAAGGATGCTTTTTTTTTTTTTTTTTAGCAATGATTAAAATCAGATTACATCTTTGATTTTGTTATCATTGGTGATAACTGTGACCAGGGGAGGATCTACGGGTGGGGCCACATGGGCACAGTAAAATCCTGACTCGCCCCTTATATGCCCCTTTCCTGTCACTCACTATAAACATGTCATTGACTGATGTGCAATCTCTGAAAATTCAGCAATATAATGCCATTCATGTGAATTGTGTTGACTGGAAGATTTTGTCATTTTGATCCCTGCTGTCAACAAAGGAGAACCTGAAGAGGAATGCCCCATCCCAGCAGCATAGTCATCTACATACTGATATACTAGTTTAGACACAATACATGTTAAAAAGTTCCAAGAGTGGTGAAGTTGGTTTAATTTTCACATACATGGTTTCCTTTTTAAGCTTTTTAGCCTCTTTACAGTGCCTCTGAAAGAACATGGTGTGTTTTAGGTAAAGATGCCATCAGGTGAGCACCAGCCATTTTTTGTTGAGCACCAGATACTACTATCAGGGGAGCATCAGATACTATCAGGGGAACACCAGATACTATTTGGTGAACACCAGATACTATCAGGTAAGTACCACATACTATTGGTTGAGCACAACAAATAGTACCTGGCACACACCAAAAATACCTGTGCATACCTAAAAAATAGGCACATACCTTGTGCACACCAAAGAGTATCTGGTGCTCACCAAATAGCATCTGATGCTCACCTGATAGTTGCTGGTGCTCACCAAGTAGTACTTGGCACTCACAAAATAGTGTCTTGTCCTCACCTGTTAGTATCTGTGAGGGATCCAAGTGTGATGTGCTTTGTAGAATCAGTACAGGCCTGTTAGCAGATAGAACACAAATGATTGGCAGAGTTTTTACAATAGCCTCTGTTTTTAATTGCTGGAGAGAAGGCAAATGCAGATGTCTGCCAAAGCAATACAATTTATGACATGACTAGTATTTTCATTATTGCTAAACTCAATGAACTGAATCATTCTGTAGATATTACTTCTTTCAGTGTATTTTATTCCCAGAATGCACCATAGTGATTAATTTTTATGTTAAAATCATTAAAAGTTTCTCCTCTAGGACCAAGCCTTTAATCCCCCTTACAGGTTTATGAATGTATCACCTTTTTCAGTGTTCACATGTTTGCATATCTGAATACAGTATTTTTTAAATGACTGGCTTTTACCTTGGATGCTATAGTGAATGTAAAACACACTTAATAATATATGGAATAGCTGTATTGGTAGTATTTAGAGATATTATAAAATAATTATGGAGATCTTTAAACTTGTAGGCATTTATCTGGTCTCCTAAATAGAAGCTATTATGGTTCCATTGTGGCCTCACCTAAAAAATCCTACAGTTGTCACTGACTGTGACTAAAGGAGACTAAAGACATAATTCATCTATGATGCCCACACATCTCCACATGAAACATATAATAGATGTGAATGAGAGACGACAATCATATGATGCCTAGATGTCAGCAGTGCTGGGAGCCTTATTTTTTACATACATCAATCATTAACAGCCATGTGCTTTTAGCTGAAATCATTGTAAATTCATGCATATGAATATTTGAAATCGCTAGGACAGAAATTCTTTCTCTTCTGTGTAAAGCACACAATCAGATTCACAGACAGTGGGGAGCTACTATGCATACACCATAAGAGACAAAGCCTACAAATGCTGTTTTGGGGGATACTTTAGCTTAGTCAAGCAAAAAAACTGTCAGCGCTCTCACGATGCAGTTAGAAGAGAACAATTAGCCTGTATTGGTCCATTTGTCTTTGGAACGGGTTGCACAATCCTTGAGACCACCTACTGATTTTGCTAAACCTGTCAATGTATGACTTTTATACTTTGAAACTTTGTTTATTTTCTCTCTCTGCCGTTCCAAAGCCCTCTGGAGTCAGGTTGCGAGTGTTTGGAGTGCCTTCCCAGAAGGCTTGTAAGTGGACCTGGTGGAGAGTCTCCAAAACCAATACAGAGATGTAAATGATGTTGACATTCTTCTAGGCCTTGTAAAGGGCTTTTTTTTCATATATGCAGTTTCACATATGCAGCAGAAATGGAGACTGATTGCTGTATTTAGATACCCACTTGAGGGACAGTAAACTATTTTAGAGGAATGACTGAGAGTCATTAACCCTAACCCTAACCCTAACCCTAACACTTCTAAAAATGATGTTTCCTAAATATTTTTGCCTTGGACGTATGCTTATGTGAAATATCTTTCCCCCACTTTTTATTAAGTGTCTTTGTTCGGTTACATGTGAACAATACATGTTACAGCAACGTAATTACTTGTGATGCATTAGCTTTTATGGATGGATTACAGTGGTACAGTTTATGTGTATAAACTGCAGTTTTGACTTATGTAATTACACAAGGGCATCTTCATAACTGTAGGTTTATTGATTATATTTTCACTTCCTTCTATAATCAGAAAAATCATTGTTGGAAAAAGATTAGTTGACACAAATGTAATTACCCTCACTCTCTTACACATACACAAGAGAAAATATGTTGTTACATCTATCAAGAAACATTTGTGCATTGTTAATTGTAATTACACTGTTATTAGAGACACTTAATGTAAAATGAACCCAAATCTTTAATTGGTGTAGAGCTTTTACATCATTTGCAGATTCTGAAAATCTAAAATCTATAAGCTTTAATCTATAATTATTAATCTTATCATTCAGTAACTGCTGATATGTGAGTAGTTGCTAATGTGTGAGCAGAGGTGGAAAGAGTAGTGAAAATTCCTAGTTAAGTAAGAATTTTGCTACTGTAGGGAGAATTCACTTAGATAAGTTAATATTAAGTTTATATTCACCTTACAGAATGAAGTTACAACGATTGGGATTCCATGGGGGCAGTTGTGGGCTGGAGGTTAGGGAACAAGCCCTGTGACTGGAAGGTTGCTGGTTCGATCCCCTTGGCTGACAGTCCATGACTGAAGTACCCTTGAGCAAAGCATCTAACCCCCAATTACTCCCCGGGTGCCATGGATAGGGCTGTTCACTAGTGTGTGCGCTTACTAGTGTGCATGTATGTGGGTGTTTCACTGCACAGGTGGGTTAAATGCAGAGGTCTAATTTCAGTGTGCAAACACAGTGACAAATGGTTGTAAATTCAATTGGGTTTGTTAGCTACCGTTAGCTGCCTCTACCTTTAAAGAAGGAGTAAAGGACTTGTACCGTTTGGCTAAACAGAGAGATAGAGCTGGAAAGGATGTACAGCAGGTTAGGCTGATAAAGGATAGAGAGGGAAATGTACTAGTGAGTGAACAGAGTGTTGAGTAGATGGAAGGAGTACTTTGAAGAACTAATGAATGAGGAAAACGAGAGAGAGAGGAGGACAACGGGGGGAGAGATATTGGATCAGGAAGTGCAGAGAATTAGTAAGGTGGAAGTGAGGGCAGCTTTAAAAAGTATGAACAATGGAAAGGCAGTTGGTCCAGATGACATACCTGTGGAGGTATGGAGATGTTTAGGAGAGAAGGCAGTGGACTTTTTAACCAAGTTGTTTAACAAAATCCTGGAGAGTGAGAGGATGCCTGATGAGTGGAGAAGCAGTGTACTGGTCCCCATTTTTAAGAACAAGGGTGATGTGCAGAGCTGCAGTAACTACAGAGGTATAAAGTTGATGAGCCACACCATGAAGGTATGGGAAAGAGTTGTTGAAGCAAGGCTAAGGCGAGAGGTTCAGATCAGTGAGCAGCAGGTTGGTTTCATGCCCAGAAAGAGTACCACAGATGCAATTTTTGCATTGAGAGTGTTGGTAGAGAAGTACAGAGAAGGTCAGAAGGAGCTACATTGTGTCTTTGTGGATCTAGAGAAGGCATATGATAGGGTGCCAAGAGAGGAACTGTGGTACTGTATGAGGAAGTCAGGTGTAGCTGAAAAGTATGTCAGGGTGGTGCAGGACATGTATGAGGATAGTGAGACAGTGGTGAGGTGTGCAGTTGGAGTGACAAATGGTTCCAAGGTGAAGGTGGGGTTACATCAGGGATCAGCTTTGAGCCCCTTCTTGTTTGCAATGGTGATGGAAAGGTTGACAGATGAAGTCAGGCAGGAGGCTCCATGGACCATGATGTTGGCAGATGACATTGTAATCTGTGGTGAGAGTAGAGAGCAGGTGGAAGAGAATCTGGAGAGGTGGAGGTTTGCACTGGAGAGGAGAGGAATGAAGGTCAGTAGAGACAAGACGGAATACATGTGTGTGAATGAGAGGGAGGCAGGTGGACAGGTGAAGATGCAAGGAGTAGAGGTCATAAAGGTGGATGACTTCAAATATCTTGGGTCAACCATCCAGAGCAATGGACAGTGTAGAAAAGAGGTGAAGAAGAGGGTGCAGGCAGGATGGAGTGGGTGGAGACGGGTGTCAGGGCTGATGTGTGACAGAAGGATAGCAGCAAGAGTGAAAGGGAAGGTTTACAAGACAGTAGTGCGTCCTGCTATGATGTATGGTTTGGAGACTGTGACTCTTTCTAAAAGACAGAAGGCTGAGCTGGGGGTGGTGGAGATGAAGATGCTGAGATTTTCGTTGGGAGTGACAAGGATGGACAAGATTAGAAATGAGCAGATCAGAGGGACAGTGAAGGTGGAGCAGTTTGGAGATAAAGCCAGAGAGGCCAGGTTGAGATGGTTTGGACATGTGTTGAGGAGGAATAGTGGATATATTGGTCAAAGAATGTTGGAGATGGAGCTGCCGGGCAGAAGGAGAAGAGGTAGATCTCAGAGAAGGTTTATGGATGTAGTGAAGGTGGACATGGAGATGGTTGGTGTAAAAGTAGAGGAGGCAGTGGATAGGGCAAGGTGGAGGCAGATGATCCGCTGTGGCGATCCCTAAAGGGAACAGCAGAAAGAAGAAGAAGAAGAAGAGGAGCAGCCTCTAGCTTACCTTCAACATTATCTTACTTTGAATAGTACCTATCTAACAGTCACTGTTAAACAATAGAATAGAACATAATAAAATATATAAGCAACAGCTTCATAATTAATAAAGAGCTGCTGTGCTAAAAACAATGTTTAAAAATACATGGTATCTATTTAGCCATAATGAGCTTGCTTCAACAGGCTGTGAGTTGAGTCGTGAAAAGCAGAGATTTTTTTGGCACTCTGTAATGGCTATAGAAAGTTATAATTAAATAAAGTTGAATACTTTAGTAATCAACTCAAGTAATCAAGTAATTGAAGTGTTTAGTTGCAAAATGCACTGTAAAGCATTTTTTTAAAATGTTTTTTTCCATGATATGTGGGTGTGGGAATGGGCAAAATTTGTACTATATTATGATTATTACTACCTTTAATGGACATTTAAGAATATGTTTTCCATCAACATCAGTTGATTTGCTTGAAAAAAAACTCTCCATATCCAAGGTTATGGGGCAGTTGTGGGCTGGAGGTAGGGAACTGGCCCTGTGACCGGAAGGTTGCTGGCTCGAACTCCAGCACCGACAGTCCATGACTGAGGTGTTCTGAGTGTGTATGTGGTGTTTCACAGATGGGTTAAATGCGGAGGTGGAATTTCCCTGGTTTTGGGATTAAAAAAGTATCACTTAACTTATACTAGTTAAAGTATCATTAGGGAAAAATTTGCTCAACTACTGAAGTGAGTGGCTGTAATTCATTACTTTCCACTTCTAAGGACCACATACAGGGCCTTACAATTTGAGACATTAAATGATAAAAAAGGCACACCCGCTCATCCCATAAAAGGTTTTTTACAGAACCAAAACTTCCTCTAGAGAGCCCATTTGTCACCTTTGTATTTAACCCCCTATCAAGCTATGGGCTCGCTAGCGGGCCCAAAGTTTTATTACACTTCTACTTCTAAGAAAAGCTCCATTAGTTTACATTGAAATCCCTGTGAATAATAAGCCCTAGTATCTAATAAGCCTGGAATGTTAAGGGATTAAGAGACTGATGTGGCATGCGTGTCTTGCTTACTCTACACAGAAGACACGTAAAAGAACAGAATATTTTGAGGAGAATACAGATCTTTGTACATATGATTGCCATTTTAAGTACTCAAGGACCCCCGAGAACTCAATGCACCACTTACAGTGTATTCCTGCAGTAACTTCATCACTCTGGCTTCCATTTTGGTTTTTATTACCCCTCCATTCCTGCAAGCATTTTCACATTTATGGAAATTGAGATGAGTTTGCATCTTACCATGCAGACAAGCACCGATCATTCTGACACTTGATAAAGACTTATCTAAATAGGTCTTTCTTGGCTGCCACTAGGCACTGCTACTGCAGCAGGTTCCACCTCGCCATTCTTCACTTCCACTCCCAGTGCAACTCACATGCAGACATTCGTATTAAGGTAGAGCCATTGTGCACGACGTGCGCTGAATTTCAAGTCCCCTGCCTTATTCAAGTGAAGTCTTTCATGCCACAAAGAGCTACGTGAATCCTATTATCCATTTATGACCTCTCTTTTGTGCAGTGTCAGCTTTATACATTTAGAGTAAGAAAAAAATAAAGCATTCTCCACAACATATGTATGTAAATGTACAGGCAGCTTCATAGTGTCCACATGAAACTGTCACACTAATTTATGGCAGCGTATGAGATTACATTGTAGGGACACAAAGAGGACCCCTGCCAGTTTTCCTTCTCACTGCAATTGGATTTCAATAGGGAAATAGCCACATTACTGCAATTAACCTAATTGCATGGTCTAAATCCTGCTTTGACTACAAGAGGCGTAGAAGTGGGTTTGTAGTATGGTGGCATAAAGTGATGAATGAAAGCTTAGCCAATGAATCACATACTTTCAACACTCTTACATTATCAGACAATTCATGGCATCGTCTTACAGTATATTACAAGTATGCAAACGAGACCCTAAATGAGACCCAAACCAGCCACTTGATATCATTTAATATTATTCACCGATAATAATTTTTCTTAATATAATAATTTAATTTTGTAGTTTCAAAACATATTGTTTGCTTCCCAGCCCAAATGAACAGTCATGTACAAAATTACAAAACTACATTTTGTTGATTTTTAAGTGAAAAAAGGTTAACATATTCTTTGCAGAGAACAAACCTCTGCACATTTTAATGCACACTTACTGTTTATTTGCTGAATTTAAAATATTGGGAAAAAAGCATATACACTTTATTAGGAATTTATTTAATGCACTTTATTAGGAACACCTCCTTGTATCTACACTCATCGTCCATTTTGCCAAATCCACATACCATATAGGAGCACTTTGTAGTTCTACAGCTACAAACTGTAGTCCATCTGTTTCTCTACATACTTTGTTAGCCCCTGTTCTTTAATGATTCAGACCCCCAAAGTTAGTATGTTAGTATGTATTGCACTGGTATGAGTGGATCAGATGGAGTTTTTAAATACTGTGTCCACTCACTGTCCACTCTATTAGACATTCCTACCTTGTTGGTCCACCTGTAGATCAAGCTCATCTGTTGCTGCACAGTTTGTGTTGGTCATTCTCTAGCCCTTCATCAGTGGGTGCCCATAGGACGCTGTTGGCTAGGTATTTTTGGTTGGTGGACTATTATTAATTCAGCAGTGATACTGAGGTGTGATCCTGCTGTATCTGATCCACTCCTACCAGCGCAACACACACTAACACACCACCACCAGATCAGTGTTACTGCAGGGCTGAGAATGATCCACCACCCAAGTAATACCTGCTTTTGTGGTGGTCCATTGATGTACAGGGTGAAAGTCTGTAAGTGTACAACTACACAGTGACAGTGTTTGGAGCTGGAGCTGACATAATGGACAATGAGTGTAAAAACAATGAGACGTTCCTAATAAAGTGCTCAGTGAGTTTATATATATATATTTTTTTCCAATATGTGAAGCCCAGCAAACAAACAGAAATTGTCTAATGTCCAGAAAATGCCATATGTAGACTTCCCTGTATAGGATGTGTTAACTTTCTTTCCAAAATTAACATAACATATCATTGAACTGTAGTATTCAAACTTTTACATATGACTGGTCAATTTTCATAGCTATGCTGATGATACAAATATACATTTACAACAACGACAAATCAGCAGAAGTAGTACCAGCTCAAGCCCAGCCTAACGTAAGGCTCAGGCTGCTGAATGCAGTATTATAAAGTAGAAATATAAACAACAAATCAATCAAAAGTGCGTTAAGGTGGATAGTGCAATTTAAGCATAGGCTAGAAGTGCTGAATGGACTAAATAAGAAAAGGATGAACAGGCAGGACTCTCTGAAGATCTCACAAGATCCCATTTTATGCACTGTTGAGTAGCTGGTGCCCCTAGTGGACCCAATCTGTCAATCAATCCTCTTCTATCCAAATAAAACTTTCTAACAATGCAGTACATAATCCGCAAAGGAAGCGTCAAACAAGCAACACGTAAAACAACCAACATCTCAGCTTTTGCACTTTGGCCAATGAATTCAGTGTCATTTTGTCCAATTTTATTTTATTTCCCTCCATGTAACACTCCCGGGAAGTCGGATTAGTATTAAAGGTTTATCTAAAAGCAGGTTCTGGTTGTCAGGACTGACTGGCACCATTGCAGCAGTAGCCTAGCAGGCCTTTGGAGGTGAAATGTGTCTGACATTTTTATCGCTGTGAACAAACTCCTAGGTCGCTTCTAAATCCACTTCTTACAAAAATCCCAGCCATCACACGCTGAGTCACTGTGCATCACCTATGGGACTGAAACTTGGCCAGCCTTTATGTGTGCTCAACATATTAGGAACAAATCAGGATTTTCACAAAAAGACACATGCAGTCAAAACAAATTAACTTTGACACGTTTCGATACATAATTGGGATGAATAAAAAATATTTTCTTGTCAATGTGCCTTGACAGGATTTAACAGGATTTAATAGGATTAAACTGAATCAGTTTCATGTCAGAAGCTGGTCTTAAACGAACACAGAGTGCATTTACTATAAAAGGAAGACTAGCAAAACATTTTTTAAAGAAATTTTGAAACAAAGAAAAACTAAGATTGAGTTCAGGTAAAGAGTTCTATGGGAAGTTGTGAATGACACTCCTTATATAGGCTGAGCAGTAAGTCTGTTCTGATTACACTTTAAGAATGAATTCAATTTGGTGATGCTTTTTTTAACAGTCCTTTAAATTCAAGTGAAGCCAGGTCAGAGTATATTTATACGACTTTTTTTTTTTCCGCAAAGGCTTTGTCACAAAGCAGCTTTACAGAAAATCTGGCCCCAGTGAGCAAGCCAAGGGCAAGAGTGGCAAGGAAAAACTCCCTAAAAGAAAAAGGAAGAAATTTCATCCAGGACTCAAAAGAGAAACTTGCCCTTCTCTGGTCGACACCAGATAGCAAAACAATAATATAAGAGCAATATGAATAGCGGATTGGACTTTATATTGTATTAATATACAATTTTGAACATAGAGAAAAAGAAAAAAGCCTGTCATTAGACAGAGGTATTTGGATTACCCAGTGATAACTGGTGACTGCTGTTAGGGGCCTCAGAGTAACAGTGAGCAATAGATCAATGAAAACCAGTCAGTGACTACTGTTAGAAGCATATCACGTTGAAAATGAGAATTAAATCCCACTACTGTATGAAGCCTGTCATGATGATATGTTGGTAGGAATCTGAGAAGAGCTCAGTGTATTGTGAGGTAGTTGAGACAATGTCTATGATTAAATAATTTTGTCCAATGTTGTGCAACACCAGTATCATCAAGAGGGTAAGCGACATGCAAGTGAGGCCTGCTGCACAGCACTGAACAGCATTGCACAGCTGTAGGTATTACATTGTAGGTGTTAGCCAGGTGAGTGTGAAGTACAAACTACAGATTTCAAAACCCGTTTAAAAAAACAGGAAAAGAGCATCTTTAAGCTAATGTTAATTGCTGTTAGCTTCCATGTAGGATTCCAGTATTATGTTAGCAATAAGTTAACAACATTTCTCATGAACTGTTTTTTTGCCATTTTAGGTTAAATACACCTCTCCATCCTCTCCATGGATCACCACCTTATCGTGGTGGAGGGGTTTGCGTGCTTGAATGATCCTAGGAGCTATGTTGTCTGGAGCAAAAGCTCCTGGTAGGGTCTCCCATGGCAAACTGGTCCTAGGTGACAGGTCAGACAAAGTGTGATCCATAATAACCCCTATGAAAAGACAAGAACAGGATTTGTGTACCCTGCCCGGAACAGGGTTACCGGGGCCCCACCCTGGAGCCAGGCCTGGGGGAGGGGCTCGCCAGCGAGCGTCTGGTGGCCAGGCAATTTACTCATGGTGCCCGGCCGGGCCCAGCCCGAAGGAGTTACATGAGTCCCCCCTCCCATCGACTCACCACCAATGGGATGGGCAGTAGTAGGGGTTCGGTGCTTTGTGGATCGGGCAGTATCCGAAGGCATGGGCCTTGGCGTTCTGATCCTCGGTTGCTGAAACTGGCTATTGGAACTTGGAACGTTACCTCACTGGTGGGGAAGGAGCCTGAGTTGCTGCGCGCCGTTGAGAGATACCGGCTAGATATAGTCGGGCTCACCTCAACACACAGCTTGGGCTCTGGGTCCAATCTCCTTGAGAGGGGCTGGACTTTATTCTTTTCTGGTGTTGCCCATGGTGAGAGGCGCGGGCAGGTGTGGGCTTTCTCAATGCCCCTCGACTTGGTGCCTGTATGTTGGGGTTTTCTCCGGTGGACGAGAGGGTAGCTTCCCTACGACTTCGGGTTGGGGAACGGGTCCTGACTGCTGTCTGTGCTTATGCACCGAACAACAGTTCAGAGTACCCAGACTTCTTAGAGTCCTTGGAAAGGGTGCTTGAAAGTGCTCCTCCTGGAGACTCTATTGTCCTACTGGGGGACCTTAACGCTCACGTGGGCAATGACAGTGAGACCTGGAGGGGTGTGATTGGGAGGAATGGCCTCTCTGATCTGAACCCGAGTGGTGTTCAGTTTTTGGACTTCTGTGCAAACCACAGTTTGTCCATCATGAACACCATGTTTGAACACAAGGATGTCCAAAAGTGCACATGGCACCAGGACACCCTAGGCCGCAGTTCAATGATTGACTTTGTAGTCATGTCATCGGACTTGCGGCCATGTGTTTTGGACACTCGGGTAAAGAGAGGAGCTGAGCTGTCAACTGATCAACACCTGGTGGTGAGTTGGATCAGGTGGTGGGGGAAGATGCCGGTCAGACCAGGCAAACCCAAACGTATAGTGAGGGTTTGCTGGGAACATCTGGCAGAAGAACCTGTCAGATTGATCTTCAACTCACACCTCCGTCAGAACTTTGACCAGATATCGGGGGAGGTGGGGGACATTGAGTCAGAATGGCCATGTTCCACTCCTCCATTGTTGAAGCAGCTGTCTGTAGCTGTGGCCGTAAGGTAGTTGGTGCCTGTTGGGGCAGTAATCCTCGAACCCGGTGGTGGACACCACAGGTGAGAGATGCCGTCAAGCTGAAGAAGTCCTACCGGGCATGGTTGGCCTGTGAGACACCAGAGGCAGCTGGCAGGTATTGACAAGCCAAGCGATCTGCGGCTTCAGTCGTCGCCAAGGCAAAAACCTGTGTGTGGGAGACGTTTGGTGAGGCCTTGGAAAGTGACTTTAAGTCGGCTCTGAAAAGATTCTGGCAAACCGTCAGGTGACTCAGAAGGGGAAATCAGTGTGCCACTAGCACTGTATATAGTGGAGATGGTGTGCTGCTGACTTCGACTGAAGACGTCATTGGGCACTGGAAGGAATACTTTGAGGACCTTCTCAATCCCACCAACATGTTCTCCAGTGAGGAGGCAGAGTCTGGGGACATGGGAATAGGCTTGTCCATTACTGAGACCGAGATCGCTAAGGTAGTTAAAAAACTCCTTGGTGGCAAGGCTCGAGGGGTGGATGAGATCCGTCCTGAGTTCCTCAAGGCTCTGGATGTTGTGGGGCTGTCTTGGCTGACACGCCTTTTCAACATTGCGTGGACATTGGGGGTGGTGCCACTGGATTGGCAGACTGGGGTGGTGGTGCCTCTTTTTAAAAAAGGGGACCGGAGGGTGTGTTCCAACTACAGGGGAATCCTCAGCCTCCCTGGTAAGGTCTATGCTGGGGTACTGGAGAAGAGAGTCCGGCTTATAGTCAAAACTCGGATCCAGGAGGAGCAGTGCGGGTTCCGCCCTGGTCGTGGAACACTGGACTCACTCTTCACCCTCTCCAGGATTCTGGAGGGTTCATGGGAGTTTGCCCAACCAGTCCACATGTGCTTTGTGGATCTGGAGAAGGCATATGAGGTACATGGCTCTTTGCTACGAGCCATTGAGGCCCTGTACAAACAAAGCGGGAGTTTGGTTCGCATAGCCAGCAGTAAGTCAGACTCGTTCCCAGTGAGAGTTGGACTCCGTCAGGGTTGCCCTTTGTCACCGATTCTATTCATAATTTTCATGGATAGAATTTCTAGGCGCTGCTGTTTGCAGATGATGTGGTCCTATTGGGGACATCAGGAAGCGAACTTCAGCTTTCACTGGATCGATTTGCAGCCAAGTGTGAAGCGGCCGGGATGAGAATCAGTACCTCTAAATCTGAGACCATGGTTCTCAGGCAGAAAAGGGCGGGGAGCCCTCTCTGGGTTGGGGATAGGCTCTTGCCTCAAGTGGAGGAGTTCAAGTATCTCGGGGTCTTGTTCACGAGTGATGATACAAGGGAGCGGGAGATTGACAGGCAGATTGGTGCTGGGTAAGCAGGCTCTTTGGTGCGGGCTCTTTACTCGTCTGTTGTGGTAAAGAAAGAGCTGAGCCATAAGGCAAGGCTCTCGATTTACCGGTCGATCTACGTTCCCAACCTCACCTATGGTCATGAGCTTTGGGTAATGACCGAAAGAATAAGATCGCGAATACAAGTGGCCGAAATGAGTTTCCTTCGCAAAACAAAGTAAACAGAGTCCTTAGACTCTCCCTTAGAGATAGAGTGAGAAGTTCGGTCATCCGGGAGGGAGTCAGAGTAGAGCCGCTGCTTCTTCACGTCGAGAGGAGCCAGCTGAGGTGGTTCGGGCATCTGGTTAGGATGCCTCCTGGACGCCTCCCTCGGGAGGTGTCACAGGCAAGCCCACCTGGGAGGAAACCCCGGGGAAGAACTCAGGACACGCTGGCGTGACTATATCGCCCAGCTGGCCTGGGAGCGCCTCAGAATCCCCCTTGGAGAGCTAGTGGAAGTGGCTGGGGAAAGGGAGGTCTGGGCTTCATTGCTTAGGATGCTGCCCCCACGACCCAAACCCCGGAGAAGCAGAAGATAATGGATGTAGGGATAGATGGAGGTTAAATACAGACATTTAAAGCTTATAAAAGCTCTTTGTATGTTTTATTTTATAACAGACATGTTCACATATTTTTAAACTTGTAGCAGTTCAGTAAATAAAGTTGCAGCTATTTTAATTTTTCATTCTTCACCTTAATTGCTAAAACCTGTTGGGAATTGTGCTGCAATTTGGTTAGACTATTTTGGCACTTACTCCCTTATTTACAAAAATAATTACCTAGTACTTTGACGTTTTCACATTTGCCCAGTTAACCCTTAATCCCAGGCTTATTAGACACTAAGGCTTAATATTCAGTAACTATAGGGACCTCAATGCAAACTGGCTGAGCTTTTCTTAGAATATAGCAGTGTGTAATAAAACTTTGTTCATGCTGATGGGTCCTAGCCATTTAATGGGTTAATACCTTGAACTTGTTGGGCATTTCAGAGTATTTTCGACACATTGTGTTGAAACTTGACATCGTGTTACCCATAATAAATTACTGATACTTTGGAGTTTTTAAATCACATCTGGTTAATATCTAGAACTTAAGGTGCTGTAAAAGAAACGTTACTAGAATTGTCTTTTTAAACATTTGAACCATGTCTTGTCATTAAAACAAATTTCTCACAACTGTAGTCATCTATGCGGCCTAACTGTACCACCAGTCATGCATGAGCAATAGCATTTCCATCATTTTCACTTCATCATATGCATATCTTCATTGGTACATCTAATAGATACAAGTTTTAAGAATATATGTTGTAATATCTCTGGCCTTGAACTGTATTGAGGAATTTGTATGAAGTGGTAGCACCATTACACCATGGGTTCATCCTACAGAACCTCTCAGAAAGTGTTTGTTTCACCTGTCAATAAAATTCCCCCAGAGGGATAAGCTTGAATGACCAAACCCACCAGTGAAGGCATCACCCTGGAGTGCTGAGGAGAAGAGGAGGAAACCACCTGGCAATTATCTTTGCCAGTCAACACAGAGTTTGTGCCCTGAGAGACTCATGGCCACATATGGCTTGAACCCAAATCCCCACTGCAGCGAAGATTCCTGCATTGCTAAATGCCCCTTAATGAGAACTCACTCAGATCAATGAACTCCCCAAACAGCCAGAACTGTGGTACTTTTTCAAATTAAATATCTGTTTTCTATAATCCATGCAAACTAATACAAATGTCTCCTCACCCATAGCTCTTAGACTACTGATTAAAAAGAAAAAAAAATCCGCAGACCCAAAATCACAAATCTGCTTTTATGTTAATTTGTTCTTTCTCTGACAGGGAGCATGAATTTGTTTACCGCAGCCTGTGTTGAATTTGCATTTTCAAAAGAGAAGTTAAATAAAGCTCTCACCAGCACACGGAAGGAATTTGTTAGGTTCTATCAACTTGCTCATTGCGATCCACAGGTTGCCGCACTTGTCGTCTGAGTGTTGGTAACACAACTGGGAATTATATTCATGCCTCAGTAAGTCCTACCAAAGCCATTATCTTGAAGAAACAACCGACCACACTAGGCCAGAAACCAGAGAGAGAGCAGAAAAGAAGCATATTCCCTTTAAAATCAGTAGGACTATCATTGGGAAACTATGCACCTTAAAAAAGGAAACATTTTTTTAACACTATATTTTATTTCTTCAAGCTAAACAAAGTCATTCTGAGCGGTTTGATGTGAAATTGTGTTCAAAGAATTGTTTGCAGTGGTGGTGATACCTCTTAAATGTATATTACAGAAAGGTGTTACATGTAATGGTTATGAATATGCTGCCTGATGTCTGTGACTTTGTTTTCCAGAAATCTTGTGATAAGGTTTTGGCATAAAATATACTTTTTTAAAGCCATTAATGACAGAGAAGTACACAAAGGGAGTTGTAATGCAAAATAGCCCCCATTTACAGCAAATCTCTAAATGACTTTTTCCATCTCAATTGGAATGACCCTTTTTTGTCACAGCATTTTATAATGGTAGCTTTTGGATAGATGGTTTGTAGATCTATAATCTTAATAATAAAGGTGACACATGGTTCCTTAAATAATGTTCAAACCATTCAACTTAGCTTTTTAAAGAACCATTCAACTTTTATTAACGGGTTCTTTAGTGAACCAAAAGTCATTGCCCCAGTGAGTATAAACTGGTAGAATTTAATAATTGCTGTTAGAACCTAACATATTAATTAAAAAAGCTATGATTTGCTGTTGAATAATCTGTTGAGGCATACAGCTATAAGAATGTAATAAAAAAATAAATCAAACACTTCTTCTAGCCACAGTAGATTATATTGCTGCATCAAGAACCACAAAAGATATATAGATATATTTCTTGGACTGCTGTCTTGAAAAATAAGCTCATTTTTTCTTTTATTTGTGGATTTTGGCCATCACAATGTGACAGCAGGGAACACAGTATACAGAACTGAAAGCAAGAGAACAAAGTGCCCAAAAACTTCAAAACAATATGTCTTGACAAGTGAAACAGCAGGACTGAGTCTAAATTCCATTGTGTCTAGCCAGCACTGCAAGCGTATTCACCTTCATGGCTCTTATTTCACACTAACCCTGAGAGCAGTTCTGCTGTGTTGCTTGTTTTTAATCATGAGTGCTGACCAGAATTTGCATACTATCTTGTTCTTGTCATTTGTGTGCCAGCATAGGTCATCGTTAAAATATCTGCACTGCGCGGTGAAGAAAGATTAAAACTCAGAGACATCTGGTCATCGAAGCTAATAATGCAGGAAGAGAACAAACTGCAAAATGAGAAATTTAACACATTGCACATAATATTCTCAAACATTTAAAGGTGTAAGAAATGTGAGACTTAACAGAAAAATGGCGTCAAATGGAAACAGTTTCACTGAAGACTGTGAAAGCCTTCAAAACAGGAATCATCCGACTGTCAAAAGCACTAATAAAATAGAACAGACATTTGTACTCAAATTAAACACTGTTTATAGAATTAATTTAGCACTTATGAAAATGGTATGGTATATAGATTAGAGGATTCCAATTTTGGTGACACTTTATTTTGAGTGGTCATCATATATCAAAAACATCTGAGGGTTAGGATAAGGTTTTAAATTGAGGTTAAGGTTAGGATTAGAATTAGGGCCAGGGTTAGGGTTAGGAATTTGGTAATGAAGGTAACATTACCAATGTTACTAATATTAACAGTACATCTACTTAATGTATGTAATGTATCAAGAGTACATCTACAAGATATTTACTTCAATATATTTAGATGCTTCACTAAAGCTACTTCATTGATATGTTGTTGATGTGTAACTGATAATCTGTTAAGAGTTTATCAATCATCTACAAAGGACCACTCTAAATAAAGTGTTACCTTAAAGCCAAACAAGATGTTTGTTGACTATTTAAGTATAGTTACCTGAGTGAAAAGATCTCTCTCAAAATCATATTTTCTATCAGGGTCATCACCAATCAGGTTTCATATATTCATTGTTTAGGTCATCTGCCTTCACCAGGGCTTTTTAAAAATGTACAAGGCTAATTGGCTCAGAGTTATTGCACCATCTGCTGGAAAAACTGTTTAAATAATGTTGGACTAGATGAAGGACTGTTATGACAGGAAGTGCTTGTGTGTAACATCCATTCACCCTTTGTCCTGGTCTTTCTCTGTTTTTCCCTTGTATTGGTTTCCTATTGCTGTGTTGTATGTCTGCCATATGCCTTTGTTTTCTTTTGACACGTGCTTTTGTTGTCATGTTGGCTCCTCCCCTGTCCTGCCCTGTCTTTACCTGTTCTTTGTCTCTTAGCCCCGGGCTCTCTCATTGGTCTTAGGTGTTTCTCATTTTCTGTTAGTATTTATACCCCTGTGTTTGCTCAGTCCCTGTGTCTTTGCATTGTGTCTATATACCCTGTTGTTCTTGCCTGTTTCTCTGGTTGTTGTTCCTTGTTTAGTTCTTCTGTTTCACTCACATCTGCCACTGTGTTTTTGGACTCCAAATTGTGTTTAAATAAAAGCAACTCACACTTGCATCCTGCCCTAATGCCTCCTATGTTACATTATGAGTTTGGGATCTGTTTATCCATGATATTCCTAAGCCCCATTGTGTCTTGTGCAAAATGTATGCAGCAATTCTGGCTATCGGTAAACAGATGCAATGAATCCTGGGCTCGCTAACACCAAAAATATTAGAGCATATCAACACAGGGTTAAACTGAGGTGACTTTGGTCTTTCATTGAAGGTTGGATGGATGGTAGGAAGAAGTGGCAAGTCACATATGAAAGTATTCCTTACATACTTTGTGAAATAATTAGTAAGCGACAGAGGCTATAAATACCTGTGTCTTCATAGCAATAAGGTCAGGCGGGTTTATGTGAAGACAATAGACAGATATGTTTACTTGCAAGTAGACACTGAGCCTGGCCAGAGCCTAAGCTTATCATCATAAATTGGTGGCCACTGCAGAGACAGGAAAGACTAGTGCAATGTGGGACTTGGGAGGTCATGCAGTCATGCTGCTGCTATTTTTACAGAAGTTTAGCTGACAAAGTAGGTTGTTCATTAAGTGAGATTCAATTACTATAGTCATGTTGCATTGCAATGCAGCAATTGTTGTTGTCATGTTTATTGGCATAGCCATCAAATTTGCAATGATTGGATGTATGCGGTATGAATTATATTAAATGGACTGGAGTAACTTATATTAATTTATATTTTGAACAAATTGATGAATGCATAAATAAATGAATACTCTTATTGGGCCACCTTTTGTACAACTAGAAAGCAATAAACTGTTACAACTAGCAGTTGCTGGAAGGAGAACCAGCAAGGAGCACTACACTTTGTAGAGTGCTTTTTGATTGAAACATTTTGTTTCCAGCCTCAGATTTAGCTTTGTTTGACAGCCAAAGCATGTAGTCCTTAAAGACATTTAGCCTCAAATAAAACGACCACTCAACGAGCTAGCATTGCAACAGCAGCTTCACCAAAACAATGGTTAATGACTCTTCCGCTCACAACCGAATGTTACACATGTATTTTCAAATACTGAGGTCTTGTGAAAAATATTGCAGATACATGAAGTAGGTGGGATCCTCAATGGCGCTGCCGTGCAAAGACCATGGAGCCAGGAGGTGTCCAATTTCTCATTTTGCCATTTGAAGGGATGTTCACAAGCAGGCAGCTCTCAAATCTCAGATATATCAATTCCGTGAAGAATACAAATTTGAATTTTACCTGTGAAAATAATAACCGCAAACTCTACACAATTTAATAGGATGTGCTGTACTCACGACAGCTTGTGTCTACATGATTGCCATTGGAGCTTGTAGCCAATCAGCACTAGGCTTTTTCATTGTCAAAAGTTTCACAGCTTGTGCTTCCAAGTGGAAATGAATTGCAGCACCTGGCTCTGAAAACTGCAGCCACCTCACTCCTGTATTGCATTAAAAAACATAAAAACATGAAAAAAAATTAACTCAAAATATATTTATAATGCATTTAGAATACATATTCACAAGGCACATAGGAAATACTGTAGTTTTATTTAATTCCAGCTGTTCCTCACTGTTACTGATAGTCAGTCTTCTTCATGTAATTCTTCTGGTAATCTATTTCATAAAAATGCATTAATTTAAATAAATTTCTATTTAAATGAAATCAAATGTGATTATAAAGTTGGAAACTTTGTGATTTTCTGTTAATGGCAAGTCCTGACGCTAAGTTTATCACTCAAGAGCATGTCCACTACAGACTGGAGACTGTTCAGTTTAGTTGTCCCCCAAAAGAAGTTTAGTAAAGCTGAGACTAATAACTGACTCGTCACATTAATTTATTGGTCTACTCAGGCTTTAGCAGGAACATCAGTGTTTGTAAAGACATTCTGCTTTAGATATTTTACATTTTATGCTTTTACATATTTACACACTGTGCACTGATATTCATATAGTTAATGAGCAAGCTTTGATGGTGTTTCTTTTAACGTTGGAACATACATTTTTTTAAGTAGTGGGTAAGTATTCTTCTAAAAATGTAAAAGGTAACTGCATTCTGAATGCTGACCTTAGAAAATGTCCCTTAATAATTAATTTCTGTATTCTATATCTGTGTTCTGAATAATTGTAACCCTTTTCATCCTAACCCTGGCGCCGCATTAAGACAAACAATGCTATAATCACACAAGTCTGTCCTAAAGGCACACTTTTACAGCTTGCACTCTCAAGGTCTCTTTCCTGGTATTTCTCCAAGTTATTGATGTCACCAAAGTGTAATCCTTGCACAGACACTTTGGGGACAGGGGCTTAAGAGGGAATCTGTAAAACCTGGTGTAGAAAGTTATTGCACCCCTTGTTGTCAACATTTTGTTTTTCTAAATAACTACATTATGGTATTTGATGCTTCCTTACAGAGATTATTTGAAAGTTACCGGTGGCATTTCCAGTATGAGTGACAGGTCGGAGTTACTGAGGAGAAACACAGGTGGTCAGCGCTGCACCAGAGGGGGTTTCCAAGATCGCTGAGGCTCAGCCCACACGTTCTATTCCTGGGGCGAATCTTTGCTACGCTGAAACAGATCTTGATAAATGGCACATATACACCAACCATGAGCACCTTTACACAGTCTAAGAAGAAAGAAACAGGGCCTAAAGCACCCCCTAGGGTCTGTTTGTGCATGCGGCTCTGCTTGGAGCAGGACTGCAGGGCATAGGGCACCTTTTGGGACAGGCCACTTGGGACCACTTTATTTAGGAAGTGCTTTTAAGTTTGTAAACAGTTTATAGAGGAATAAGTTTTGAATCAGGATCTTCTTATACAGTAAGTATTAGAATAAGTTGTGAGTTCTGATGGAGTTCTGATGGAGTTCCTGGAAGAACAAATTGTGAACAAAAATGCCAGAAGCTAATAGAGCAGTGCTGAGTGTTTTTGGTACAGTGTAAAGAGAACAGAGAGAGTTTCCATGCTGAAAGCCAAATTTATGGTGAGAGTGCTGGCAACAACAACTGAGGTGTTTAGTGCATTCTTTTAACAGACTGTTCTCAGCGAGACAGCTGAAGAGGACCGTCCAAGAGAGTTCAACGAGGTCGATAGTGGAGGCAGGACTGTTGGCAAGGTTTATGATCACTGCTATGAGACAATGGATGCTGTCGCGTGGTTGGGACTAAGCCACTTAAGAGATAATTAAGTAAGAGTGAGAACTATTGTTTTAACTGAGGAAAGCCTACAACTAACACTTTTTGCTCCTTTTTGTAGAGCATATATAGAACTACATGTAGTGGATTTTAACTAGGTGATAGATTAAGCAGTAACAGGAGTGACCAACTACAGTGCAGCTATACAGTATCAACATTGCTAAAGGTCCCTAAATGGTTCTTGGCTTGAATGTACCATTCGAAAAACTTAGTTTATAACACTCACAGACTTTACACTTGTACAAAAACGGTTCTTTAAAGAACTATCCATTCAAATATTCTTTATGGAACCAGAAGTGGTTCCATAAATTACTCCATAAGAGTAATTTCATAAAAAATCACAGTAACTGTCGAAAGTTGCAAGTTAATAGTTGGACATATGATGAAGTTGGTCATGATAAAAACAAATAATGTAAGTAATCTCACTGGTTTTTAATGTATTGTGCAAGTTTGTAAAGACTCCTATACATTTCTGATAGTGAAACTGGCTATTGTATGTAACATCTATTAAGCTAATGAGGATTAATGTCTATCAATATTTAAACACAATTTGTGTATGTTGATTGAATGAAGACAAATCTTGGTATTAAATTTGTGACTGTAAAACTGGCTATTGTACATAGCGCCTAACATGTATAATCAGAATTAATATCTGTCAGTATTCAAACACAATGCTCATTCAGCTTTATTTCTGTATGTTGCCTGAATGAAGACTGAAATCTTGGTGAATTAAAAAAATTAATGCACTTTCCATACAGAGCCGCTAGCCAAAAAAGAGCTATTATTCCTGACACTCAGCTTCTGTGTATGAAAGGGAACCATATTAGCATTCAACCTCCAGATAAAGTGTAATTCTGGGGCTTAGCCATCTTCATAATATTGTAATTAGTATTTCACATATTATCATTCTACTCTTGATGAGATAAGTGCATTTATTAAGATGTTCAATATCTGCATTGCTAATGCCAGTGAAAGCCTTTCTCAGCGATGCAGTTTGATTCACATTTTAGGAGCTTGTGATTTTATTGCTTTCTGAGGCTGACTGGGATCTGAATTAAGGAAAGGCTCCAGGATGAAGCTTTTTTCCTGCTTTATCATCAAAGGTGCAGGAAAGAACATTAAGTGAATAGGTCATGGATACATGCAGAGTTCAATGTATGTTTATAAGCAGGGAAAAAAGAGACATATTGTATATCTGTGAAGCTGTTTCACACATAGCTGACATGGTTTGTACTTAAAATTAATTTGAAAACTACTTCAACCATCAAATGATGAAAATGAAGAAGTCTTTACTTTGTCTTTTCTTTGGAACATACTGTTGTTTCGAGATAGTCTGTGTATCTTTAACATTTAATTAATATGAATTCCAATCTGTAACAAAGGACTCTGTATAACAGCAATTTACTAAATAAAATAAATGTATTGTACCTGAATGTCTGTTTCATGCTGTTAGAAATGTCAGATTTCAGTGCTATGAAATGTCATCACAAGCCTACAAAATCAAACAGGCAAAGAACATCTATAAAGCAGAATTTTTTAAGATAATGAAATTTGATTGGTTTGTGAGTGCTGTGATTGTATTATGGCCAACCAAAACAATATGCTCTCTGCCAAGCCCTGCCTTCTTTTCTCAGTCCTCCAATCCCTGCTTTGCAACCATTACTTTCAGCCATTGCCTTAAGCCTGAGTTTGTTATAAGCAAATTAGTATTTGAATCTCCAGTTACAGTTAAAAGATGTACCTGGGGATGTTCAACAGTGAGATTCCATCCTGCATAGTATGTTGTTTTCTACCAATTTCCAAAACCAAAACAAATAAAACCAAAAAAAAAAAAGTCTGCATTTTTTGTGTATTGACACTTGCAATGCTCTTTTACTACATAAGCTGACATGGACTTGAAGATGTGAAGATGTCAAAGCAAATATCTAACATTACTTCAGTATATGAAAGCCACCAAAGATAAGACATAAATGGACCAAAAATATTTTTCATGCCCATTGTGGCAATATGCTTTTGCCTGTAATGATTAGGTTTATGTTTGCAAGTTTGCAGCATTGTTTTTTCCCCTTGTCTTTTCACAGCTCATCAGCTGTCTCATTTTATCTCAGTCATGTTGTCTTTTTTGGGCTTGCCTGCTGTGCCAGTATACTTTAACCTAGGATGATTAGGCTTAAATTATAAGTATACCATTTTTTTTTCACTCCTGTACAACTCCCATAAGGGTTCAAAGTTAGTTGAAATTATAAATATGGTAGAAATAAGGAAAGTACAGGATTCCTATAGAGCAAATGTGTCTGTATTAAACGCTGCCATGTAATGCCATGCTCACAATTTCCCTGTATCCAACTCTCAATATAAACTAAATTATTGCAAACAATTTCACAGATCACTCTTTGTTATACGTAATATTGTATTCAACATACAGTCATAGATAGGCTGTGTGCATATCAAGCTTATTCTAAATGTAAATCAGCCCAATCAGGAAGGTCACATTTATTTATTCATTTTTTAACCACAAGATAATGTGGATGAGAAATGAAAAAAAAATCTAATTTAATGCCTTTTTTCTTTGAGCCCTACTAGCCCATTTGCCCCTGCAGCCCCTGGAATTAATGCATCCAATATACATATAAAGCTCTGAAAAAGAAGCTGGTTTGGAGTTTTGCCTTAAAATAAGGACTTTTAGTTCCCAAATGAACCTTTTACTTAAGTGGTTCCAATTGAGCTTTTACAAAAACATCCATTGAAAGGTTCTTTAGGAAAATGAATGTGATTTTTCTATGAAATTTTTCCAAAGTACCTTTTTTGGCACATTTATTTTAAAAGTATGTGTGGAAAACATTCATCTGTGCATGCTGTTTGCATATTTTCTGACTTTGTCAATTAAGGAATTGCATTCTACCTGCATGCTTTATCTCTCTCTCTCTCTCTCTCTCTCTCTCTCTCTCTCTCTCTCTTGCTCTCTACGTGTTTGTGAGCGACTACCAGTCTGTCTGACTGGAATAGTGAGAGGAGCGAGAAAGCATTAAGTAATTCAACCTCTAAGGATGCTCTATAACCTTGCTGGACTCTGGAGAATAAAGGGAAAATGTGGCCCTTCTCTGGTAGAGGAAATTGCTTGTGTAAAGCCGATGACAGAATTCTAACCTTAGCCACATGCCAGATCCCTGGGATTAGTCTGTCCACAGTCGGTGCTGATAGAATCACTCCCATTATGTTACCACTTGATTGGCAGGCCAACAAGAGTGTCAGGTTTGACTGGAACTTCTGGACATTACCCAAAGCCGTAGAGAAGAAAAATGCAAAACACTGTTGACTGAGTCTGGGGACATGGTGACCATGACCAGATCAGCAGGGACCGTCCCCAGGTAGAGGCCAATTATAGCTACTCCAGCAGCTGTGCCAGCAGAGAGTTTCTCAGACACTCTTGATTGGGCTCCTGTAATGACGTGTGTAGCAGGTTCGTTTGCATTCCAAGTTTGCATGTAATTGTATATATTTTATTTTTTTAGTACATCAAATGAGTCTTGCTTATTTCCCTGGTGAAAGTGACATGGCTTTTTGATTACTAGGGAGGTTGAAAATCATATACACTTTCAAGCCATGTGTATAATACATGGGCAGCTATAAGCTATACTATGTCACAGACTCAGGCTGTGTTTTCTACCAATTTCCGTCTGGTACAAATTAAAATGTTAACAGACCTTCTGAGTCAGGAGCTCATTATAATGGTAATTTCAAATCGACTTCATCCCTGGCATTAATGGACTGCTGTTAATTTGAAGGTTTATCATGTACATCTAGAAGTTGCATCACGAGTCATATTTCGGTCAGTACACAGTCATAAGCTTGTGGGCAAACATCAACCAACATTTTGTATAATTTCTGCCTGGCCTGCAGCTTTGTGAAAAGTTTTCATTAAAGGCCTGGCATTTAAATGAGTTTGACATACCTTCTCAAACTCTCTAACCCTGGCAACAAAAGTGCTGTCTAATCCCAGTGCCGGGGACCTACAGGCATTCATATTTTAGTCTCTGCTCAAACACACCTGATTCAACTCATTAGCTTATTCTCCAGACCCCAGTGAGATTAAGCTGGTGCGTTAGTTGTTAGACATAGAAAAACATGACCTTTATTTTCTTAAATGATTTAAGTGCAGCAAATCTGAAAAATACAGAAATTCTAATTCACATCACGTGTAGAAAATCCACCTGATATTTTTTATAATTTCAAAATTTTACTTCTCACACTCTTAAAAAGAAAGTGGCTAAAAGGTTTTCTTTGCACAATGTTATAGAAGAACCATTTAGACCAAGAATGCTTTTAAAGTTTAATTAAAAACCATCATATAATGTAAAGTTTCTATGAAGAACATAATAATATTTATGAAACTATGTCAGTGTCCTTTATACCCTTTCACATTCACATATTTTGTTTACAAACATGGTTCCTTTTGAAATGAAAAGTGGTTCTATGGCATCACTCTGGTTCCTTGGAGAAGCATTTCTGTAAATGAGATGTGTGAATATGAAGAACCTTTTTAAAGTTTTAACAACCAACACATGTTGTAAAGGCACTAGGAAAAACACTTAAATTTCTCCTCCAGTCTTGTTTTTTATAGCAAACAGATATGATATAGAGTATAATAATATTATGTATAATGCAGTACAATAACATACTGAGAATTAAAAAAAGTAAAAAAATTCAAATACAGCAAATAAGAAATATCAATAGTACTGCAATCAATATTGCTAACATTAATACCAAAGGTAACACAAAAGTACAGAAAGACAGTCCCATTCATCGTAGTCTACTCCATTTCAACATTGTAGCACATCTCTAATAACTGGTTTAGTGTAATCCAAGAACTCACCCCAAACTTAATAAAACTTCTTATCTTTTTATTATCTAAATAAGCTAATCTTTCAAGGGGGAGGATATTATATATTGTTTTACACCACTGAGTTATACTAGGTTGTGTAGTTGAAGTCCAATTGGCCAAGATGCATTTTCTTGCAATAGCGAGGAGATCCATCACCAGAAAATTTTGATCAGCAGAGGGTATATTAAATGACACTCCTAGAACTAGGACTAAGGGGTCATAAGGCACAGATACATGTGAAAACATACATTGTCATTGTCCAAACAAAACCTGCATCTCCATTTTTGTCAATTTACAGTTTTTAGCATAATTTAACAATGCATGTTGGCCTTATATTGTCTGTTGACTTATATTGAAAATAATGCATGTTTTTCCTTCTCTGTAAAGTTACCATTTTGGTTTTGTTCTGACAGCAGTGATATGTACAAGTCCACATATAATGTAATAGTGAGCCCTTGTTTGTTTGACATTTAGTACATAAGTCTGAAATAGTTGGGTCCAACCTTTTCAGCTTCTCAGGAGTGACAAACAATCTATAGACAATCTTAAACTGTCTTTTTGTGAACTGATTGGAGCTAAGACAGAAATGAACACAGAATTTGCTTCCACTTGTCATCTCTGATTGCCATGTTAAGGTCCATTTCCCATCCGATTCTACTGGAACCAGTGTATAATTGATTTCCCTTGTTTAATGTACAGAGTGTCCAAAAAACTGACATAATTTCGTAGTCTAATAACATAGCCAATACTCCCTGAAGTGATGTCTAATTTTAACAAAATGGGTAAAAACTAACCAAGTTTAATTTTTAATGATTTTTCAGGTTGAAGAATGGTGTTCGCTAGAAATGAATGAAGAATGTGCAGCATGCATGTGAGAAAATTCAATAAGAATGCACCAGCTGGAAAGTAGATTTTGAGATAAGCAACTTTTATTGTGGGCAAATTCAAAATCAGGGTAAAGACAGTCCAGGTTCATGTAGCCAACACGGATGGATTCAGGTACAGATATGACGAGAAACACACCAGACAGGTCAAACAACACTTCACACAAAGACTAGTAACCAGAGGAAACCCAAGCAGACACGGGGAGAACATGCAAACTCCACACAGAGAGTCACCCAGCCAGGGAATCAAACCCAGGTCCTCCTCGCTGTAATGCAACAGCGCTACCCACCACGCCACAGTGCCACCCATGCCAAAAGTCACCTATAGAAAACATTTCGTGGCATTCCCATTGTTTGAAACCAGAGTCCGTAATACCAAGAAGAAATTCTGGATTCCTGCGGATTAAGCCGAAAGTTTTATGTTATTTTTTTTATATATATATATATATATATATATATATATATATATATATATATACGTGTGTGTGTGTGTTATAACCTCAAAAGAATAGGGCTAAATATAAACAGAGGCCTTCCCGGAGTATTCCCATAATGTTCATAGGAAAGGATGAAATGTACTTAACTTGAATGTAAATTCATGTGACAAGATTTTATTCTATGTAATTTTGAACCTTCAGCTTTACTCCTGTCATCCTGTAACCTTCATACGGTTTAAAGGAATTAGTGTAAAACATAAAGAACAAAGGAAATGGAAGTATGAGGTTTTAATATGACAATGATGATATGCAAACAATACACAAGGCAGTTTATGTTTATGTTTCAGACATACCACATATCCCATACAGTAGCTTACAGTACTTCCAAACAGTATCTGCATTTTTGTTAAATCACAAACTACTTGTGATATAGCCATAACTGGGCTACAAGTGAAGCCTAACTAAAAGTGTTATGAGAACAATACCTTAAGGCACAGTATTAAAACAGAGGTGAAAACAGAGAGAAACTATGTGTGCTTCTATTTCTCCCAGATGGTCTGTATAGTAAAAGCTTAACATACAGCAAGAAAGGATGGAAAACAAACTGTCCCCATTTAGTCTTGTATATGTACATATATTTCCTTATATTCAACTGTCATGAGAAAACCTCAAATCCGGAAAAGAGTAACTATGTAGGAGAAAGAAAAACATTATCAGACTATGCAATAATTATTGAAACAAGCACAACTCCTTGGAAAAAAAAGGTTAAAAAATGACCGATTCCAAGCTTACCTTTTTTTGGACTGAAGAAGATTTTAATTTTGGACCTTTTCAATTGATCCATTTGTCCTAAAATATTTGCACAATGTTAAGGTCATTTTCAGATGGTGTAAAACAAAATAAAAATTGAAATAATGTTATAAAGCTTTTGTTTGAGTGTGAGAATATATGTGCAAACAGAAACAAACCAAACCAAAACATTCCCAATCACAGAGCGAAAATAATAAATGATGCATGTAGCAGCAAGCAGGCATGTGGCCAACAGACCACTGTGCTTATCCCAAAAGTGATGGCTGTAGCATGTCTAACCACACGTTTTCTGAAACTGGCGCTTGCAGCATCTTTGAGACTGCTGGAGCGGTCACTCTTCTTTGATATGTGAGCTTGAGCCTTCTAGCTGTCTCTGGGCAGATGAGCTCACTCTGGAGTGTCACAACCCCTCCAGATGCCCCTCTGCTCCCAAACCCTCCACAGAGGCTGTTTAATTCATCGCCTCTTTGCCTTTATGCATCTTCTCTTAAGATTCATGCAAAAACGACTGCATAATTCACATGTGCTGGAGTGTGGGTCGCCTTCTGTTTGTGGCAGGGTGCTGTCTGTTAAAGGGTCAGTGTGATTACTCTTGTCAAATGAGGTTAGGAGTCGATAACTCAGGTCTCAGGCCAACTGTCCAATGTTTAGTCCATTCGTCTGGTGTCTTGTGGAATGCCCTTGCCTCGCTCTGTTATTGCTGCAGTGTGTCATCTTTCCCAGGCTGATTGACTGAGCATTGACTCACTGTGAACAAATACATATTCTGGCTTGAGCTGGATGGAAATATCACTACACTCTTAAAGGGCCAGTACTCTTGTATGGAAATAAAAATGAGAATATTTGGTTTTTCATGACATGAACCCTTAAAAAAGGTTCCTACATGGCTTTGGCTTGGACAGATGTTACTAGGAAAAACCTTTTATTGGTACAGAGGCTTTCCATTATGTAGAGGATCTTTAAACTTTAAAAAGTTTCTACTCACACATATCTTTTAAGACAATGGTTTGTCTTTCATCCAGTGAAAAGCAAATGGGATTCTTTTATAGCATCTCTCCAAAGAATCCTTTTTGACACATCTATTTGTAAGAATGTAGCATTATGTTTCTCATGAATATTGCTGCTCTATAGCATGGTCTACAAATAACAGCACAGGTGTTAATTTCACCAGCTGTGGCAACTAGATATTCACTTTCCAATGTAGTAAATGTAATGCATGTTAACTATCTCCTATGAAACACTCTCTCCTTCCATATTGTGGGCTGAGAGCAGAAGAAAAGACACAAACCTCTGCACTTTTTCAAAGTTTTGCAGTGGTGAGGGAATAGCACCTAAGTCAAATATAGGGCTGGAGGGCCCCCCAGCAAATCACTGAAATAAATTAGGCTTTTACCAGGATTCCCCCTGTGCTAAAGTTCTTCCATAAAGCCTTTGAAACTTAGAAGTTTCATACATATTCTGCCATGGAAAATTTCCTTCTTATCAGTTTAGCAGGAATGGCAATGACTACCCCAGGCAACACTGGGATTTAGAAAACAACTGATACCAAATTTAACTCTATTTCAGCTTTCAAAACATGAAATAATTTACATATTATCACCTTACTTTCACTCCTCTATTTAAGGCAACATTGCACACTTGAAAAAATGCATTATATGGCTTCAGAACCCACAGCCCAGCTTAGTCTTTAGCTTGACACTCATATTAGCCATTACAATAGACAACTTAATCTAAAAGCTTCAATTTAGAATACGATCTGTACAGTATGTCTTTTAAAGGAATGGTTTGTTTAAAAATGTTCCTTACCTTAAATGCCATTGATCAGCACAGACATGCTAGGTGTCCAATACAATGTTGAGAAGAATGCTTTGCAGAAGCAGTGATGACCAAATATTGAATACATTGTCCTAAATGTATTCAGTAATGTGTTGCATTTAATTAAAGGGAAAATTAACGTATGCAGAATACATTTACAATACATATTGGTCAGGCATGTCAGATTCATTGGGCATGTAAAAACTGCTGCTGTATATCTTATCTATTTCATGCTGTTCCTCGCTGTTACTGCTTGGCAGTTTTCTTCGTGTAATTCGTTTGTTACTATTTGCCATGAAAAATGAAGTTCAACATTATTTTGGCTCTCATTGCTTGCTTTGGTCCAGTGCTACTCCCATAGCCCCACTGCTGCTTCCATAATCCCACTGCTTCTCCCATAATCCCACTGCTGCCTTGTGACCTAAGCGAACAGTTCACCAAATCCCAATAAAAACATCTTGCAAATGTGACTATAAAATAGGTAGCTATGTGATTTTCACTTAATAACTTGTATGTGACTTGCCATATTCCTGCACAAGCCCAGTACAACACTAATGCTATGTCTATCTCTTATGAGGATGTCTACTACTGAAGAGACTGTTCAGTTTCATCACCCCTCAGAAGAGTTGAGTAACACTGATATTAATTACTGACTTATTACATTCATTTATCAGTCTACTTGAGCTTTAGCTGAGGTCAGTAATGCTGATATAATAACATTGATTTATCAGTAGTTTATCAGAAGTTTAGTAAAGCTGAGACTAATAACTGACTCGTCACATTCATTTATTGGTCTACTCAGGCTTAGCAGGAACTTCAGTGTTGGTATAGAAGCATGAGTTCTTACATTCACATTTACATTTACAGTATTTAGCAGATGCTCTTATCCAGAGTGACTTACAAGAAGTGCTTTGTCTATCTAGAGAAAGTATCTTTGCTAGTTACCAATAGATTAGAGAGAAAGCTAGTTATGAGCTCAGATATTGCCAGAAAAAAAAAAGTCACTGTTGATATCCAAAGAAAAAAAGGAACAGAGTTGAACACAGAACAGTGCGATACAATACAATACATACTTAATTCAGTGCTCATTTAAGTGCTGTGTGAAGAGGTGTCTTCAGTCTACGTTTGCAGACAGCAAGAGACTCTGCTGTACGGACAGCCAGTGGGAGTTTGTTCTGAAAACGGATACTTAATTTCTGTATCATGAATATGTTATATCACAACTTTGGCAATACAAATATAATTTATAATACAATACAAAAAATGTTTATATTTTTGGGGGAGAAAGACCTCCATTACAGTGCAAAAGTAAGAAAACACACTTTGGATATCAGACATGTCTTGGCTGATTGATTACATTTTGGTATAAGAGAACAGCATGAACACAATCCACTGCCCCACCTACTATATAAAACTAAAGGCTAATCTGTCTGTATTCTAATAAGCACAGCTCAGAAATGTACAATAAATAGTTCAATAATTCAATGTGAGCTTATAAATCAGAAAGTTGACACAGAAAACAAATTTGTCATGATTCAAATGTGCCTTGGAAGTACATGAATGATATAGGCACTACAAAAACATAACAGCACAATGAAGGTTTTTAGTTTAATTAGTTTTAGGAATCATTGTGTTGATGTAAATTACATTATATTTATGAGCAAGTTATTGCATTTAATTTACATTTTTCTTGGAATTTAGTCTTCCAAAAATTGTACCAAAAATTGTTGTCACTCTTTTATTTAATACTTTGCATGACCTCTTTTTTCATAGATAACAATTCTGTGTCTTCTTCTATAATTATTAACAAGACTGGAGAACACATAGCAATCAATCTGAGACCAGTCCTCCACGCGCAACCTCTCCAGATCCTTCACATTCCAAGGTTCACATCTGTGGACTTTCCTTTTCAGTCCATCCACAGGTTTTCTATGGGGTTTAGGTCAGTAGATGACCATAGTAAACTTTGATTCTGTGGTCAGTGAACAGTTTTTGTGTTGATTTTGAGGTGTACTTTGAATCATTGTCCTGCTGGAAGATCCTACCATGGCCCTGTTTAACTTTTGTGGTTGAGGTTTTTATTCAACCCCTTAAATAGTGAGGGCCTGCCAGTAGGCCTTAAGTTTTGTTACATGCTTCTATTACCTAAGAATAGCTCAGCCAGTTTAATAGTGAAGTCCCTGTAGTGTTATGTATATAATAATAAGCCTTAGTGTGTAGTTGATATCTACTAGTATCTGAACAAATTGTCCAGGGCAGAAAATAAGAAAATAAGCCCCACAGCATCCCAAATCCACCACTGCTCACTGTGGTGATGAGGTACTTTTCTGCATGGCTATATTTGTGTCTATGCTTACATTTACAGCATTTGGCAGATCTTATCCAGAGCAACTTACAATTTGAGCTTCTTTTTTTAACATAGTTAGGTGAAGGTAGTTTTAGAAGTCTTGCCCAAGGACTCTTATTGGTATAGTGTAGGGTGTTTACCCAGGCAGGAGATTGAACCCCAGTCTCCAGCATAGAAGGCAAAAGTGTTACCCACTACACTACACCAACCACTACACTCTACTCACTTCTCATGTTTGCTGCCAAAAAGCTCTATTTGGGCCTCATTTGACTGTAGAGCACTGTTTAGCTGATTCTTTTAGCCATTTCCTGTTTTGTGCAGCTTATCAATCTTTTGTTGCACATACTTGCTGTACATACTTGTAGTCTTTCTCACAGTGATAGATGATGATGATGAAACATGAAGTTATAACTGATCATTTAAGTGTTCCTAATCGCTCAGATCAATGTTAAAATCTAAAATATGAATAGAGAATGTACAGTTAGACTTCATTTACAAGAATGTTACATATTATTAAAATTTAGTTTTCCATGATATGAGCTCTAAGAATCAAGAAAACCAAATGTCTACTTCTTTTTCAGTGCAACGCGCTTTGTAGCTTGATAGCATGTAGAATATCATACCTGGTGTTAAATTCTCTCATCAGTGGTGCCTCTCACTGGCATGCATGGCTAACTATGACAGATAGGTTTTATGATGAAGTGAACTGAAGAAAGCCGAGCCTTCTTGGAGCTCCTCAGGCCGGGAGCCACACTGACCTTGGTGTTATCTCAGAGACCTCATGCATGATTAATAAATAAATATGAAACTACAGCTGCCTTCAGAAGCTGGAGTATTAGTCTCATTAGAATGTGTGTGTGTGTGTGTGTGCATCTGGAAGCAGTGGAGGTTTCCAGGGCTGTTCCTCCGTTGATTAAATGACAGCAGATGAGCTGTCTGTGGAGGATGGAAGAAAGCTTTGAGTGGTCAGAAACTGAGCCATTACTGTCACCTCTCACCTGTCATGTTTCTATTCCTTTTGCGTTTAATTTGCCCTTCAGAAAGGAAACACAGCGTACTGATGGAAAACAGAGATCTCATTGAGCCCACTTAATCAGGACGTTGGAAACGAGAGGAATCTAATGAGTTAAATAAATAAATAAATAACCTTAAGTGTCTTTTACTAAAATTCACAGATTTCTCATAACATGGTGATGTGTTGTTACTGTATCAATAAATTACGTCACAACATACTGAGTGTATTATGGGTATTGTCAGTACTTCTAGAATTCTGAACAACTGCATGTAGCATAAAGAAGATGCAAGACAATGCATAGTGACTGTATGGTTAAAAATAGCTGATTACATGTCATCCTGTTATGCCATTATCTTGTTCTACTGATTTATTTTAGCATTGTTACAGATTTTATTTTATTTATGCAAATGTTAAGTAAAAAATATGATGCCCGTAGTTTCTCATAGCCTTTTTTAAATGTGGCACTATTGCTTTGCTGGTGCATTTTGTCTGTTTCAATTTCATCACAGGTCTCAGAAAAACTATATTACGATACATCTCATGTATCAAAGATGTTGTGAAGTGTCATAATGAATTATACTTTTGCATTTAGCCTTTTTATCACCTTATATCACACACATACTGTTCGCATAATATAGCTCACATTTTCTGCTGTCTCAGTTTCAGCTAATTATCCCCAAAACAAAAACAATACATTGTATTCAACTTTATTTTCTCCACGTGGTCAACTTTACTGCTTATTTAGCCAGGCCCCGATCATCAGGTAAAGGCCTCTGGGCACAAATGTTTGTTGGGCCCCTACCTGGCTACCTTTTATGGGTGGTCATTAATTTTTCACAGCAAGTTAAAGAAGGCCTATGCAGCAACACAATGGCAGGATACTAATCACAGAGCTGGCACGTCAGCACTATGGGCATCTTCTACTTTGTCGTAGTTTCAGGTCTCATTTTTATAGATCCCTCAGACACATCTTCTGAATACCTGACGCTTCACATTTGATTTACGTTTATGGGAATGCTAGCTCAAAAACCTAAGAGCGAGATGAACGAGATAATGCAGGATAGTGTGACAGTTACTAAACAGTGATTGGGGGGAGAAAAGACGTGGAGAGCATTAGAATTATGATTGGCCATTAGACTATATCCTAAAAGCCAGCTGGCATATGTAATATTGCATTGCATCTCAAGACCTGCAGGATGTCTACACTGGAAACTTCAAGTGTGTTACAAGTTAAAATGTAAGCAAATCACATACCTCTCAAAAGAGAGCAGCTTCACTGACAGCTATGGTTTGGGACATGTATGTAATGGGTTACATTTACCATCCATAGTTTAAATTACATAGCATTGTACTGCTGTTGTGGTGTGCAGCTCAGTGTCAGCTAATTTGTGTCAAAGTTAACTCTCTTAACTAGTCTAACTAGCTAACATGACGTATTTACCTCAAACTTCCAGGCTGTTTCTCTCCAGGTTGTTTACTGGAAGTGGCATAGAGACCCCTGTCTTCTCCACTTTATGGGAGACTTTCTACTCATCCATTTGAAGGTGAAACTGCAGAGTGTTGCAATAAGTAAAAGACAGAAAAAGAGCATCTGTCAAAAAATAACGCATCGCATTGTCACGGTGTGTCGCATCACATTGCATCGCATCCCACTGTGCTCTGTCGCTTTCTGCTGATGTAGCCTGCTTAACTGATGACGATGGAAGTGTTTTGGTGGTGTTCGCTCGCATTGCTTGTTGTTAGAACATGGTATTGTCCTATTTTTATATAGTATAAGTATATAGTAAAGCTGCCACCGAGAGTCAGAACAGCTGTTTACATTTTGTCATAATTACTTGTAGAGGCCCCTGGCAAACACCCATAAAACTCATTGGATTATCTTGGCCTGCACCTAGTTAAATATGGCTAGGTAAGTAGCAACCAATGCTAGGAACTCACACCCACAATCTGCATACAGGCACTGAAAAAAAAATATTGTGCCGTATTGCACAATTGGTGATG
The DNA here is from genome assembly GCF_015220715.1 of Pygocentrus nattereri. NCBI lineage: Eukaryota > Metazoa > Chordata > Actinopteri > Characiformes > Serrasalmidae > Pygocentrus > Pygocentrus nattereri. Next base: position 27,520,264 of record NC_051227.1, on the reverse strand, counting down.
ACCCAATGAGAGATTTGTTAGTCCTTTTATTTCTTCAAAATGAAAAAAAGACATGATGAAAGAACCATCTTTGAGTTCATTATTGTATGTATTCTAAATTATACTGTTTAACATTTCCATTGGCGTCAGAAGTTTTTTTTTTTTTTGGTAACATGGCTTCCAAGTTAGAGGTCACGGGCCCCCTGGACTACCCCACAAATAAGCCTCTCGCATACACAAAGATTCTCTCAACCGCCAAACTAGGAAAGACACATAATGCACTCTTTACAATGTGTTGACTGGACTGAATATAATAATGGCTTAATCCATACATTACTCAATAACACAAATGTTAACACATTTGAGACATGGCAGTAGAGATTCTGTGTTTATGGTTATTCTCTTTTCATTAATTAATATTAGATGGCAAAATGTGAACTGCTAGTCTAAGAAACATTATCAATTGTTACCCAATGCATTAATGTCTCAGCCTGTTGTGTGAAATACTATATAATAGTTTTAAGGATGAGTTCTAGCTATGTTTTTGACCTCCTCAGCAGAAATGATGCATTCCCTTTGATGCTGTTCTGAGGGCTACTAAATGTAATTAAATTTTGCTATACAGTAGTTGTTCTTTCAGCTTATTTTGAAAGCTTCAGCAGATATCTAGGATGCAATTCCTAAACAATACAACAGTCAAGTGGTTGAAAATAACTTTGCGCTCCCAGACAAAGACAGCAATCGGCTGAATTGTTAATCAATAGTAATTTCAGCCTTGATATTCTTCCTGCAGATATTGCTGCATAGATTTTCTTTATTTATTTTCATCCTAGCTCCACACAGTGTACAGCAGAAGATAAATGAGCTTTGTATCTTTAGCTGTTAATGTTATATTTTGATGATCTCCCAGCAGAGAGCCATTGCCCGGTAGTGTGTAACCTAAAACCAGGGAAACACTATTCCTGTCATATCCCTGTGATGCTTCTGTCAGACTGTAATGACGTTTAAAGGTATATGAGGTAATACTGTTACAATCAAAAGATCTTAAACTTGCTGGAATCATTATGTGAGCTTCTCTAGACAACATTTCCAATGTACTGATGAAGTGTATTAGGGACTTTTCCTTCCTCATACACCTTTAAACTGATACACAGCAGCTCATTAGCAGTGCTGGGTACAGTATAGCCTATACATTATTCAAAAACTGCACTGTGCCATTAACATTAAATGACCCATTTCCTTTGTCCAGTCTCTGTTTTCTTCTTGTCTATTTGTTTTGTACTGAGGTTCATTTGAGATGTGTGGTTATATGTAACAATGACAGCCATAATAATTTTTTTAAATGATGATCTTCCAAACTCTCCTCATTTCTTAGAATTACAGAGTCTGTTCAGTTACTCTGCCTTTAACACTGCTAAATGTGAATACTCTCTGTTCTGATTGGCCTCCCTGTATTAAAACATTCCTCATAACAAGTATGAATGGGTGGGGCTAAACTACAGTAGGCTACTTAGGCTACCCCTTGGTTAGAATTAAACTGAATGTTTTTGTTTCCTTTCGTTTACGTTTTGTGCATTTTGCCTGATATATGTAAATTATCTCATCAGTTGGCTTGCTTGTACAGCATCTCAATAGAGCCAAAACACTTCTCATCATTTGAGTGTAAATAAACCGATTTAGGCTGAATAGGCTGATATATAAAATAAGTTGGTTTACATGACATCACAAAAAACAATGAATTCAAAACGAGCTGTTTTTGTAGCTTGTGCTTCATATATGGTCTGTTTGGACTGGGCAGTGAATGGAACATTCATGCAATATTTACATCCTATGTCTAAAATATGAAGAAAATTGTCTTTTCATGATGTGGGCCCTTTAAACATTACTGCAAGAGCTAATGTTGTAGAAAATTGTAATGAATGCGAAGTGGTAAGTTTAAATTCATCCAAGCAGACTCGCTGGCTAAATTCCATTCATAATTAAGTGCAGATCGCTTTGCAACACCACTGGTACTGATTATGTCTGTGAACGGTAGGCTTTTTATAAAGTGCATTTTTTGTGAATGCCTCTTGAAAATAAAATGTAGGTGAGTGTGTGTGTGTGTGTGTGTGTGTGTGAGAGAGAGAGAGGGAGAGAGAGAAAGTGGGAGAGAAATAGAGAAGGTACCTGTTCCTGACAGGTGTGGGCCTCCTTATGTTTCAAAATTAACATGTATTCATGTAATAAAAAAAATACCAATCACTGCAGCGGAGATTTGGAGAGTGCTTACTGTTGATTACTCGATTACAAATGTGTTATTTTTATCTCTCTCAGAATTGCTCCAATCTGCTTGTCTTTGAAACGCTCTTTGTAGGAAATGATTCAGAAGATGTCTTTTAACAGGAAGTACATGCATGTGCTCTCGTGAAGCCAAACGACCCACGCACTGAGAAAAACTATGTTTCCCAGGTGAACTACATTAGGAGGTCAGAGGTCCATTTGCCATGGGAGGGCAGGATAAAAAGGAAATTATCCATGCTGGGGCTGGACATGGAAGTGCTCGCTCAGGGAGGCTGCTCTCCCGGTGTGCCTCTGACCAGGAGAGCCACAAAGTGTGAAATAGAGGTCATTACCCTCCGGATCAGGGCCGAGTCATTTTAGGGTGCATTTATCTCTCTAATTCAGCAGTGTCCTTAAGTGTGTCACCCACATGTCCTTTTCTTTATAGGAGTGTGCGCTCACCTAAGCCGGCTACAGTAAGTCTTGGATGATGGAGGCTGGAGATAGTAGCACTGTGTGTGGTAGGAGTAGTTTGCCACTTTACACTGTACTTTGACAGAAGTGAGAACATTTTTGAACACCACTCAAATGTGGAGGTTGACACTATATATTTTAACTATATTCTCTGGATATAGTTCTTGTAGCCTGCATATACTATGCAGAACTCAAATTTAAGAAAGGCTCTTAAATAGAAGACACTCTTAAAAGTAAAGGCTACTGAATGGTTCTTGGCCTGGGCATTGCAGTTCTAGGAAAAACATCTGATTAGAATTTATTTCTTTATGTTCATTGGTTCCAAAATTCAAACCTGAAGCCAGATCACAATGTTATTATAAGTATGATTTCAAAAGTGTGTGTGTGTTGTTTGGGTTAGATGTAATTGACTTTAAATGGTGATCTGAATAAGTTTGAGAGAAAAAAAGGACAGATAATAACCTCATTGCAAGCAAAAGTTAGACTAAGGCAAATTTGGACTGTAATGTAATAATACGTAATAATGCAATAGGCCAAATATATATTTATTATAATGTTCGGTTTTGGTCTTGTTCTTTAAGTACTACCTTGTGGATTTTTTTTAGCCTGCTTTACATGAGTGAATGAGTGAGTGACTTAATGTAGTTATAATCTTACAAACAAGTTACATGAGGTGCTTTGCATCTAAACAGCTTCTTCAGACTGACACGTCTCATTTGTAAAATGGTAATTTAAAGATTCTGTATGGAACCAAAAATGGTTCTTAAATAGCATCACTTCAAAGAACCACTTTTAGCACATTGAAAGTCCTATGCAACCCATAGCCTAGATCCCATTTAGAAGCTGGGGTGTGTGAACACATCCTGAAAATTTTCCAACCGGACCCAACACACAGCATTGCGTTTTGAGTCTGAAACTAACCAGCTCATTATTATGCAAAGTGTTGAATAAACAATAAACAATAGGCCATTTACTGTCATTAGATCAAAGACAAGTAAAACAAGCAAACAAACAAAGACATACAGGGGTTGGACAATGAAACTGAAACACCTGTCATTTTAGTGTGGGAGGTTTCATGGCTAAATTGGACCAGCCTGGTGGCCAATCTTCATTAATTGCACATTGCACCAGTAAGAGCAGAGTGTGAAGGTTCAATTAGCAGGGTAAGAGCACAGTTTTGCTCAAAATACTGCAATGCACACAACATTATGTGTGACATACCAGAGTTCAAAAGAGGACAAATTGTTGGTGCACGTCTTGCTGGCGCATCTCTTACCAAGACAGCAAGTCTTTGTGATGTATCAAGAGCCACAGTATCCAGGGTAATGTCAGCATACCACCAAGAAGGACGAACCACTTCCAACAGGATTAACTGTGGACGCAAGAGGAAGCTGTCTGAAAGGGATGTTCGGGTGCTAACCGGGATTGTATCCAAAAAACATAAAACCACGGCTGCCCAAATCACCTCAACTCTCCTGTTTCCACCAAAACTGTCCGTTGGGAGCTCCACAGGGTCAATATACATGGCCGGGCTGCTATAGCCAAACCTTTGGTGACTCGTGCCAATGCCAAACGTTGGTTTCAATGGTGCAAGGAGCGCAAATCTTGGGCTGTGGACAATGTGAAACATGTATTGTTCTCTGATGAATCCACCTTTACTGTTTTCCCCACATCCAGGAGAGTTACGGTGTGGAGAAGTCCCAAAGAAGCGTACCACCCAGACTGTTGCATGCCCAGAGTGAAGCATGGGGGTGGATCAGTGATGGTTTGGGCTGCCATATCCTGGCATTCCCTTGGCCCAATGCTTGTGCTAGATGAACCATTCTGGAGGACCATGTGCATCCAATGGTTCAAACATTGTATCCTGAAGGCGGCGCCATGTATCAGGATGACAATGCACCAATACACACAGCAAGACTGGTGAAAGATTGGTTTGATGAACATGAAAGTGAAGGTGAACATCTCTCATGGCCTGCACAGTCACCAGATCTAAATATTATTGAGCCACTTTGGGGTGTTTTGGAGGAGCGAGTCAGGGAACGTTTTCCTCCACCAGTATCACGTAGTGACCTAGGTACTATCCTGCAAGAAGAATGGCTTAAAATCCCTCTGACCACTGTGCAGGACTTGTATATGTCATTCCCAAGATAAATTGACGCTGTATTGGCCGCAAAAGGAGGCCCTACACCATACTATTAAATGATTGTGGTCTAAAACCAGATGTTTCAGTTTCATTGTCCAACCCCTGTATGTATGTATATATAATATACTGTAATACAACTACTAACTTAAGTTTGGACAGTTAAGTTTGAACAAATACATTCATCACGCAATATTTATGAACACCTTTTCCTTTTGTTTAATCCTAAAACTCTGTAACACAGTGGGATTTTATCTGTCACCTGTTTAATCCTAAATTTAATCCAAATATTGAATATGTGCAGTAAAATGACTTCACAAACAATTCAAATGTTCTTTTGGCTGCACTAAACTGCACTTTCCTGAAGCAATTCATTGTGCGTTCATTTTCTTTTAAGCATAGGCCTCGTAGACCTCAGTGCTAAGTTCTGTGAACATGAGTAGGTGGTTTGGAAAATGATGTGTAAACCTGTCTGACCACGACTTCGAGGTCCCATTGGTTCAGACAAAGGTTTCAAGCTCTAATCTCAATGAATCAGCCTGTGAATCAGCATATGGACAACACAAGCTAGAAGCAATGGAAATAGGATATTGAAGCATGCTGGTGCCACATATATTCAACTCATTAGAAACCTGAGGTGAGGTCACTTAGACAGATGACCACCAAGTGTTATTGCATGCTGCTGCCATTTTGTTAGTGTTGAGAGAGCATTTGAGACTTGATGTATCTTGATCTTCATTTTATGTAATGCTAATTAGTGTTGTTTTATAGACTATTGCATGAATTAAATGGACAACAAAGAAGATTCTTCTTATGTTCATTGATATTTTCATCATTTCAACAGGTAAATTAAGCCATATTTCTATTATATGCCAAGCAGTTTTGATCTTTCCTGTCATGTGCACATTTTTATACAATATTTGAAGATTTGAATATTTCCAAATTAGTGCTGTTTTTGTAAATTCAACAAAGGTCTAACTAACAAACTTTTAAAAACGCTATAGTGGAAAAAAGCTACCATTTTCTTTTCAAGACCTTTGAATGAAATGTATCGAGAAAACATACAAACCCCACTAGGACAATGATAATCCTACTACAAATAAGCAAGGGGTTAGTAGCTCTCCTTGTCTAAACAGTTATATGGTTAAAGGCTTGATTTGGCTGCATTAGAACACCTAATCACAAGTCTTTTGATCTACTCAAATATTTTTTGATCCTGTTAGCACGCCCTGTGTTTATAGCATTATGGCAAATATTCAAGTGTGTCGAAAGGCATCAAGCTGTGTGGTTAATTCCCACCGTAGAAGGTAAGGAGGGTAGAGAATGATTCAGAAATATTTTTACAAGGCAGACATTAATACACAACGATGAAATCTGAAATGCTAAAACACTCAATGCATGTCAATGAAATCTCATAAAAATAATATCGAACTCATATAGCTAAAGGAATTCAATAGATATAGGATTTTTGAGTTTATATGTTCAGTGATCATCCTCACTGCAAAAAAACCTTTTCAGAGCCCCGAATGCAATATTGCATATTTATTCCATTCTATATTTTTATAGCACTAAAATTATACAAGCTGCCTCATTGTTATATTTTATTTATTTTTTTTATCATGCATCAGATGCTCAGCATCTTCATTTGAAACTGAAGGGTCTCATTAAATCCCCAAGTGGCTATTTCACTACCCAAGCTGATGAATTAACAGCAGTAAGTGTCAAGCAGAAGATTTAACTTCATAGCTAGACATATTTTTACTCATTCTGCATAATTAGCCTTATTCAATGTCCTTCGCTTGCTCAATTCATGGACAAAAGGAAAAAAAAGAATCTTTCTTGTACAGTAAACTGTACTGGCAAGGCAAAGCGTGTGGTTATTTGATGTATTTGCTAATTTGTGCTTGCATTTTGAAATGCAAGATGGGAGTGTATTAAAATCTTATTGAAGCACATGAACATTTCATTCATTCACTCACTCACTCATTCACTCACTCAGTCTATCAGTCAATTATTCAGTCAGTATTTATTTGCTAGCGCACAAATTAAGAAATACAAATGGTCATCTGTATGGTTTCAAGCTACACCTAGGAATACCACACATTTGGTGTTTAAAATTTATGATACATGTATCATGTTACAATTAATGTTCTGCTTTTCTGCCAATAGGGAAGGATAGAGGAAAGAGGAAGAGGACAGTAAGATTAAGCCAGCATGGCTCTAAAGAATGTTGCTGCTTTGCATTTTTAACAATACAGCCCAGCATCATTAAAAAATAATGTGCTGAGATTACACTTACATAAAGCTCCTTCAGAATTCCTTCTCCTGTTTACTTTATATACACTTTGAAAGGCCCAAAGGTGCATCACTCAGTCTTGCCTATTGCACTTTCTACCATCATAGCTGATTTATTTAGTTATTAATCAATGATATACAAGCAATCTTTAGGTTATTGTAATATAGTTTGGTTTTTGGAGCCAATATGAAGAACTAGATGAGGTTGCATTTGAAGGTCTCAAAGTAGAATCAATTCAACCAACTTGTTATTTACACATTCTCACTGCAATCCTCACATACTTGGTATTTGTTTCAAAGTTCAGAGACTTTCTGTGCTGACGGATAGAAAGTCCTTGCTGCTCTAGCAGGCTCAACAATAACGCTAGAAGACTGTTATTTTGGGGCGGCCATGACAATGGATGACAGCTTTTTAGTGGGATCTCTAAGCCACTCTGCCACAGTGCAAAAGGGTAAGCAAAATTACTCCAGAACACTATGTGTCAGAAATGTCATTTTTAGCTGGTGTAATAAGAAGCCAGAACTTCTTTTCAATTTACTCAGTGGGTTTTGCAACGCTCCAGCGATTCTCTGCCTTTGATTTCCATCTGTGAAAATAGCTGAAATTGCCTTGTGCCTCCATGGCAGTGACATTACTGCCAATGACATTGGGTCGTAACACGTAAAATGTCCATTATGACCCTGTGGCAAGTCCTGCGACTGCTTCCCGGAAGTATCCGCTGAGAAATATCTATGACGGCGATAAAAACTTAGTCCTGTTTTTTATGAATCTCTCTTTAGAGGGAGCTATCAAAATGTCCCAATAAAGGCTATTTGATGAGAGCAGGCTTGTGATGTGGCCAGATGGGACTGCTGTCTCACCACTGAACTGTTTTTTTTTTAAAAACTACAAGTTCCAATAAAGCTTCAGACAGCCAGCAGCCGTGACAAAGGTTTTTATCACATATTTAAATCTAAGGGGTAGCAACAGATGATGGAATAAGCAAACTCCACCCCAAAATATCAAAGCATGCTCAGCCATCAAGGACACCTAGCATGTCTTTCTTTTATGTTGATGAGAGTCACCACAGTGCCACCTGTGCTGGGTCAGCTGATTGTCACATTAACACAGTTATCTTGAAGTGTATTGCTTATTCAATTAGCTTAGTATGAATAATAGATCAGATGATTGCCATTACTGCTGCTCAATGCCCCACTGACAATGACAGTGTACATTTACAGGATGAATAATGAACATGTTGCTTTGCAAACTTTGTGCATAGAAAATTCTTCATGCATCAAAAAGAATGTTTTAAATGTGGAGCTTCACTTACAAATAGAAGAATGCATTTCATGGGGTTATGTAAACAAGGGTTGTTTTCAGCCTATTGCAATGCATGCTCCACACAGGTCTACCGTATACAATGCATGCACAACTGTGATCGAGAATTTCAGTTATAGATGCCAGTTCAGCGGGGATAGGCCAAAAGAAGCTGCTGCAAAAGTCAATGATCTGTATTCTCCTGCACATTGGTTTTTACGTGTTTTACAAGTTGTAATCATACACCAACGTGTCACAATTCCTGGCTCTCAGACACAGTTATTCTCTTATGGACTCGAAGATGCATCAGCCAGTCATATGACCCAGCCAATCATCCACCAGTCATCAGATGTCAGTTACTGGAATTCTGATTGCTTTCACTTGTTACCTCGACCCTGTTTTGCCTATCATTGTTGTTTTTTGGATCGTCCCCCTTTTGCTAAGAACCAGTTTGCTTGCTTTTAGGTTGAGACCTTCGCTTGTTTCCTTACAAGTGTTTTTGTCTGATCCTATGTACCATGTTTTGCTCTTTTAGTTTTTGACCTAGTCTGGTGTTCATCATCATTGGAAGAAGGGTGGATGGATGGATGAATGGATGCAGAGAAAGATGGAAGGAGGAGGGGGGGGCGAAAAAGGGAGGAATGGATAAATATAGGGAGAGGGCTTTTGGGCTGATTTATCCCCAAGGGAACATGTGGTTTCAGTAGTAGCTACAGTATTTATACATTATGCATTATATACACAGAATAATATGTCTAGTAATAGGCAATACACATAATACAATCATACACTGTTCAAAAACTAAACAAAGTGCAAAAAACAACATCACCTGAAATACTGGATAATGGAGTAAATTAGTAAAAAAAAAATCAACACATATGCATATTATTATTATTATCATATAAATGATTAATTAGATGCTGCTGTATTTCCAACAAACACTACTGTTCAAACGCATGGTCATAGCTGTTTTTTGAGAAGCTTGTGATAGAACACTTCAACAAAATCTCCAGTTTAATGGAATCTCTGTAAATGTGCATTCCTTCTCCTTTTGAATTTACTGCATTGTTGTGTCCTTGGCCCCACTGAAGAATGCTCAGGATTGATGCACTGCTATCTGTCTGGGTCTCCAAGCTGATGAGTTTTGCCTCTTTATCTGTAAAAAGGCTAGAATACATGTAATGTTACCTGCAACAAGGTCAGAGCCCCAAGTTTAGAGGGGAACTTTCTCATCATCCATCATATCTCCACTTCAGCGCCACTAACTGATGGGCCCATTTTCTCCTTGCCTGTCATGCTCATTTGTAATAAGCTTGGAAAAAGGACAGAGGAGAGACGTATACAGACAAAAGAGAGTGGATCGCCCAGTGAATGGGGAGAGAGACTATTGGAAAGCTCATCTGAAGACTGTAGAGGTCACTGTTCGGGGAGCTGCTCTTTTCAGGAACAATCACTTTGAATCAACCACTCAGATCATTCGAGGTCCAATCTGTTTTTTAAAGAAGAACGCATTTTGGCCTGCCAAGCATTATGTTGACATATTGTTGCACTGCAGTTGTCAAAGTACTGAGGTGGATTTATGAGAGTATTTAGAGGATAATATTAGTTGGCTGGCCTACTCCCCTCACATCTGACTACAGTGTATACTCTGTATGCATGATGGGTGTTGTTTACGATATGTGAACACAATAATGATGCCCGACGCTGCCTATAATTCAACTTGGGCTTGGGCTGTTTGTGCATTTAAAACGTGACAGAAATGGTAACAGGCCGATCATTGTGAAGGGATATTTTGAACTTTGCTAAATTCCTGACAAGCATTGTAATTCAAGCCATAACACTGACAGCTACATATTTCTAATTGGAAGGATAGTTTAGAGCTCCCTTCTCGCCTTAGACCTCATCTTCAACAATGCAATTTAGCTGGAAAACCAGATTTTTTCAGTTCACTGGGTTTCTATTGAATTTAATTAGATCTTGATAAATAATAAACACACTATGGTGCCCTTTTATCACCATACTGGCCTAAATTGTACCAATTTTAAACGGAATGTTCATACATGTTCTTCCAATGAATTTATTATACACATCATGAATTTTATTCCATGCTCTGATAAATTTTCCACCTCCTTTCTGTAGCCTACAGGGAGCAGCATGAGTAAATTATCCCCTGAAACACAAGTTTTCTACACACTGACAAACATGCTTTTCTTTATTTCTGAAGGGCATTTCACACCATGTCAACCGTCGAAAAATAAATGATTACACTTCACTGCATCTTGCACTGTTCTGTATGTACACCAGCTGACAAGCCAGGGGAGTACCGAATTTGGGGCGGAGGGGGGTTTTGAGGGTTGACACTGTGGAAGCCAGTTCCCACCAGGTAGAGAAGAAAAAAAGGCCTCACTCTTTTACCAGCATGTCAAAATATTGACTAATCAGTTTCTTGAAATAACTGATATTACAAAGATTTTGATTTAGTGAGACATTAGTAAGTCATTCTTTTGAGACTTCAGTTTTTCATGTAAAGTCTCAAAATACTCAAAATACTTTCATGTAAAGTCTCAAAATAGAGACGGGGTGTGTGGAGTCAGTATAACTTAGAAAATATAGGTTCAATGGATTATGGTACAGTTATGTTCTCTAACTAAATGTACCCCTGAGAGTACCCCCCCAGTGACAAAAGGGGTACCGACCCAGTGACAGTTTCATATCTTCTTTTTCTGAGAGTGTAATATCTCATTCTAAAAATATATTTTCAGCAACATGAAGCCACTTTTACAGATAAAATGTGAAATTAAAATAACTGAATAAATGAATAAAGATAGTAAATTTTAGTACATGTGCACAATGCTTTGAGTTTTAGATCAATATGATTGACCCACAGGACTTCAAGGTCCTAGATTTTCTGCTGCTGCACTTTTGCTAAATATTTGTTCATTGCAAGAATATGCATCATCATCATCATCATCATCATCATCATCACCACCATCATCATCATGTTAAATGGCAAAGCCAGGCTATGAATTAACATAGATTAATATATAATATGAGCTCAACTTATTACTTAAACTTTCTTTTACCCATCACCCATTACCCTCAGACACTGACCCAGTTTTTGTGACTACAAGCAAATATTAAGTAAATAGAGCAGTCCTTTTTTTTGTTTGTGGTATTTTATCATTTCTTACATCGTATGATTTGGCCCATAAACCTCTTCATAATTTTAGCTGTCTGAAGAACCTGTACAATGTAATTAGCACATGTCTTCCTCAGGGATCTGACCACACTTCTTCAGCTGCGCTGCAGGGCAAGATAAACAAACAAATGGAAAAAGAAAGAAACAGAGCAAATAAATGTCAATTGAGTTTTATCGTTTTCCTTAAAAGGTCATTTCATGTCATAACCCCAATTTACCAAGAGGGCACCCACAACACATTAGTATCCTGTCAATCGTTCAACAGGGAGGACTGCAGTTCCAGTCAGCACACAACCCCAATTAAAACCAGCACAGAGAACACTGCTGACTCTCTCTTTTGTCAATGACCATCAAGTGAAGAAACCACACATAGGTGTGCATCAGATAAAAAGAGCCCAGAGAGTTTGATATAGTATGTAACCATTTTTAAAGTTTCAGAACATGCCAATCACAGTCCATATATGACGTGGAGCGAGGACGCATACACTGAGATAAGTGACTTTTATTATGGGCAAATCTAGGGTCATAGTCGTAACGGTCCAGGTTCATGTAGCCAACACGGAGGGAATATGGGTCAGACATGACGCAATAAACGCAGACTGAAATCTACATTGGAGAAACGGACCAAACAAACCAAACAGCATGAGCAAACAACAATAAACAACAAAGACCAACACAGACCAAGGCAAACACAGGGCTTATATACACAAGGGCTAACAAGGGATCACAAGACACAGGTGGAAACACAGGTGAGAACAATCAGGGGCGGAGTAACCAAACAAGGGGCAGGACAGAAAAACCAAAACAAACGCCAGACCAGGAAGTAAACACGAGCACATGGACAGGACAAAGGTAAACACAAGCACATGAGGAGACTGGGAGGGGCCAATCGTGACACCATACAGTCCATATTTGAAAACTAAGATGCCTATTTTCAACAAATTGTTTTTGTATTGTGATGAACCTACTTTACTCTAATTGTAAGTTAATGGAACCGGATTTTTTTCCAAGTCATTTTGGTTTATTTCTTTTAGTCTATTCATCATGAAATTTACAGACAATGTAAATGACAACACATATTTTCAAATTATTTAAAAAAAGGTTTTGTTCCTATGTATACATATATATATGTTTGTGTATGTGTGTGTGTGTGTGTGTGTGTGTGTGTGTGTGTGTGTGTGTGTGTATATATGTATACACATACACACACATACACTGCTGTGAAGCCTGAAATAGTGATTTAAAAGTCAAAGGGGTCAGGTTAGATTTTGTGGGAGACCACATTATAAATCTTTACACATTAGCATCACACACAAAGACTCAAAAACAAGGACTGACTTGCTGTTTAGGTCTCAAACGCAAAACCAACAATTTACTGATGAAGTTATGATGGCAAACATAGATAATTTACTCACTTCTTCTGAAGACATGTTGTTTAACAAGGGTTGATGTGCTTCAACATGATTACAACATGACTTTAGATGCATCCACTTAGGGGAAAGAGTCTGAAGCACAACCAAGTTACAAAATGTTCTTCCACATGATGCATGAAATTACACTTTTTCAAATCCTGAAAACATATCATTTTTAAATAAATATCATTAGTAAAATGAGACTATAATATATAGAATACATTGGTACATGTCATCTATCATAGGTCTTTGATGAATCTATGTATAAAAAGCTCATGAAGTGTGATTTTCCTGGACAGGTATTAGGACTAGCTTTAGGCTAAACAGCATTTTATATGGAGATGCATCGTTCTCTAAGCTATTGCATGTATTTTATTTTTCAGTGTTAGTCCAGCAAGCTACATATTCCTGAGGAACACATTTATCCTTAGTTAAATCAACTCTCTTGCAGGATAACACTGTTATCCCAAGGATGTATTAACATCGTACAGGTCTTCTAGTACCTTGAAGAATAACTTGATCATCTTCCTTGCTTAGGGCACTGGAGAAGGTACAAGTCTAAGGTATCAGTACATTAGTTATCCTAGGTTTAATTGACTCTCTTGGAGGTCAACTGCTAACTCTCTTATCCCAGAGATTGATTAATACCTTACAGCAGTGGTTCCCAACCCTAGTCCTGGACTACCCCCTGCCCTGCACATTTTTTTTTTCTGCTCCCAACACACCTGATCCAACTAAGCAGTCAAATATCAAGCCTGTACTGAGATGAAGAGGGTGTTTCATTGCAGGGAAACACAAAAATGTTCAGGGCAGAGGGTGTTCCAGGACCAGGGCTGGGAACATGTGCCTTAGAGGTTTTGTGTATTACTTTAAATCTTACTGTTATAGGAGATATTTATACATATTATATTATATTATATTTATACATTTATACATTGAAAGATGCTTTGTGATCTTCCTCACTTCCTCTTCCTTTAATCAACTCTTCTGGAGGTTAAATGCTAGCACTGTTGTCATATGGATTGATTGATACCTTACAGGCAGTGATCTTCTTCAGGGTGCTGGAAAAGTAATTCTAGTAATTCTGCCTATTTTGTTGTTCTTATTGTTTAATACTGTGGTTTACTTGATGACTTTTTTTATTAAGCCTAAGAGTTTTGAATTTATAAGTGGGAATGTACAGTGCCCTGCTGGTCTCATCATGTATACATAAAAATAACACATGGCCATGTTGTATTAAGGCGTGCATATGAGATCCTAATGTGTGTCCACGACTCCATGTGGAGGCTGTATTTTCTCTTGCTTTGAGTTCATTATATGCCTCAAATCAGTGCTGTATTACAGCCATCATACGGGTGATAAAATAATATAATTCATTCACTTTTGCACAGTTGCACACAACTCAGTAATCAAAAAACACTTATGAGGAAACTTATTTTATGATGCAAAAACTTGATGGGAAATTTCAAGAAACGTGCTTGATTACTGTCAAAAGTCTCAAATGACATTTCTTAGGGAAAACAAGAAGGTGACCAAAAACATGTTTTACTTAACTACCTAAAGGAAACATGTAAACGTTTACCCCACATTAGGTGTGCTGCAAACTCCCCTACATAAACCCAAACAAAATACATTTACAATTTGGTTGATGCTTTATTGAGATGGTCCACTGTGGAATCTTTATATATATTCAGTATATTGAAATGTGAAATGCAACTGAATGTGAAATTGAGTGTTACTTGGATGGTCCACTATAGATGCTTTATAAATGCTCAGTCTGTCATTAAGTGGCATTCTTCATCTACTAATCCTCACTTCTACTAATCCAACATAATATTGTTGGTAACTGAACATCAGCAGAAAGTTTGTAAATGATTTAAATATCTGTATCTACAGGGGACCATCCAAATAAAGTGTGACCATAATTTCTCACCAGAAACACATATTATAAGGTTGAGACATTTGAGCAAAACATTACTCTGTTGTTAGAGTCAGCTAGAACATGACTGGTTGAAATATGCCAGCACAACATATATATATATATATATATGATGTTGTGCTGGCATATATATATATATATATATATATATATATATATATATATATATTTAGAAAGCAGCTGGATGCTGCCTTAGCCATAGCAGTATGGGTCCATTGTGTAATCTTTCAGTTCCGTACAACCCTTAATATATTTAAACATATTTAAATTCTGATTTTCAGAATTCAAAGTCTGATTTTCAGTCTGGTCTGCTTTATAATTCATTCTACATAATATACAATTAAAACAACATCAAGAAGACAGGCTTGAATTATAACATTCATAAGCTGAGTACACAATGAACAGTGCAGATTCCTGAAGTGAGCATGAAAGACCTCATCAATATCTGAAAGCATGATAGACATAACACTTATGTGGATTCTACATAAATCACACACCTAATTATACAGAGTTTTAACCTGTTGAACTCAAAGGCCCATACCTCCTCACTCTCATTACTTATGTAACTACATATAACTACATAACATATGTAACATAAGTTTCTATTTACTGCATAATAAGTATAGTGTTTATTTCTTTAATGCTGTTCACTTAACCTACATTTTAAGCAACAATTTAATAAAATTGCTGAAATGTTTGACAATGCTCTGACATTTAATTAGGTCACCGGTCAGGATTCAGAGTGCAAATATTGTGCTCATTTGCACAACACACAGAATGTCATATACAGTGTCTTCCCATTACTCAGCAGCAATCTAAGGTACAACTGGGATTTCTGAATCAAGCTAAAATCCCTCTGTAAATCTTCCAGCCCAAGATCCGTGGAGACTGCACAGGAATAAATCACTGTGTCATCAGCATAAAAATGCACTTGACTGTCCAAGTAGTCTGCCAACCTCATTTATATATAAAGTAAACAGTGCAGGTCCCAAGTATAGATCCTTGCAGAAACTCATGTATTATCTCAAAGTACACATTGCTGGGTTGGAATAGTCAGCAGTCACTGGCACAGTTGGCACTAAAGGGGGTTTTGAGGGAGCCCTGAGGGAGGTAAAAGCATGAGAAAAGATGTAACACATCCAATTCTAAAACTCAAAGAGGCCTTAAAAAGGCCATAGAAAAAAAGCTCATAGAGACCTGAATTGTACTCTCTTTTTGGAAAGAGTTTGATGTAATATGCAAACATTGCTAATATTTCAAAATATCCCATTCACTCCTCAGTCCATACCATGCATATTTGGAAATAAGCTGTAAAAACAGCCTGTTTTGAATTAGTTGTTTTTCGAAAAAAGGCTCTTATAAGGAAAGAGTAATAAGGACTGTTTACATACATCCGTCTTAAAGGCATTGTAACAAAATCAACCTGTAACCACTGCAGTAACCATGGAAAGAGAGTTCAAATTGATAGTCCCTCTATCACTTAACTATGGTAGTAGTTCAGTGATGCTTTTGGGAAACATACCCCTGGAGTTTATGGTAAATGCAGCCCATCAGGTAATTTGAACAGCAGAGAACAAATCCAGATTTTTGTACACAAAGGGGCTCGCAATGTACAACATGCTCTGTTGTTTAGTTTTAGTGTAGCTGTTTTTTTGTAGCTGTAATGTCATATTTAAAGGCAGTAATAACTTAATAAAAATAAAGATTTTACAGTTTTAATGCTGAAAAACACAAGTCCTCCTAAATAAATATCTGGAATTGTGAGCTGAGGCACCCCATGCTTTTTCTCCTGCCTTTACTATCCTTAGCATAAATGCTACCTTTAATCTGTTTCTTAAAAATAGTGAGTCTTCCTTCCAGGTGATAAAATTTCAATCATATGTATACTACTGCTGGTGTGGGTTTCCTTATGCTCTTAGAAATTCCCTTATGCAAAAATAGAAAAATACAACTTAAATGATAACGGCACCACACATGGGAAATCTGAGTTATCTATGAAAAAATGAATTCTATGCATGTTTCATAACATGGAGATACAAATTCATATTTGATGGTTCTGTTTTTTCATAATTAAAATGACAGTTTGTTCCCCTAAGGTATTTGTTAACACTGTAAGAAGCATTTTTTGTAGCTTTCATCTACCTGCTAAAATTATATATATAGCGTACTCTAAAAAATATCATAGTAGTCCACTGCCTGTTAAGTGAGCTCTAGCTGTTTATACTATACTTACTGTAGCATGTACCAAGGCAGTTGTTGATTTCAGTGGGACATATGTTGTTATCTCAATGGAGCATATGCTGTTAACATATTGTAAAAATCTGTGTTTATATAGAACTGTGTCAAACTTCCCTTTAATGCAAGAAATATACAGTTCAAATACAGCATTACTCATAAACTTGTAATATCTCATTTTTAGAAGATGAGTTAAAGTGCGGTTTCTCTATCTACTCTAACACACCCACAGATTAGACGAATTCACACACACCTTCACACATGCCAACACACAAGCATCACAGTGATCCCACTCTTTTTCCAAGCAAGGTCTTCAAGGTGTTTCTGAAGTAAGGAGTCCGTGAGTGAGTGTGTGTGTGTGTGCGTGTGTGTGTGGTAGTGATGCAGATGACCAAACCAAATAAATGTGGCTTTAAGTAAAGTGACAGCTGCCATCATAGATAAGGTAATCGAAGTGAAGAAAAAAATAAATAAATAAAATAAAATAAATAAATAAATCTGCCTCAGATCAAAGTGTCAGCTGCAGACACTTTCTGCAGGGAGACCTTTACTGCAACAGCTCTGCCACTTCCTCCTCTCCCCTCTCATACTCTTCTGTTGTTACTTTAAAACTTTCATTTCATATAGGCCCCACTTGAGTTGGGCAAAAGTGGCCTGAATATGGATCTAGCCATTATATATGTCATTATCCAGCCTTGAGGGATTATCCTCTCAGCACTGTGCAGTTCTGCACCCTTTTAAAAATGAAACCATCTCTTTTCATTTTTTTTTAAAACCCTCAGGGGTCCCTTAAGATTTAACCTGGGCTCTTCACAGACTGAAGAACTGTACCGCTATCACATGAACAGCAGCAAAATGCAATTGATTCAGTAACCTGACTTGTGTATACAGTGCTGTCCAGGACCTGGTTAAAGATTAGCAAAATAGTTACAAAAAGCTATGTTGTCTTGTAATGTATTGTTTTAATATGGATTATTTTTCTTTGAGTAGTTGAGTTGTCTGGACTTCTACGGCACAAAAAAATCATCTAATCTGTGGGTGTGTTAGAGTAGATAGAGAAACCGCACTTCAACTCATCTTCTAAAAATGCGATGTTACAAGCTTTTTGAGTAATGCTGATCTCAAGTTTAAGAATCCAGAGCTTATGCCTTTTCTATATGCTCATTTTCTACTGCTTACTATACGACATGTTTCTTCTGCACTAATATGTCAGTTTCCAGGTAAAAACATGAAACTGTGACCCTTTAAGACTGAAATTGATGCACTGGTAGCCTGCGTTTTAATAACTGTGGTTCTTTACTTTGAGCACAAATAAAAAGAGTAAAAATAGAAGCTCTTGCAGGGCTCTTAAAAACACATTCTACTAATCTGTGAATTTTCTGCCTAAATCTTGTTATCTTACTGTGGTGGCAAACATAAGAATTTATTGTACAGATGGCACAAAAGTATGACCACATCTAAGCTGCCTACAAAGAAAGTTCAATGCACAATATTTGTATACTGGTAGCAGAACCTTTGCTTTTTACCATGTATGCTCATTTGGAAACAGACTTGAATGCATTCACAGTTATTGAATGCCTCACAATGTATTAAACAATCATCAGCAACAACTTTTAATTCAATGCAACAAGCACAATCACCCTGCAAAGGCAAACAGCTACAACGTGGGTGATTGTGATCTAAATTTCATTATAATTCTTTTGTTACTGTCACAGTCGCTCCATATGTTCTGCTGATAGAGGCGGTAGCAGCTACACTTAGCTGATGCTTTGTCACTCCAGTCTGGGTGGTGAATTTCTGGCATGTCGTTGTTGTTGTTACCCTTTGTCTTTGCACATCTTTTCAGCATGAGAAATCAGCGCTACTCCACTGCAGACATACAGCCAATCTTCACATGAGAAAAATGAAACCCATACATTGATACTGTTTGTCGGTTAGCTACTATGTAGGTTAGAGTAATACAGCTGGAATAACATAGGTTTGGGTTCTGCACTCCAGCCATTGTATGGATTTGTCTAATTCCATCAGCTGTGCCTGATTTATTTAATGAAGGACTGATTACCCAAACTGCAGCTGTAAATATTAGACTTTCTCAAGGAGAGCTTTGGAAAATGGTTAAACTAACACATATTAAATCACAACGTATTATCTTATTGTTTATTATTTTGGAACAAATCAGAACTTGTTGCCAAGATAAATAGGTTTACATATCATGTTCTCAAAAGCCTGACACTTTTGCACAGCATTGGCTATATTACATAATTATTGTTTGTTTACAGTAAGAAGTGATTGCAGATGTTTACACCGTCTATAAGAATAATATGACACCATATACCCTACCTAACTCGCCATCTATGAAGAATGACAGTACCAAGATCAGCTCAATCTTTTAAACATTCCACTATAAATAAGCCCCAATCCACTCCATTCAAATACTTTTGATACTTGGAGCTGTGAAAGTAAACATATGAGCAGAGCAGAAACTACCAATGTAAGTTTGTATGCACTGAAGGGTCACACATGGCTATGCTAGGAAGCAGAACATGGGCTATTTTGTAAGCAATCACCAAGCTTGCCATCATTAATTACTCTGAAAACCAATAAAGAAGATTGCCTAGGTTAGTAGTGGATTCATTTAATGTTTGTGGAAAATCTCCTGGAGTGGCCCAATAAAAAAAAACTACCACTGGCCCCTCTGCACCATAGACCCCATTGCAACCCAACCTCCCCACCCCTGAGTTATTATGCCACTGGTCGACATATTTTAATTGTAACCAACAAACTAACAGTAATTTTACCAAAGTGTAAAATGCAGTTGCTTGCTAATTAACTGTTGCCAGTAAGTCATGGTTATTTTAACAATAAACTATTTACAATAAACAGTCTGACATCTTAAAGGTTTACACTGCAGTAGATTACATAAACATTTCTATAAGTCTGTTGCTTATAGTTTCTGTACAACCAACAGCACCCATACCTGTGGAAGAAGGTTAATAAAGTCATTTTCTGTCTTTTGAGCTCAGAATTTTCTAATCAGACTCCTGGATGCTAGAAAAGCAACTGGTTTGAGTATATGTGTGCTGTTAAGACTTTGAAGCTGGACAGGATTTAATTAGTTCATACACAATGCAGCTCATTACAAATTCTGTTCGGGTAGGAAAAGTTGGGATTTTTCTTTACAAAACTGTTAAAAGGGACCCAAGGGATGTGTTGTTGTTTTTAAAGAACACTGCAAAGAGTGGAAGAAATCCAGCCATATACAGACGACAAGGTTTGTTGCATTAATTGCTGTTTTCTCTGGCAACATTATGATGCAACTTGCATAATAGGTTGTACTTGACTGTATCAATGCAAAATAATCTTTAGGATGGTGCACTGCAGTAAACCCACTGCTGAAATATTGGAGAGTTATTTCTATCAAATAAATTATGCTGGTCCTAAACAATGCTGTGCTGTAAACCCCTGAGTAAACTACAGCAACACACACAAAGCCTTTTTCTTAACTTTCTGTCTTGTCACAGAAATATCCACTGGAGCCTGGGTGTAAACTCCGAGGCATCCAAAAACACAAGCTGTAAATAATTTATGCCTGATGGTAAACTGTAATATAGTGAGTGGGTGACTGCAGACATCTAGCAGCAGTAGGAGATATGGAAGCACTTTATCTACACTTTATCTAAACTTCATTAGACTGAGTTTGTATGCAGTAAATCTTAGTTTTCCTTATACAAGCAAAATAATCTATGCCAAAAAGATGCATTCATGCACTTCTGCCAGCTTAAAATAGGCCAGTAGGGTTGCTTCATTTTCCTTTGGATTGTGTCACTAAAATAAAAAAAGCAATTACTAATGAAGCAAGATAGTGATTATTTAGACTTTAAAGAGTGCAACAAAAGAGAATGATCAGAATAGTAATGTTGCTAAAAAGATAATTATATAGTGAGTTAACAACACTCGGGTAGGAGATAATACATCCATCGCTATTAACATGAATTTTGTTATGCAAATGATTTAATTTTTCAGAACCAACAGTTTATGTGGGTTGAGATGGTTGTAAGCAATTTGATTTCTATTGAAGGTCTAGTCTAAAAGAAAATACACAGTCACTCATTAACACTTTCAGAGTAATAATACATTTACATTAATATAATGTACAGAGGATCCCATTTCTTTTCTGTGGAAATTGTTGTCAATAAGCAGCTGCACAGTGCAGGAGAATGTCAAATGAGCACAGTGCATTAAAGCTGCACAGAGGTGAACATTTGTTCAGCCAATGTGATGCACTTGCCCAGTCACAAGGTTAGTAATGTTTGCATGATTCGTATCAACAAATAAATGCATGAAACAGTCCTGCGTGACATGGAATCTATGCCAACTGGCCATTTCATTAAGCACACCTCAATGTATCTGCACTCTTTGTCCATTTTATCAGGTGCACTTACCATACAGGTGCACCTTGTAATTCTACAGTTAATGTAGTCCATCTGCTTATCTGCATACTTTGTTGCAGTTGTAGTTCAGTAAGAGTAATAAAAGAAATCATGTTAAGTTTAATGACTTTTTTGTTACTGTTACGATTCTGAAAATCGAGTAAATGAAAGTGAAGTGTATTAATTAAAATAAACTTAAAAGAAAATAAACAGCACCATAGATTCAATAAAAAAGATGAACATAAAATGAGTGGTAAGGATTTAATTTAAATGGCTGTGTTTACATGCAGGATAAAACAAAGAATCTAAGATTACACCCAGGTTTCATATATCAGGTCTGGTATAGCAAAGCAAAGGAGCCAGCTTTCCACAAAGCAGAATTTCAATGCCAGGAATCAGTATTGCATTTTTTTCTTGATTCAATTGTACAAATGTGCAACATCCACAGAGTAATATCTGACAACCAGTTGGTTATTCTGTCAACAGAATGATGATTTTCAGAATGAATGAAATGTATAATTATGTATCATCAGCATAGCTGTGGAAAGTAATCTTAAATTTAAAAAATGATGACATTACCTACAGGTTACATGTACAGAGAAGCAAAGGCCCTAACTCAGAACCTTGTGGGACTCCACATATTTTAATATTATTTATTTATTTATTTATTTATTTTGCTTTCCCAATGAGATGAAACTAAATGAACCCTTGCAACAAATACAGCATTTGTGACATCTTTGGTAAAAAAATTATATAAACATAGTATGGCATTGTTTGAAGCCCTTTATTAAAATAAAGGGGTCACTAAAATGTAAATACATCATAGTTTGGGATTTTGTGGGATGCATTAAGTTGCTTGAAAGTAACTTTCTCTCAAACACAAACAATCAAAAAACATCTTAAAATGTGAAACAGGAACAGGGTCAAGACTGGAAGAACTTTTTTGCTTATAACAGTTCTAAGCTCCTGATAGCCATATCAGGAAATTGACTAGAACTTGCTGCAGCAGTCTGAGGTATACTCTGTCTAATCAAAGCTGTTTTATGTTGAAAATGAATTATAAACTCTACACACTCTTCACACAGACTGTGTACAGCAGACCAGAATGCAGGATTCACAGAAACACAACCATGACTGATTACTATGAAGCATGTGTCAGCTCACCACAGGTACTACAACACCCCCAGTGAAGACAACGAAACTGGATTAAGATCAGATATCTGAGATGCACAAACAAGAGGGAAAACATCACAGTCAACTCAAAAACCTAGACCAAAGTGTCCTATGGTAAAGCATACTGCCCCAGTGAGTGAGAAAAGTGTTTTTCCATAATGTTTATGGATTAGTCTGTCAGGGATGGCCTCTCACTGTTATAGCTCCTTCATGTACACAGTACAAGTGACTGCAAATTCAAACGCTACTGTGCTAATAATGATTGAGGTTATATTTTACATGAACCCTTGCACTGCATGGGTGTTGGTCTGGACGGATGTATTCACATTTCAGTCTGTTTCAGTGCACTTTTTCAAGTCAGTATAGGAAGAAAGTACCAGATTTATCACAGGCCTAGCCAATGAAATGGGCATAGAATACTTATTAAACTGCAATTTTTAAGATAATGAAATTTGATTCATTTTCATTTTCTGAGAGTGCTGTCATGTATTATGGCCAGTCAAATCATTGTGCTCCACAAGCTCCACCTTATTTTCTCCGCCCCCTAATTATTGCTTAGTAACTGTTGTCATCTGCCACTGAACAAAATAAGCACCAATCTCCACTAGCTTTTTCTTGTTAACTTGTAAATAAATAGTTACAGACTAATATTCTGTTGCCCACACTAAAATAATATTCAGTTGAGATTTGCTGTCCTAAGAAATACAACTGGTCAAAACGTTTTGAGTCATACCAACTTTTCTTCTTTCATATTGACATTGTTATGTACAGTCGTATAATCATATTTTAATCATGTTATCATGTAATGTAATGCTAGGCATTTTGCTCAAAGACTCTTTTTTGGTATAGCAGAAAACTGAAGCTGAATCTGTGGTGCAGCTGGCAACAGTGTTACCCACAAAATACTAACTATACCAATCCCTGCATAATTTCCTCAAAATACACCACTGAGTCAATTAATCCCGGGTGTATAACTTACACTCCACATGCCAAATACAGATGTTAGCACGCTAAAGACAGATATTTTTACACTATGCTATACACTATACTATACTATACTATACTATACTATACTATACTATACTATACATTACTATAGTATACTATACATTACAAAGTTTTGAACTTGATAAAGCGAACATTCTTAAAAAGGTTATACTCCATTATATACAAATAACAAAAGATGGCCTGTTTTTAGCATGTCAGTATCTGTTCTGTACTGTACTGTAAGGAGTTGGTGTAGTGGTTAACAGCACTGTTCATTACATTGCAGACCAAGATTCAGTTCCCTGCTTGAGAGAAAACACGATGCTACAAAAGCAATCCTTGAGCAAAATGCCTTACACTACTTTCACCTCTGCAACATGATTTAAACCTTATCACGTCGGATGAAAGCAAATGTTATAAATGTGAAAGGAGACAGTTTGGTATGAAGTGTCTTGAATAGTAAATATTTCTTGTATTATTGACAACAGAATGTCAGCCTGTAGATCTATTCAGTAAACAAGAAAAAGCTAGTGGAAATTGGCACAAAGATTTATATTGTTAGGCAATTTTTTTGTGTGCAGACAACATTTTCTTTAGCAGAAATTTAGATGCCTCAACAATTGATTATCGTAGAAATATTTTCAGTATTTAGCGTTTCCACTCTTTATCTTTATTACAGCATCTGTTCTTTTCAAAAGATTTGCTTTCAACTTTTCAATGAAATCTGCAGGGATATTTTTCCAAAGTTAGGTCTTAGAAGTTGGTTGTATTTTCTTCTTTTGTTGAAGTCTGCTGGTCTGTACATTATTCAGTGAACAGCAGCAGCATCTCCATCTATTTCCTTTTCTCAGTAACAGCATCTTCGCAGCTACACATCCTGTCAGACTCATGCCATTGAATTGTCTTTTCACAGTGGAAGGATGGAAAGAAACATCTGTGTATTTCAGATCTGAAGCAAAGTGGAGCTTGATTTTCTCAAAAACATTGGTGTTGGTGGTCTAACATGTCTTGCACTATTGTTAGGAGTCCCATTTTCTCTGAATCTTTGAAATATTTTTCAAGCCCTAGTTTTAGAAACAGTTTAGAAACAGTTTTTTCCCCAATTATTTTCCACTTCCTTATGCAACTGAATCATTTTTTTTATCTATCCCCGTCTTGAAAAATGATTAGCAGACATTTGGAGTGGAAATCAAATAAATCTTCTTCTTCTTCTTCTTTTGGCTGCTCCCTTTAGGGGTCGCCACAGTGGATCATCTGCCTCCATCTTGCCCTATCCACTGCCTCCAAGGCCTCTCTGGCTTTATCTCCAAACTGCTCCACCTTCACTGTCCCTCTGATCTGCTCATTTCTAATCTTGTCCATCCTTGTCACTCCCAACGGAAAATCTCAGCATCTTCATCTCCGCCACCTCCAGCTCAGCCTCCTGTCTTTTAGACAGAGCCACAGTCTCCAAACCATACATCATAGCAGGACACACTACTGTCTTGTAAACCTTCCCTTTCACTCTTGCTGCTATCCTTCTGTCACACATCAGCCCTGACACTCGTCTCCACCCACTAAATCCTGCCTGCACCCTCTTCTTCACCTCTTTTTTGCACTGTCCATGGTTGACCCAAGATATTTGAAGTCATCCACCTTTACGACCTCTACTCCTTGCATCTTCACCTGTCCACCTGCCTCCCTCTCATTCACACACATGTATTCCGTCTTGTCTCTACTGACCTTCATTCCTCTCCTCTCCAGTGCAAACCTCCACCTCTCCAGATTCTCTTCCACCTGCTCTCTACTCTCACCACAGATTACAATGTCATCTGCCAACATCATGGTCCATGGAGCCTCCTGCCTGACTTCATCTGTCAACCTTTCCATCACCATTGCAAACAAGAAGGGGCTCAAAGCTGATCCCTGATGTAACCCCACCTTCACCTTGGAACCATTTGTCACTCCAACTGCACACCTCACCACTGTCTCACTATCCTCATACATGTCCTGCACCACCCTGACATACTTTTCAGCTACACCTGACTTCCTCATACAGTACCACAGTTCCTCTCTTGGCACCCTATCATATGCCTTCTCTAGATCCACAAAGACACAATGTAGCTCCTTCTGACCTTCTCTGTACTTCTCTACCAACACTCTCAATGCAAAAATTGCATCTGTGGTACTCTTTCTGGGCATGAAACCAACCTGCTGCTCACTGATCTGAACCTCTCGCCTTAGCCTTGCTTCAACAACTCTTTCCCATACCTTCATGGTGTGGCTCATCAACTTTATACCTCTGTAGTTACTGCAGCTCTGCACATCACCCTTGTTCTTAAAAATGGGGACCAGTACACTGCTTCTCCACTCATCAGGCATCCTCTCACTCTCCAGGATTTTGTTAAACAACTTGGTTAAAAAGTCCACTGCCTTCTCTCCTAAACATCTCCATACCTCCACAGGTATGTCATCTGGACCAACTGCCTTTCCATTCTTCATCCTCCAACTGTCTTTCCATTCTTCATCCTCCAACTGCCTTTCCATTCTTCATCCTCCAACTGCCTTTCCATTCTTCATCCTATTAAATAATCAAATTAAATCAAATTAAAACCAAATCAAATAAATAAGGAGAGCAATATGTAAGTGACAGTTAAGGTTCACATCATTCCAAGCAGCATCTTTTGATTATTTTGACAAAAGAACTTAAAAGGAATTAAACCTGTTGTGAAAGGAATCCACCCAGATCAAGCTACATAAGATTACACTTCATACAAAAGAGTAAGCCATGCTGCATTTTGAGCTTTGGTGGACTGCAGAATGCATCTCCAACAGTGATACAGCACTGTCCAGGGATACGTAAGATAGCAACTGCTGGCAAAAAAAGAATCTTCCTGGGGACAGCTTTCTTAGACAGCTGAGCCACTCTTAATGTCACATGTCCCTTTTAGATAAGCCACAGGGTTCGCGAGCTAGAATTCATGGTGTCCACCAATACATTAAAGCTTTCCTGATAGGAAAGCCATATATAGCAAGCTGAAAGCTAGTCTTATTGAGCATGATGGCTTAAAGGTTTAGCCACTGAACACAACAATTTCCACCATTCAAGTTTGTCAAGACAGACCCAGGCTAAGGAAGGAGCAGTGGTTGTAGATGATTCAAATAATAGGGTCATATTTGACAAATATGTAAGTTCACAATATTGATTGGCCCCCTGATATATCCCTGTGAAAAAAGTTAATTAAGCAATAGAATCTGGCGGCTATTGTACCCTTTGTACTAAAATATATACCATTTAGTGATAATTGAATCGCTATATGTTTCAAGTGATTGACTGAACAATCCAATTTCGATCTGTGTGAAGAGTGGCATCAAGAATTAATCCATCATTATTTGATTCCTATCACTTCTTGCGTTTAGGCATTGCTACACGACCTCTTTTGTACTCATGGTTAATATTATGATTATGCTCCAGCAAGTTGAAAATGCAAGTAATTAAATGACACAGAAAAGGCCCATTCATCATGTCACAGCCAGACTGTCATGCAGTCAATGGGGAGTCTTTTTAGTGCACTGGTAGACAGCACACAGACACAGATGGAGACACACAACCACATGTGTGCACATACACACACACACACACACACACACTATTTAGATTGCAAATCTAGGCTAGGCCCTTAGAGTCTTGTGAAAGGCAGTATTGGATAGACTTATGGCCTAGATACTTCTATGATCTTTACACAAAGAAAGACAACAGCAGGATTAAAACCCACCCGTGATGCATCTATTCATGCTTCAGCTCAATGCGCAGCAGCTACCATTCTCATCTGGTGGCTTGTGAAAGGGAACACGATTTATAATAGTACCTTAACAGTCACTGAGAATACATGAGCCTTCAAAATAAAAATTAAATTAATCTACTTCTATCATCGCACATCGAAATTAAACCAGATTGCATCTGTAATAGATGGCCAATTTCATTTCAAATTCAGTCGTCTGTGGTTATGGAGTTGATTCGAAATAAGTAGCCAAGGTTATTTCCTTTCAAGCTTTATATTTTAGGTTCTTCTGTGAACAAGGAGTACTAGTGGTATCTTTATTGTCTCTGCGTGCAGGGCAGAAATATAGATATGCATGACAAAGTGATATAATACAAGGATATCAGCACTCTTCTCAATGTATGGGGATTTCAATCCAGCAGGGGTCATTAAGGAAATGCAGTGGCATGCTGGTTGATATGTCTCCCCTAATGTTAATAATCAAATGATGTCAGTAATATCAGCTACACAGAGCATCCCATCAGCAGTTTGACCAGCTGGGCTTTATTACCGACGTCTGCAGTAATAATGCATTATCTTGTCTTTTCCATTGCCTTGCTGTTATGGCGACCCTCAATGTCAACCAGGAGATGCTATATGCTTTTTATTTTTTTGGACCATGTGCAGTGGCTATGGCCATTACCATCATTGTCTCAGGTAAGATGAACAGTAGTTGAGAGTTTACATTAATCCCTTTAATAACACAGGGTTTTTGTGTCTTAACCCATATTACGCAATAATTAAAAGAAAAACAAATGTAAACTAGAATTATAGTTACAAGAATGAGGAATGAATGTCTAGACCTACAGAGTTGTAACTGAAAATATAAATGTTGCATTACTAACATAAATTATTAATATTATTAGTAAGCAACAAGCATATATTTAATCACATAAACTCAAACAATGTCTCATCTGTAAATCAGAATAGTGCCCAAAAAGTTTATATGTGCGTATTAATATTGAAAAATGAACTGCTTAAAGGTCATTTTGACTGAAAGTTAAATAAATGAAGGGTGCTCTCTGACTTGTCCACAGAGCTGTATAGTCTTTTTTTATCATGATAACTTGTGGTGAATTTTATGGATTATACCTTTTGGGGACCAGGAGGTCTGCACACTGTCACACAACCAGCTTTATTAATGCACAAATTTGTGTATGTTAAAGCGTCTTTGCTTGAGAAATGCATGAGAGACTGGCTGTACAAACTTCATTTTGCATTGCATTTAGAGATATTAACAATATAATGATTTATTAGAAACATTCACAAAGGGATGAGCATCTGTAGTTCATAAATTGTTAATAAATCATAAGCCAGACACTGAATGGCAGCTGAGAAGGCACTGATCTCAAGCCTGACATACAAAAGCCTTAAAGGAATACTCCAGCAAAAAACTAGCATGATTAATAATGAATGAAAGCTAGTAGAGGCCAGTTAGCATTGCAGAAACTACATCACGCTGATTGTTTGCGAGTAGCTTTCATCCGTCGTTAGCCACACTGGCATTTTTGAGTGAAGTGCCTTCAGTGTGCGTGTGATTCTGCTCTTCGGAGATGCAGCCTCCAGCTGAACCAGCACTAATCACCTCAAGTTGGAGCTTTGCATGGAGCTGCCCTCCATATGTTAGCAGGGATGAAGATATTGATCTCTTTCCCCCTGCGCTGTCAACAACGAGTCACTTTCAATCAATCTAACACCGCCAAGTGTCAGTTCGAGTTCAGAGCCTTCTGCCTCATTTCTCCCTGGCCTAAGGTCAGACATGGTCATTCCCCACTGAACTGCTGCCCCTTATTTCTGCCTCACAGAGATGAGGAACAAGCATTTGTTTTCTCTCTCTTGTTTGCCAGTTTTGTCAAAGATCACACTACATTTATTTAATTTCCAATCAAGAGTGTATATATATATATATATAATGTATATAATAGTAATAGTGAATGACACTATTGGAATAAGCATTTATAAACATTTATGTAAGATTATGTCAGTTGTCATATGTATTTCCTACAGTGTTACTGAGTGGAATAAGTGATGAAAAATGGAAAACTTGCGCTTAATGACCACAATGAAGGGTGGTCTCTAACTTTTACACAATACTACAAGTCTGATCACTCTAGCGTCAAGAAATGAGTGAGAAAAGGAAAAGTGCAAAGACATTTTGTTGTTTAATATGTCAATGGTTTAATCAGGTCTTACTCAACAGGCTTTAAAAGCTTGCCAACTCATTTCATTAGATGTCTTGTTCCAATAAAGAAATATCAAAAGAGACTTTCCAAATGGTTAAGATAATTTGATTCCCAATTGATTCTATTGCCTCTATATGGAAGTATGATAATTGCTCCAATTTTAATACCAAATAATCCATTCATCGGAAGCAGATTTATTACCTAGGTGCAGAGGTCATTTAGCCATGGAGCTGCTACATCCGCAACAAGGTACCCACAATGAAAGCTCATAAATTAAGAGCTCCTGTTTCACTGAGCAAAAGCATACACTGAATACAAATGTTCTCATTAATCATTTGGGTTTTACCAGGGACTCCAATAATGGGTCGAATGTCTGAATAGGCCCTCATCATTGCAGGGAAAGCAGTGAAGAGATATGAAATAATGTCTCTATTCTAATAATACTGTAAGATTCCACAATGCGGTTGCAGGATATAGCCAGAAATTACACTGTCAAAATGAACCTCCCTTTACATCATCACTATAGTGAAATAGGGACATAATGAAATGGCTCAATGAAAAACAATGATGCTGGAGTCTATGACCACAGCTATGGAAAATGAGTAAAATTCTATCAGTCTAGAATTTTCTTTTGCCAATCAGTTCAATTTAAGCATGTATAGCTTGTCAGGTTTCACCTGAATCATGTCTGCTGAACTGTATGAGGGAGCAGTGAAGCACACTGTCCGTTATTATTGTTCTCATACTGCACCATGTCCAGAAATAAATAACCACATTTATGAGGTCAATCACCTGCACATTGCTCAGTACATCTAATTGCAGGTGACAACTGTAACCCACTGCAGTCCCAGCAGGGGGATTTTAATGCTGGTCAGATGAAAATAGCTTTGGGGTCTGATATTGGTGCACACACTGGTGTTCACCATTCCAATATTTTTGTTTTATATGAATTACACTATGAAAAAATACTCTTAAAAATACACTTACAGTAACTAACAGGAGGAAGAGTTGCCAAATTGTTATTGTAATTAATATTTAAAGCACTCATAATATAATGTATGTTTACAGTAATTACATATTGTACTGTATTTTAACTGTATTGTTACACTACTACATATTGACAGCAGTATAATATTGTAACAAGCAATATAAAGTTATCATATAAAGATATCATGTCTGTTTTGTGGAATTTTCCTTATAGCTGTATTTGCTTGTGTTTACATGGGTTTGGTGTGAAAAAAAATCAGTAACAGTGTAAGAAATTACAAAGTGATGATGTATGTTTAACAGTCATGTAATGAAGTGTGATCACACAATGTTTTGGTTATTTTCTCTCCCATAAGCAGGAGTAACACCACTTTTCCTGCAACTTGCCAATAGAGACACACATACCTGTTAATTCACATTGCAACAAGCACACATCAGCCAGCAAACAGAATATACACACCAAAAACTAGTGTTAATATTGATAAAAGCATCAATATGTGTGTAAACACTGTAATCCTACTCAACAGCACTCTTAAAAATAAATGTTCCCAAATAGTTCTTGGCTTGGATGTACAACTCTAGAGAAAAAATGGTAGAAAATCTTTACATTCATTGAAGGTTTTAATAACTTTAAAAGTGTTTCTAACACACAGACACAGACAGATCCATAATTATTGGGACTTTTTAAAATGATGAGTAAAAAAGCCTTTATGGTTAATTAGTTCAGAGAAATCTAACATTTCATTGAAGTAAGTTTGGTCTAAATAAACACTGTATACAAAGTCTTTACAAAGCTTGGAAACCTGCTTGGAAAAAGTGGATTTTGCCATCATCATGAAGAGGGATGTATATTCATTGATCATAGCTGGAGATTTGCAAAAGATAAGTTCATCAAGTCTCCAAGAGTGCAAGTAGATCCCATCTCCTTGACAATGAAGAAGGATTTTTCTTTCATCTAATTGATGTAAATTAAAGATTGCCAAAATTAAAATGTCTTGTATTATGCAGGATAAAACATAAATAAAGTACAATATGGCCTAGCACATTGGAGCAAGTGCCCTAAAACAAGCTTCCTTAGTAGGGCGTAAGAGAGAAGAAAAACACTTTCTAGGAGGCGAGTGAACTTATGAACTTCTCAAGGCCAAACGGCCAAGATGGAAAAACACCAGCGATCATGCTAGAATGTGTTAGGATGTGCCTGGTACAATGTCTTTTTAAAAAAATGATTCAGACCGGGCTTGGAGATAATGGTGTCCACATGATCCCATAGGATAGACATATGGATGTCAATTTGGACATAATGGTGGTGTCATGCGATATCACCCCACCCTTATTGAGGGTATAAAATATGTGTACAAACCCTGTACATGTGTGAGTGTTGCCCGAAGGCCTTTGGGAGGCATTCTCCATGCTCAAGAAGGAATAAAAATGACCTGCACTTCTGAATTCTGAAGAGTCTTCTCGTATTTCTTAGTTCGTTTGATTCTTTTATTTTCTTATAACAACCTATTGAATTCGTCTTCTTATACCAACCACAAATAATACTTATGCTTGGTAGTCAAAACAAGTGTCGAGAGACGACATAATCATCTAACAATGCAAAGTTTGTTAGGCTCTACTGAAACTTTGACAGGAACCATGCTCAAGTCAGATGAGGCAAAAACAGTTTATTTCGCAAACATTTGGTCTAAAAGGCCAAGTTATCATACAGAAAGGAGCTACATGTATGGTGTAGGATATGTGTTTTTGGGCTGAAAAGTTCCTGGGAAGCATGACGCCATGAACTCCATAATGTACCGGGATACTTCAAAGGAAAATGTGGCTGCCTCTGCC
This sequence comes from Pygocentrus nattereri, assembly GCF_015220715.1. NCBI lineage: Eukaryota > Metazoa > Chordata > Actinopteri > Characiformes > Serrasalmidae > Pygocentrus > Pygocentrus nattereri. Next base: position 27,487,639 of record NC_051227.1, on the reverse strand, counting down.
AAAAAGCTGAAATTGGGTCAGGATGGATCTGAAAGCAAGATAATGATGCAAAACATCTTATACTTTAGTCTTATATATTTATTTATTTATTTATATGTATTTATTTATTTATTTTCAGAAAATAAGCAGAACTTAAGCACAATGTTTTCCTGTAGCAAATATGGTAACTTTCTTCATTTAGAAAATCAACAAAATGTAATTTGATGAGGCTTTTCAAACTGTATATATATATATATATATATATACAGTATATATATATATATACAGTATATATATATATATATATATATATATATATATATATATATATATATATATATATATATGTGTGTGTGTGTGTGTGTGTGTGTGTGTGTGTGTGTGTGTGTGTGTGTATGTTATTCAGCACATGATAGTGGTACGCAGCCAATGACGGCACAAACATTGGCATGGTGACTGCAGTGCCAGTAAAAATGTATGATTATCAGATGGGAACTTCAGTAGTACAGATTGTTTATTTAAGGTGGAAATTGCAGGAATACTGTTGTTGTTTTATAATACTGGTATCATCTGGAATTCTGCAAGAGATTTGGTATCCTTTGGCCCCCAAACAATCAACATTCGGTTTATTCCACCACTGTGGTCAAAGGCAAAATTTGAAAACACTGAACTTGTTCCACTCACTGCTGTGGTCTGCAGACTGTTACTACCTGTGGTGGCAAAATGTTCCATCAAGGTTTCATTGAAAATAGTGAAACATACGGTTTGCCATCGAAAACTGTGTTGCTGTTTATATGATATTTCGAAAGGCAGTAGAATCTCCTCCATTTACATGGAGCTGCCCTGGCTCAGTGTAACAGAAGACTTGGAAATTGAATAGCTTTAATTTACTGTTATCCCAATTCATACATGAATAACAGAGAACAGGCCATGAAGGGAAAGCATGCATCTATCACTAAGACAAAACATTTTAATGATAACATTTAAGGCTTATTTTGTCGTTGCTTTTTATCACTCAGTGTGAATCTTTGATCTGAGGATGCCCACTGATTGTACTGTCTAGATGTCTGTTGTTGGAATAAGTCTAGGATGTTTTTGTCTCTTTGTGTTGCATAATACATCAAAATCTGCATGCGTGGCCTAAGCGTACACAGACATTAAACGCCTGATCAATCCATCTTATTCTTATCGAGATGTAAATACATTTCAAGGCAGAAAAAAGATGCACACGTTTAAAAACGAGCCTGTTTATTCAACTCAAATTTCCATGAGATTAATGCTGTGGCATTGGCACCCCGATTCTAAACTCATTTCACACTGATCTGCTGCTGTTTTCAGCAGCACACTAGTGACACACACACACTCTGTTCCATGAATATCTTTATCACATCAGTGTGCTGTAACAGTGGCAAGGGAAAGAGAAAATGTGGACGCATGCTCAACACACATGCACACACAGTAAACTGAAGGTGCGATTTGGCACACTTCATCTGCCATCTCCACCCTTTTTTTGCTCTGTGAAGAGAGCTGACAGACACTAATGATTGTTCAAGGGGTAATTATATTTCAGTGTGTTAAAAGAAGAACATATTGATTGGGTTACAGAGCTGTATTGTGATTTGCAGCTATAAGGTAACTACACTTTTACTTTTTATTTAGGAAATATGAAAAATAAATCGGTTTCAAATTATCACACATCTGCCAATACACTGACAAATCTGAAGGCTTGGAAGTGCACAATAGCTCCACATCTATATTAGCGCATGCTGAGTCTTAGGAGGGGAGTTAATCTCACTTACTCGTCAGAGTGATAATAGGATGAACTGAAATAAAGACCCAGTTATTGTGCAAATCTCCGCACAAGGTCATAGTCACTTTTAGGATTCTGACGTCATTTAAAATTTTAATGGCATACATACTTTTTTGTAACACTTCATTTGATGGCTAGCCACACATGGACTTTAAAACACATGCATAAGCAGTGAACAACATATTTACACAGCAATACTTGAATATTTATGAGCAGCTTATGCCAGTAGTCACATGATGAGATAAGATGCTTTATGAAGTAAATGACGTGTTGATTTAAGAGGTCGACTGCGTTCATAAGGCTACATGACACTTACATAAGCCTTTGATATGATGACTGACAGAAAATACTGTACAATTTGATGATAAACACCTATTTGTTTTTTTGGAAAGTCAAATGCATGTAAAGAAACCGTACATATAGAATTTTCAACTGTTTTTTTATATACAGTAATAGAACATAAAACAAAAAACAATAGTAACCTTCATTTCACAGACATTTGTGTTTATTTTATTGGTTGCTACTGTTATTATTATGGTAAAATACTGTATTTTAGAATGTGTAGTTGAACTATTAAAACTGTCATATATAGAAAAAAGGCAGCATTTGTAAGAAATTAAATGACTGTAATTTTACAGATTTTACCATCATTGAGAAAAAAGTACATTTACTGTTAATTTATTTGTCAGGCATAAAGGCTTCTTCTCTTTTGTCAGTTTTGATGTCATCTCGCCCCAGTAAGTCTTACAGAAACAACCCTTTGTAGTGTCTTTTAAGGTTTATATCAATTCATGTAAATGAAAAGAGAATTGCAGAAATGCACACAAAACCTGTTTTGCTGTTACCCTGCTTTAGTAAATTGAATGTTAAATTAAGGCATGTTGTGGATACATAGCACTCAAATCAAGCCATAGTTTATGCCACTCCTAGGCTTGTACATACATCTCTCTGTCTGTATTTCTACTTGACTACAAAAATACAATATTCTGTGCATTTAAATAAACTTAAGTATTAAAAGTATATGTACTTTGAGTTATTACAGGACGCAAAACTGTTCTCTTGGAATTTAATTCATGTACAAATATATAGAACAGATATGCTGGGTTTTTAACTAGACATCTGCCTTGTAAATTCTAACACTTGAGAATGATGCTTCATAACAGTGGTATAAATGTGATGAAGATCTGTTGCTCTAGCTTAAGTCCCTTTATGTCAATACAATATTTACTTCATAAAACATCTTGTGATTACTCAAATAAGCTGTTCAGGAATATTATAGGAATGTATTGTTGTGTTAGTATTAGTGTTGTGCTGTGTTATACATTATATGCAGTACAGTGTGTGCATGTACTGGAGGCAGCCTATTTTTTGCTTTTCCTTACATGGTCATGTCTGTCACACCTGTCATTTTTCATGTATAAGCTGGGTCTAATTTTGGCATCAGTCCAGCTGTAAAACTGTGTCAGTCCATTGTTTTATGGGCTGGCTAGGTGTCTGGTACCTGTGCACAAGAAATAAAATTCTCCAGACATTCTTTGATTTGAGATGGGGTTTGAATTCCTTGTTAGTAAAGCATTACTGGAGAACTATGCTATTCTATGTTTGCATATGAATTTATGTAAATGTGTGTAGACTTCAAATAAAGTGTTACAAATTGTATAACTCTTTTGCTTTTATAACTGTCTGGTAAAGAAAATTGTTTTTTTGTCTATGTCACAGTTCAGTGCATTAAATGTACAGAAATATGTAAAATTTTGTTTTTATGCTCATCTCCTTTCACGCTAATGTATTTTAATACTTTTTTAGCTCCAGAAGGGAGCAGTAGCACTGAAGCAGTAAGAAGCTTCCCATGGTAATCTGTTGTCTGCTGTGCATGCTGTCAGTCAGAGCAGAAACGGATCAAGACTGAGGAACCTAGTCTTCTTCTAATCTGCAAAGTCATTTGTTTGTGTTCGACTATAAGATGAGGCTGCCGCTGGCTTGTACTCGAATATGCCCTGGATTTGGTTCCTGGCAGAAGATTCTCTGGAGAACATGCAGTGTTGTGAGCAAATTTGGCTTAAACTATACAAGAGCGTGTCTTGTTTCCGAATGTTATCAGGACTGCGCAGCTCGCGCCAGAAAACCACGCAGTAAAAAAGCTCACGTTTGAGGGCCAGACTTTTGGAAGGGAATATAGTGAATGTAGATTCTGATGAGGAGGGTTAACATTGATTACTCTCTTTCAGGTGCTGATAGCTTTCTGACAAAAAATAATGTTGCCTCATCTACTCCAAGCTTTAGAATGAGATGTTGATTTTGGCTAATTGAGTATTCACCACCAGTTTCCTTTAATGCATAAAAATTCAGTCCAATTTCTGCTCTAATGATTCTTCATTTCTCATTTTCAGCAAATGGCTTTCAGATTCTTAATCACTCCTTGTGAATATTATTTATTTATTTATTTTTGATTCAGCGAATTATCAGAAACTGCTTTTCCACTGATAAGTTCTTCAAAGGTGATAAGTTCTCAAAGACTCAAAGCTCTGTTCAGAGATTGGAGCTGTATTGTTTGGCCAAGCGCAGCAAAAATGGAGAAATGAAGCAGACTGAAGGCACTGAAGCATCACCAGTGCTATAGGTCATAGTTTGAAGCACTAAGATGAGTAGGACTTACAGTATGGTGCCAAAGTAAGAGATCATCAGATCGTTTATTTAATTTCCAGTCAAAATGGTCATTAAGGACAAATAATTCATTTTTCAGTATTTCAAAAGCAGGGGACGTATATTTCACAAAAAAAATTCATAGAATCCTTCAAAACTATCATCAAATCTACATACTATATAAAAACAGGACCCTCCAAAACAGCCATGCAAGACCTGGTAGACCACCAAACCTGTCACCATCAGAAAACATCCTTAAAGTTTTCATCTTTGAGAGAGAAGAAAATCAAGCTTCAGTCTTGCTTCGCAGATCTGAAAGAATCCACAGGTGTTTCTGTCCATCCTTCCAATGTGAGTAGACAACACAATGAATCTGAAATTATGTGTAGCTGTCAAGAAGCTGAGAAAAGCAAATAAACTAAAAAGAACAACTTTAAAAAAAAACAAAAAACAAATGGAGAACATTTTTATTGACTGCTCAGTCTTAATTTGTAATTGTGATTACTTGGATTGTGCAAAGTAAAAAATGCAACCAACTTCTAAAACTGAACTTTGGGGAAAAAATATCCCTGCAGGATTCTTAAAAAAAAAAAACTGAAAGCAAGTCTCCCAAAAAGGATGGAAGCTGTAATAAAAGCGTTGTGAAATGGATTGATGTTATATTTAGTTCTTGATGCTTATGATTTTCCTGTTGAATCTGTTTTCAGCTTTTCTGTCACTGAAAAAAGATAAATTGTACTTTATGGACATTTCTAATGGGAATTCTAATGGGAAATCAGATTGTGACTTTTGCGCAGTGCTATATATGATAAAATGATGTTCATATATGACCTTCTAAATTGTTATATACCTACCCACACTTCACTTAAAAATGTATTCTTTTGTATCTGTTGCAAAGTTGGATAGGCATTAGGCAGAGATCTAGAGTCAAAATTGTTCACCATTGTAGTACTATGAATCAGATATCCTTATGTCTACACTGCACATATCACCTTTTTATCTGCTATCCAAAATGACCAGTGAACTCAATTGTGTCTTAAAAGGTTTTACTTGTCATGCACATAATGATTTAATAATGGTAAATTAGAACAAAATTAGTTTTGGGTGCCGCGACCCTGACAGAGAAGCGGCTTAGGAAATGGATGGATGGATGAATGGATAGTTTTGGGTGCTATTTTTTCCTTACAAGGCCCTGAATGTATCTCTCATCACTGCACAACTTTTGTGTTGTTTGGGTTAGCAGCGTTGCGTTGTGCATGATGGTGTCAACAAAACTCATAGCTATTGTGAGTCTTTATCAGCAGAGCTGCGATAGCTCACAAATGCACAACTGCTCACTGTCCTACCCCATAAACTGGTGAGCAGAGTAACGAGTAGTTTGTTGCTGGCACTGTAAATTTCCATTCATCCTGGGTTCCTCTGCTTTGGCACGAGTGTTATATCTGATTCAGTTCCACCTTAAATTCATGTTAACTTTGACAAATAAGGTCGGCTGGAATGCCAAGCAACACTGGAACAACAGAAAGTGAAAAGGTTCAAAAAAGAGATTGAATGGCCATGTGTTTTCATCCAGTCCCCAAAATAAATTCACCCAAGTTAACACAGCATAATCGAGATTCTGTGATAAACGTTGTTTTTAATTAAAGTAAGCAGCAAACAACCATATTGTTAAATAATTTTTGTACTGATGCAGCTGCTGTACAAACCTTTGTTGAACTTTTTTGGCTTTCCAGTTCCAGTTTTGAACTAGTAACTACAAAAGCACATTAGCTTAAGCTCAGAATACAGTTTTGACAGGAAACACAAAAGTAATCTTGGAGTAACAGTTTATAATAAAAATACATTTTAGACCAAAATGTTATAACAAAACTATCACAAAAATGTCTCAGGTGTCAAGCAACACATTTATAAGCACTTTGTTTAAAACCTTAATGGGATGTAGTTTTTAGAGCCATTAAATGCTTTGGATGTCTGGTTCCTACTACAATGATGAACAATTCTGACTCAGTAAATTTCTATAATAAGGCATGTTTCACACCTAACCATTCTGAATTATTTTGTTTACATCTAAATAATTGAATGATTAAGCAATTTTGCAAAAAAAGGTGGAGATCTCCTTTAAGCATTACTCTACCAGTATGCATTGTTTTCTATGTAGCTATTGAATATGTGAATGGAGCATGCATAGGTCAACTGTCCATCGAAATAAGTATTAACTACATTTTTGTATTTATTTTTGTAGCCATCCACATCTATAATTTAGTGGATTTCATCTAAAACGAGCAGAGATGAAAAAAAAAGAAGTTTTCATTACACATCTTGTTTACAGTGAAAAATGACACATTCTAATTAAGTCAGCTATTCCTCATTTACCATGAGCAGTCATCACTTGCTGGGATGAAACCTGTTTTTCGCTCTCATTAGAACCTCTTTGTGATTGCTTTTGCCTGCAGCCTGTGCTTAAATTGAAAAAGGTGCATTTTAAAACATGAACACTTGAGCGTGGAACATTTTGTTCAAGCCAACGAGGGCATATCTTATAGACATACACTGTTAGAAATAAAGGTACCATGCAGGTACATAATTCGTTAATCACACAAGCAATGTAAGTGTACCCTCAAAGGTACAACAGCGGTTTTAATGTCCAACTGTGTACCTTAAATAAGTTTTTCCTAGTGGAAAAGTAGACATTTGTATCTTTTTATAAACTAATGTTTTAAAACAGAACAAGCCTGGAGACGATACAGGGAGTGTGGAGTTAATACACCAAAGGTACTGAGATGTACCCCTGAGGTTACCTCCACAGTGACAAAAAGGGTACTGCCCCAGTGACAGTGTCGTACCTTTTTTTCTGAGAGTGTATTACAGTCACTTCCATTATACCAAACAAACTGTTAAATCAGTAATCAATATATATACATATATATCAGCTTCCTGGCCTGACAGAATAAGAGTGGTAGTCTAACCAGGTTTCAGTCAGTTGTTAGAAATAGAAAATAGCGGCAGCAGGTCTGTGCCAGAGCTCTTTACTGAAAAAGTACTGGTAACAGTATTACATATAAGGTAAAATACATGTTAGTGTCTGCTACTTTTTGAAAAGCTAGTTAATATTATGTGAGCTAGTTTGAAGAACAAAGTTTGGTTCCTAAAGTGTCTTTGACGCTCTCAATCAATTAAATTCACCAGCACATTTGATTTAACACAATATGTATTACTAGGCCAAACCAGGTCCAGGGTAGTAACTACAAATAATAATGAGCTTCCTTGAAGGGGCTCCTGGAAATGGTTAAATGAACACATTAACTTTGTTCATCGCTTTGTTGCATGTAAAGTTTTATTTAAAAATGCTCTATATCCATTTAGAAACAGAAAAAATTTCTTTCACTTTAGATAAGAGTGAAGGGGACCATTTTTTACATCCTCAATGGAATTTTACAAGTTGAAAGATAACAATCCAGAAGAACTTAAAAAATCTATGGTGCAGGCCCTGTTTTTTGGTCCAGGTCAGAGAGCGTCAAGACCCTTGCTGATCCTAGATAGAGATGGCAGGGGCGGAGCCTACCCCCCTGGACAACCAAACAATCCACTGTCTGAAATCCACTGTTATACTGATATATTTACACACACACACACACACACACACACACACACATACACACACACACACACACACATGTATAGATATATATCAGTAGTGACTATTAGTTGAGTGCTGCTAAAAGGCTCATGTGGTGTGTATTATTGAGGTTCTTATGTAACACAGCTTCAGATGAAGAGCTACCATTTTGGTCTAGAGAACAAAGCAAATGCCCAGCCCTAGCTCAGCAAAAGCAGTGCAAGGCAATAGAGACAGGTGGAAGTCAAAATGAACTACACAAACCATCTCTTATCTTCCTACACACAGCTCACTCATGACTCTCTTCCCCCTTCGCAGAGGATTTTCCTGGGGAAATTTGACAGTGGTATTGTGCCAAAGCTGCCTTTGGAGAAATGAGGGGGGCTCTATGCTGATGATAATCTTGATAAATACCATAAGACCTCTTTATCTGAGATTAGATCATATCACATGTCATACGACAACACTCTTTTCATGCCTCCTATATGGAGCAGGAATGGGAGAGAGAGAGAGGCTGATGGCCGCTTTGTCTTACCGCAGTGCTGACGGTCATATAATTAGTGCAATTACTCCAGCCCACTCACGCTAACTGAACCTACTTACACTCCCCCCTGCACTTAGAGCTATTGTGAGAACAAAAGCGCTCTGATTATAATGCCTAGTGGTGTGGCAACAAGCAGTTACAAAACAACAACAACTAATCGCATGCTGTGAATGTCAAAAAAAGATCAATCCAATGGGTAAATATCCCAGGGTGGAAAAGCACTTATTGGTGGGGAACATTTGGTTGTATTCACAAAAAAAAAAAAAAAAAAAAAAACCTTTCAAACAAGGCAGTACGGCCTCTTATAAGCAATATGCGAGGCCAGAAATAGTTCTTTCAATATTTAATTCTCACCTAATTATCAGCTACATAATACTTGCCTGGATGGAAAAAGGTGTTTCGATTCAGAGTCGATAACATGGTAAGCCTGGATCCTACCAGCCAGATCTGAGTGTTCTAATGACTCCAACTGCTGCCTCTTCCAGCTTTAAATGAAAGTCCGAGGTGCTCCAGAGCTGTAGTTTGAGCTCATTGATCCACTCTCCATAACGCTGACCTTTAGGGAGATGGAAACCCAGTCCAGCTGCAGCAATCTGTCTCAGAGAGAGTCTATCAAACGACTGGACCAATAGTCAACGTGGCTTACTGATAGAATTTTCTGATTTAAAGAGATAAACATGAGACGTGGTGCAGCAGGTGCTGGTATTACTGCTGTTCTCTACCAAATGCCCCATAAGCTAGTGACAGTTGCTTCCACTGGCTTCCACTCTTTACTCATATGTACTCTTATATTCTCTTATATATAAGCCTTGGGAGATTTTAAGGGAAGCATTTGAAAAGAATAAGAAAAATACACAGAAATCCATAGGTCGACAACAGACGCACCTTTAATGTGAACATGGACCTGATACAAAATTTACTTAGTGGGACACATTTTCATCCTGTATGGCTAATTGTTTTTGTGTCATTAATCCTCTGAAATAACAAAGCTGAAATTATTTTTTTATTGTATTAACAACACATTACATTATTAATGCCACATTTTTTAATGATTCATTCCTTATTTTGATCCTTCAAATCATGTGTAGCCCCACCCTGAAGCTCAGATGCTCATGTGTGTTGCCATACCACTGTAGTTCACTTGTTTAAATACAAAGCTCCACTGATGGCTTCATTATAAGTTATTTTTGGCTACTGCTGTGTATTTGTTTGTAATAAACAAAGCAGACTTCAGCAGACTGCACTGGACAGTGCTAACATGTGAAACATGGAACAGCAAACTAACAATAAGCAATAGTTAAGTGGAAAACTCATTTTATATTATACTATCCATCCATTTTTCTAAGCCGCTTCTCCGTCAAGGTCGCAGGGGGGTGGGGGTGCTGGAGCCTATCCCAGCAGTCTTTGGGCAGAAGGCAGGATACACCCTGGACAGGTCGCCAGTCCATCGCAGGGCAGACAGACAGACACAGACAGTCACTCACATCTAGGGGCAATTTAGCATGTCCAATTGGCCTGACTGCATATCTTTGGACTGTGGGAGGAAACCCACGCAGACACAGGGAGAACATGCAAACTCCACACAGAGAGGACCCTGATCACCCGGCCGGGGAAATCAAACCCAGGCCCTCCTTGCTGTGAGGCAACAGCGCTACCCACCACGCTACCGTGCCGGCGTTGTTATACTATATTAAGCCTAATTTTATATTATAGTATTATGCTATAAATCCTCTGCTGCTATGCCTCATATACTCATACCAGTTCAATACTCTTTAATTTGGCATTATACCACTACTAACTTCTGGTAAGTGGTGGTCCTTTGGTAGTCCCTTTCCATTGACAGATGCTGGTAAGTTGTGCAGCAAAAGACAGGCTACACTCAGTATATGTAAATAGACAAAGGGCGCCCACAATGGCCCCAAAAGGTAAAATGCACCATATGCAAAAATAGTTCATTGCTTTAGGAAACAAAATGTCAAACCAAGTGGTATTGGTGGTATGGTACAGACTGATCCATGATAATTTTCTTTTTAGCAAAGGTGACTGGTGTGTTTTTTGGTGTGTTGTTGTTTTAGTAGTTTCTCTGCAGACTTCTTCAGGTTTGCATCTAAAATGCCTTAGTAAATGTTTGACTTCATGAGCCTATGAACACAAGCTCTGTAAGAAAAACACCCCTGACTTCAGTGTTTCTCTGTTGTTCTAAGAGCAAAGTATAAGAATAGCGTTTCTAATAAATGCCTTTTCTGGTGTACACACAAGAACTGACCTGTTTGCATTGAGATGCACCACCCTGTGTAACCTTAATGAAGACCTTGGTGTGCAGAATGTCAAAAGACATTCTGGGGACGCAGTTACAGAATAGATTTTGGTGTCTTTTGACTTCTAGTAGTGGCTTTTAACAAAGTTAGCATCATTGCTTACTGTCGACATACTTGTGTGTATGTAAGTGTTTCTGATAAAATAGCTCAAAATGACCAATGAATGTAGGTACATAATACCTAATAAACTGTGAACTTAGCGTGTATTATTATTAGAAAGGTCTTCTCTAATTTCTGCTTATCTTATAGGTAACAATAATGTTGCAATGCATACAATTCATTACATTACATTTACATTACATTTAGCAGACGCTTTTATCCAAAGCGACTTACAAATAATGAGGTACATAGAACAGACATAGTCAGGCCTTAAAGGAGGCCAAAGGGTAATAGCGGGGTAGAGAAGGGAAGGAGGGCAAGAAGGAGATGAGGTTGGTAGTGGTTAGATTGCAAGAGGCGATTAGAGTAAGTGCTCCCTGAAGAGCTCTGTCTTCAGGTGTTTCTTAAAAATAGCGAGGGACGCCCCTGCTCTGACAGCGGAAGGTAGCTTGTTCCACCATTGGGGAATCAAGTATGAGAACAGTCTCGATTGCTTTGTGTGAATGTTTGGCAAAGCTAAGCAACGTTCATTGGAGGATCGGAGCGGCCGGGCGGTGCTGTAAGCCTTTAGGAGCGAGTGCAGGTAGGAAGGAGCCTGCTCTGTTAACACCTTGTAGGCAATCGTAAGAGTTTTAAATTTGATACGAGCAGCAACTGGTAACCAGTGGAGCTCAATGAGCAGTGGGGTGACATGCGCCCGTTTTGGTTGGTTAAAGACCAGACACGCTGCAGCGTTCTGAACCATCTTCAGTGGTTGGTGAGTTGGGTGGCTTGTTGTGTTAGAAACAGCCGTATCTGTCTGATGTTGTACAGCGCAAAGCGGCAGGACCGAGCCACCGAGGCAACATGGTGCGTAAAGGAGAGTTGGTCATCTACCATAACCCCCAGGTTCCTAGCAACCTTTGTCGGGGAGAGTGAGAGTGAGTCGATGGTTATGGTGAAGTTGTGTTGAATGGATTGTTTAGCTGGTATAACCAGAAGTTCAGACTTGGACAGGTTTAGTTGAAGGTGGTGTTCCTTCATCCATGCGGATATGTCTGAGAGGCACTGCGATATCGACGGGTCATCAGTTGGGAATGACAGATAGAGCTGGGTGTCGTCAGCATAGCAATGGTACGAGAAGCCATGTGAGCGGATAACCCGGCCTAGAGAGGTGGTGTAAATAGAAAAGAGAAGGGGTCCCAGTACCGATCCCTGGGGAACCCCAGTGGATAGCGAGTGGGCTGAGGAGAGCTCACCATGCCACGACACCTTGAATGAGCGCCCAGTGAGGTACGATCTGAACCATAGTAGCGCATTGTCTGAGATACCCATTTTTTGATAGAATAGATAGGAGAAATTCATGATTGACTGTGTCAAAAGCGGCTGAGAGGTCCAGCAGAATGAGTACTGAGGACTGTCCTGCAGCTCTGGCAGTTTTTAGTGCCTCAATCACAGATAAAAGAGCCGTTTCAGTGGAGTGCCCTCTTTTTCAGCAATTAATAGTTTTTGTATTAATCTTTTTTTATTCATGTGCTTTCTTCTTAAAGACTTAAAGACTGAAAGACTATGGACAAATGCTGTTTACCTTGGGAATATTGTGTGCATTCACTAGATTATTTGCAATAACATATTTGACATGTTTGTATTTTTACCATGTATTTCAGAGGATCCTGTGGTTAGTGTCTGTCACTAAGAAACAAATAAGGTTCTCCTGCATTCAGTAAAAAGAGAGCACGAGCGAGAGGGATGGAGAGAAAAATAGTCCCAGGGGACAGGACCTGTTATGATAGAGGTATTTACGAGCACGCACTGAGTTGTGGTGGTGCAGTGGAAGAGAGTGACAGTGATGGACGACTGAGCCGATAGCTGCGTGCAGTCCAGGCGCCGGCTGGCTCGTTTGAATGGAGATGGCTTCCTTTATTGTGAGAGGGTTAAAGGCTGAGCTCTTGCAGAGGCCCATCGCTCGCTGGCTTGACTCATGTTTTATAGCAAGCAGCAGAACAAAGACACTGTCAGCAAAGGCAGAGAAAGCAGGCCTAATATGAGGCTGGGGCCATAAATGCAGTATGACAGGTGCCAGGCCCAGACAGATCCGGGGAAGGTTCCTCTCCACTTTGAGCCGGTGTGTCCTGGCGCATGACAAACACTTTTGGTTGGCAACCAGCATCGGTTTGAGATATGTGCTGAAGGATTTGCCTGCAAGAATAGGGAGATGTCTCCTTGTGGTGTGTGTGTGTCTGTGAATGTATATGAGAGGAAGTTATATATCTATATAAACTTGTACCTCAACTTTTTTTGTTTCATTTTTATATGACAGTAACAATAACTCAGCCTACCTTTTACACTGTGTGAAACTTTCATAACACACGAACCAATGTTTTTATATTAATATGCATTCTAAGCCAAGAAAACTTTCCATTTTTAAATATAAGGTTTAACTTGACAGCAACAATATTGTATCATCCCCCTACTGCATGCATGCATCAGTAAGAAGCTTAGAATGCATGGCCATGCGAAGGCTCATGGGAGGCATGAGCTCCACGTAAAAATGGACATTTATGTTGTTAATGTTGTTGTTTATTAGTTTAAAGGCATGTGTATGTGATATTTGTGTTATTCTGTGTCAGCACGGGGTGTAAGCCTACAGCTGGTGGTGACCTTCTCTGTGAGTTCAGTTTTGCATGTGCCTTTCTGCTGGTGTTTCAATTAAAGAACACTTCTCAGAGCAGAACCATGCCACAATATAAGTATTTGGTCTTTACATTCAGTGCTAAAAGTTAGAATCCATCCTCAGTTTATCCAATGTCCAGTCAAAATAGCCAAGTACAAGTTGTTTAATCAAAGGAAATTAAATAAAAAACAAACAAACAAAAACAACAGCAGTTTCCAAAACTAGAGTTAAAAAAAAATATTAAAAGAAGGAAATCAGTGAAAATGAGATTCCTAACAAGCAGGCAGAACATGGTAGACCACCAGAACTGTCACAGTAAACAATGCTTAGAACTTTCATCTTTGAAAGAGAGAAGAAAATCAAGCCTCGCTCTTGCATTGAATCTGAAAAAAGGTGTTTCTGTCCTTTCCACCTTGAAAAAATGATTGCAATAGGTCTGAAATGATACATGTATTGTGTGTGTATACAGATATCCAACCCTATCTCCAAAAAAAGAAAATCCTGGTTAAATTGTGTAATGCTAAAAACAAAAACGCCTTGTGGTTAATCGGCACCCAGTAACATGTTAAAGACTGCACAAGCAAATTGTGCAACAGTTCAAGAATAGCATTTCTCATGGAAAATAGCAAATAACATTTGCTCTTCATCATCTGCTGTAAATATTAACATTAAAAGATTCAGGGAATCCAGAGAAATCTCTGCATTCAAGGGACAAGGCCAAAAAACAGCATTTGCTGGCCATGATCTTTGGGCCCTCAGGCAGCACTGCATTAAAAACAGACATCATTCTGTGGTAGAAATCATTGCATGGGATCAGGCACACTTCTGAAAACTACTGTCTGTGAAAACAGTTTGTTGCAGCATCAACAAATGTAATATAAAACTCTAAAACACAAAGAAGAAACCATATATAAACAGGATCCAGAAATGCTGCCACCTTTTCTGAGCCCAAGCTCATGGACTGAGAGGAAGTAGAAAAGTGTCCTGTGGTCCGACGAATCAACATTCTTCCCGGGTACCGTGGATAGGGCTGCCCACCGCTCCGGGCAAGAGTGCTCACTGCTCCCTAGTGTGTGTGTCTATTCACTAGTGTGTATGTGATGTTTCACTTCATGGATGGGTTAAATGCGGAGGTGGGATTTCCCGGTTTGTGGGATTAATAAAGTATCACTTAACTTATTAGAACAACATTGCTCTGTATTAAAGAGTCTGGGTACTACACGGCCCTGCCTGCAATTTAGACCTGTTACCTCTGAAAACATTTGGTGCATTATGAAATAAAAAAAAAAAAATGACAAAGGCGACCCTGAACTGTTGAGCAGTTATAGGGCAAACATTAAGCAAGAATGGGAGAACATTTCACTTTCAAATCTATAGCTGTCAGTCTCCTCATTAACTCTTATAGAGTATTGTTAAAGAAGAGGTGATGATGTGTTGTTGGCATCAAATTCAAAATGGGCAAATATTTTTCAATAAACAATAAGATGTCTCTGTCTCAACATTTAATATGTTGTTTTTGTAGTATTTTCATTTAAATATAGGGTTTACATGATTTGTATTTTACATTCTGAACAACATACAACCCGAGAGAGAGAGAGAGAGAGAGAGACAGAGAGAAAGAGAGAGAGACAGAGAGAGAGAGAGAGAGAGAGAGAGAGAGAGAGAGAGAGAGAGAGAGAGAGAGAGAGAGACAGAAAAGAGACAGAGAGAAAGAGAGAGACAGAGAGAGAGAGAGAGAGAGAGAGAGAGAGAGACAGAGACAGAGAGAGAGACAGAGAGAGACAGAGAGAGAGAGACAGAGAGAGAGAGAGAGAGAGAGAGAGACAGAGAGACAGAGTAAGAGAGAGAGACAGAGAGAAAGAGAGAGAGACAGAGAGAGAGCGAGCGAGAGAGAGAGAGAGAGACAGAAAAAAGAGACAGATTGAAAGAGAGAGACAGAGAGAGAGAGAGAGAGAGAGAGAGAGACAGAGACACAGAGAGAGAGAGAGACAGAGAGAGAGAGAGAGACAGAGAGAGAGAGAGAGAGAGAGAGAGCGAGCGAGAGAGAGAGAGAGAGAGACAGAAAAAAGAGACAGAGAGAAAGAGAGAGACAGAGAGAGAGAGAGAGAGAGAGAGACAGAGAGAGAGAGAGACAGAGAGAGAGAGACAGAGAGAGAGAGAGAGAGAGAGAGAGACAGAGAGAGAGCAAGAGAGAGAGACAGAGAGAGAGCGAGCGAGAGAGAGAGAGAGAGACAGAAAAAAGAGACAGAGAGAAAGAGAGAGACAGAGAGAGAGAGAGAGAGAGAGACAGAGACAGAGAGAGAGAGAGAGAGACAGAGAGAGAGAGAGACAGAGAGAGAGAGAGAGAGAGAGAGAGAGAGAGACAGAGAGAGAGAGAGAGAGAGAGAGACAGAGAGAGAGAGAGAGAGAGAGAGAGAGGGAGTGGCAATATTCATAGACAAACAGATTTTGTCTTGAGGTAGGCAACACAATCCTTTAAGAACTGTTTATTTATTTTTAAAATCAGTCAACTAAACAATGAAGCTATACTGAAACTGTAAGCCACTACTATTATTATCCTGCCAAGACATAACTAGAAACATGTG
This sequence comes from Pygocentrus nattereri, assembly GCF_015220715.1. Lineage (NCBI taxonomy): Eukaryota > Metazoa > Chordata > Actinopteri > Characiformes > Serrasalmidae > Pygocentrus > Pygocentrus nattereri. The sequence goes on along the minus strand of NC_051227.1, from coordinate 27,471,392 downwards.
GCAAGGAGATTTTGAAGAGTACTATTTATAATTATCTATTATCTAAGTCTGTGCCTTATATGACACAGTAGTAACTTGCCATTTACAAGCACTTTGTCTAAAAAGAAAAGAAAACAGCAGTTCTACTCGAGTGAAGAGTTAATTGTTTAATACCAATATGATACTTTTTTACTTGTCACATACTGAGATGAGATCCTGTTGAGTCTTGGTGAGAGAGATAAAATGCTGGCAACATAAATTATATGCACAGATGTCCTGCTCTCCTGGGGCTCGCGTCCTCCCTTCTTCAGCATACTTCTGTGTTTCCCTCACAGGTGCAGTCATCCAAGCCTGATAAATCGACTTTGGTGAACATCAGAATTTATAGATTTGGACACATTAATAAATATACTGTTTCACATCTATAAATTCTGATGGTCACCAAAGTCAATTTATCAGGTTTGGATGACTACTGGTAGCAGCAGGTGGACAGCCTAATTTGAAATTTCAGGCTGTCCACCTGCTGCTATCAGTAGTACCTTGCCCTTGTGACCTCTGTTGAGGTGCACTAAAGCCCAAATTAGACACGTCCTGGATTTGGTCTTTTTTGTCTATGTATGCATTCTGTTTGGTCAAATGCCTATAAAAGTCTCTTTAATAATCAAGTGTTAATATGTGATAGTCTTGTGGTTACATAGAATAATAATGATAATAATAATAATGCATTAATTCAAAGCTGCATTTAGTAACGGTGATGTAGTTCTCCGCTTGTATTTTATAGCAAATCTTTATTAAGAAGCAAAACATTACGTGACCTCAGACATAAGCCTCACAAATCATATAGATTCCAACCAAGAACCAAACTGACTGCTCTGCAATTCCATTAAGCCAGGTAATCATATGGAGAATGAATAATGAATCTTTATCATAATAAGACACCAAACGGGGGGAGTTTAATCTTATTTATAGCCCATCTTATTGGCATACACCCCTGCTCAGTCTTCAAAGAATTTTCAGCTTCCTGCATTGGAAAATGATTAAGGGTAATCGACTCCATGTCATTACTGTGTTCGCGAATGGATGGAGCTCTATTGATTTCATTTTGTAACTCTAATTCAATCTCAGAATCACAATGGTGGAGGAAGCATATAATGTCTGAACATCTTATTTCTGCCAATAGATGATTTTTCATTGACATTTTATCTCTATGAAACAATGAAATATCAAACCTGATAGGAAGGCATCCATAATTATACCATACAGTACTACACTGCTTATTGCAGCTTTTTAAATTAATACTAAAACATGCCCATCTGTCTGTTCCTCATTTCTGAAGAAGATCAGACCAGTTTGATTTATCTAATGGCCTGTAAATTATTCTTCCCTTTCTTTCACTCCATAGTGAGTCTCCTGAGACTTGAATTTCAGCAATTCGGCTGCCAAATCAGTGCGGCCAGTGTACTTTCTCCTCAGAGTGAATAAAAACCTCCTATCAAGCCACAACATATGATTCATTCATCAGCGAGCTTTAGCAGGGGAGCTCAGGAAATATGATAGGTGGTGTTTACGGCTTCAAGCAGCCTTACATCAGGGCCCATAGGAGGGAAGATGAGGTGAAAGAAGAAAAAACGGAAGTCTGTCATGTCACTTTTGGGATTTCTCTTCATTCATTCTTCTTTATCTTGTGCTCTGTGACAAGCTGACAATGATATTTTGCGGCCCAGAACACCTCTCCAGATAATTGGTTCTTTCCCCAGCACCTGTGAAAAGAGCGAACCTTCCCCCAAGAGTTGCAGCACCAAAGTTAACTGGGTTTCCATGGTTTAGCGATTCGTTAAGTGAGAATGACCACACACTAATGAAGTTTAACACTAAGCTCCTCATCTGTGTTTGAGTGTTGAGAGGCTAATACAGGGGTATTAAAGTCCCATCCTGGGGTTCCACTGCTCAGAGGAGTTTCATGTTTTCCCTGCTTCAACACACATGACCGAACTCATTTAAATCATTAGCTAAATTCCAGGCCTTTCATGAGGTCAGTCAGGTGTGCGCCAAGTGCCCAGAACAGCAATTGCCCAAAAGCTCCTCAATATCTTTTTGATTTGGACATACAGTTCTCTGCAGCATAGAACCTTCACATTACATGCAGGATTCTTAAAGCTTTAAAAAGGTTCTTTACACTCATACATCCCATTTTCAGCAAAGGTTCTTCCGTGTCACAGAACACAAAAGATATGAAAATGTTTGTATGATACTAAAATAGAGTGTTATGTTAAACATCCAGCAAAGTGTGAATGAAAAAAAGAGAAAAATGTATTAGATATAAGACTGTGTATGCCTAACATGGCGAGTGAAGCTATGGTAAACTATAGAACACTTCATAGTTTAGCATAATTTACCAAGGAATGGTCAGCAAGCATGAGAATAAATTACAATAGTTCAAAAAAGGTATATATTTCTTGTTTTCCCCCTCAATTCATTTGTTGCACAATGTTTTTTAAAAATAAGGTTGCAAAGTAAAAAAGGTTTTAAAAGTCATTAAGTCTAGTGGCTTAGGCAGGGAAGTACTTACTACAAGATTCAGTGATTGTATGAGCCCATAATTCATATTCATATTAAATATTTCAGAAAAAAAGACCACTGACTATAGCCCAATAGCCAGACCCTGAACACACCCCTGGGCTAGACTTCTGAGAGAGAGATGGCTGCTATCCACACACACACACACACACACACACACAGACACACACACGCATATATATATATATATGTATATATATATATGACACACACACGCATATATATATATATATATATATATATATATATACATATGTGTGTGTGTGTGTGTATACCATTTTATATATATACACCATTTTTAAAAATTTTTTTTCACTTTTTCAGTTATATATGTATATATATTATCTCACAAAAGTGAGTACACCCTTCACATTTTCCTAATATTTTATTTTACACTATACTTCCAGAAGTATTCGCTCATCTGCCTTCACACATATATGAGCTTGAGTGACATCCCATTCTTAATCCATAGGGTTTAATATGATGTCCATCCACCCTTTGCAGCTATAACAGCGTCAAGACTTCTGACAAGGCTTTCCACAAGGTTTAGAAGTGTGTTTATGGGAATTTTTGACCATTCTTCCAGAAGCGCATTTGTGAGGTCAGACACTAATATTGGATGACAAGGCCTGGCTGACAGTCTCTGCTCTAATTCATCCCAAAGGTGTTCTATCAGGTTGAGGTCAGGACTCTGTGCAGGTCAGTCAAGTTCTTCCACACCAAACTCACTCATCCATGTCTTTATGGACCTTGCTTTGTGCACTGGTGCACAGTCATGTTGGAACAGGAAGGGTCCATCCCCAAACTGTTGTATAAATAAAATTGTCTAAAATCTCTTGGTAAGAGTTTCTTTTCACCGGGACCGAGCCCAACTCCTGAAAAATAACCTCACACTGTATACCGATCCCCTCCACCAAACTTTACACTTGGCACAATGCAGACACACAAGTACTGTTCTCCTGGCAATCGCCAAACCCAGACTCATCCATCGAATTGCTAGATGGAGAAGCGTGATTTGTCACTCCAGAGAACACGTCTCTGCTGCTCTAGAGTCCAGTGGCGCCGCTTTACACCACTGCATTTGACGCTTTGCATTGCACTTGGTGATGTAAGGCTTGGATGCAGCTGCTCGGCCAGGGAAACTTATTCCATGGAGCTCTCTACGCTGTTCTTGAGCTAATCTGAAGGCCACCTGAAGTTTGGAGGTGTGTAGCGATTGACTCTGCTTAAAGTTGGCAACCTCTGTGCACTATGTGCTTCAGCATCCGCTGACCCTGCTCTGTCATTTTACGTGGCCGACCACTTCGTGGCTGAGTTGCTGTTCCCAATCACTTCCTCTTTGTTATAATACCACTGACAGTTGACTGTGGAATATTTAGTAGCGAGGAAATTTCACGATTGGACTTTTTGTAGAGGTGGCATTCTATCACGGTATCACACTGGAATTTACTGAGCTCCGATTCTTTCACAAATGTTTGTAGAAGCAGTCTGCATGCTTATGTGCTTGGTTTTATACACCTGCGGCCATGGAAGTGATTGGAACCCCTGAATTCAATGATTTGGATGGGTAACTTCATGGGACAACGCTATTGAAATTAAACTTCATAACTTAAAGTAGTCAGTGTACAGCTTGTAGAGCAGTATAGATTTACTGTCCTCTGAAAATAACACACAGCCATTAATGTCCAAATAACTGGCAACACAAGTGAGTACACCTCACATTGAACATGTCCAAATTGTGCTCAAAATGTCAATATTTTGTGTGAACACCATTATTATCTAGTTCTGCCTTAACCCTCTTGGGCATGGAATTAACCAGAGCTGCATAGGTTGCTGCTGGAATCCTCTCCCACTCTATGATGGCATACATTGCTCCTCCTACTTCCATTTGAGAATGCCCCACAGGTGCTCAATTGGGTTTAGGTCTGGAGACATACTTGGCCAGTCCCTCACCTTTACCTTCAGCAAGGCAGTTGTCATCTTGGAGGTGTGTTTTGTGTTGTTATCAAGCTGGAAAACTTGATGTGGCATAGTTTCCAAAACGAGGGGATAATACTCTGCTTCAGAATGCCACAGTGCATATTGGAATTCATGTTTCCCTCAATGAACCACAGCTCCCCAGCGCTGGCAGCACTCATGCAGCTCCAGACCATGATTCTACCACCACCATGCTTGACCGTAGGCCAGAGACTGTTGTCTTGGTACTTTTCACCAGGGCGCCATCACACATGCTGGACGCCATCTGAGCCAAGTTTATCTTGATCTCATCAGACCACAAGACATGGTTAGAGTAATCCATATCCTTGGGATGATGGCCTTGCAGACCAAGTTGATGCATTTGTGTGGTGTATGGTCTGAGCACTGACAGGCTGACCTCCAACTTCTTCAACCTCTGCAGCAATGCTGGTAGCACTCATGTGTCTATTTTTTTAAACCAACCTCTGGACATGACGCCGAGCACATGGACTTCTTTGGTCGACCCTGGTGAGGCCTTTTATGAGTGGAACCTGTCCTGGAAAACTGCTCTATAATCTTGGCCACCATGCTATAGCTCAGTTTAGGGTTTTAGGAAACATCTTTTAGCCTAGGCCATGTTTGTGGAGAGTAACGATTTAATTCTCACATCTTCAGAGAGTTCTTTGCCATGAGGTGCCATGTTGAATATCTAAGTGGCCGGTCTGAGAGAATTGCACCCAAAACACCAAATTTAACAGCCCTGCTCCACATTCACACCTGGAACCTAACGAGTCTCATGACACCAGGGAGGGACAACAACACAGCTGAGCACAGTTTGGACATGTTCACTGTAAGGTGTACTCACATGTGTTGCCATATATAAAATAAAATATTTGCAGAAATGTGAGAGGTGTAGAGACAAGTATTGGAAGGTTACTCACAGGACATACTAATTTTACATGTATGAGAAAAATCAGGGCACAAACCCAATCTTGTCCTGTCACTAGCTTACATGTTCACATCTGAAGGTGCTCTAACTAGCGCCAGTTTTTTTTTCTGTTTGGAAAAAGGTTTCCTTCAAGGAAACCTTTGAAATGTACTTGGCACCTGTCTTATCTGCCCTTTCAGAAGATGTCGGCTGAGAAGCTGCTTGTTCCATAACCAGCACAGAATCTGTTTCGAGAACAAAAATTGTGTGATTAAAAATGACCTCAAGGCAGATGCAATCAAAATAGCACACACACACACAGATTAGCCCAAGCAGTCCACAGCAAGCATGATGGGCAACTCCTGAGAAAATGATTGATAGGAGCTCTGAATGCTTGTGCATACAGGGCTCTTCCGCCTGTTACACACAAAGAGTAAATAAATAGCAGCTTCCAGTAACAAGACAAAAAGTGGAGGACCATGAACAAAATAAAACATACAGCTGGAAGGGAGGTCTGTCTGTCTCTTCTGATGTGTGATAAATAAAAATCCATTTTCACTACAAATTTAATACAGCCAACAATATGGCTTCAGCACTTGCAAGACAGCCAGTGTAACTGCTGGAAAATTTGGTTGAATTTATAGGTAGTTAGGATTTTTGATTTTTGAAGTGTGTTTGTGGTGATTGTGTTTATACACAGTGAGAAACAAAAGTGCTCTGAATTTTTTGTGCTCCAGTGTTTTGACATATAACTGACTTGCGGGTGAATGTGAAGACTGAAAAATACAAATGACATTTTAATATGAGCATAAGATTGAACAGAAAAATAATCTTCGCTAACTGTTGTACAACAGAAATACTAATTTGAAATTGTTGTAATGAGTTATTAACACCTTTTTATTCTGTTAAGTCCAAAATATCTGTAAGACGGTCAATGTTAGATTGGTAGATTTACAATTTTTACCAAAAATACTGCCCCACTTGCACTTGAAAGCAGCATTATCCAGAGTAACTTATTTTAATGATGCTAGTGGTTAGTGAAAGTTAGGAGTCTTGCAAAATGACTCTTGTAGACATAGTGTGGCATGCTTGCCCAAGTGGGGGATCAAATCCTAACCTACTGCATGAAGGGCAGCTGTGTTACCCACTATGGTATACCAGTCCATTTCTTGAACAAAATACCTAATGCTACATTCACCTACTTCTGTTATTTAAAATGATTAAAATGACACCATTTATTATAGCAAAAAATGATAACAGTGATATCAATCAACATTAAGCATCTGGTTTCTGACATCCAAATCATTTTGGATCTCAATGTCTGTAATATTTTCAGTTATCATTCAGTTGACAGTCAAATTAAAATGTAAAACAATGTCAAACTCAATCAGTCACATATTGTAGATCCCCAAAACGTACATAATCAACATTTGTTTTTTGTCACAGAGTAGCAAATTCGTACACAGTGATTCAAAGATGCCCATCTGACCGGCTGCTCATTGGTTCCTTTGAGTGGAGCAGATGGCATTTCCATCTTTGCCTTTAGATGAGACACTGTGCTGACCCATGACCCTCCTCTACTCCCCCAAGAAACACTTCAGAAGCACTCACTCCCTACTGAGAGCAGGTCTACTCCCATGATATGCCAAAATGTCATCTTTGATGAGATACGATGGCCCAATTGGAGAGTACAGATTACAACTCTGTACTGGTTAGAAATAAAGGTTCTGTGCAGGTACATATTTTATTCATCAAGGTACAAATAATGTAAATGTACCCTCAAAGGTATAACAGTGGTACAATTGTGTACCTTAAATAAGGGTTTTTCCCAGTGGAAAAGTACATATTTGCACCTTTTCATAAACAGAACAGTAAAATGAAAAGCTTGGAGACAGAACAGGGCTTGTGGAGTCAAAGCAACTTAGGAAATATAATCAGTGGATTATCATACAATTATGTTCCCTGACTAAAGGTATTGAGATGTACACCCCAATGGCAAGAAGAGTACTACCCTACAGTTTTGTGCTTGTTGTTGTTTTTTTTCTGAGAGTGTAGTAACTAAGGGCTACAAAAATATGCAGGTGTAAGCTCTACAAGTTGCCATGTTGCAGATACTACATGCCAAATTGTTAAAGTATAAGAAACAATAATGACAAAGAAGTGATAATGGCTACAATTGAACTAAATGTTCTACAATGTCACAGAATAGTGGTTGCTGTGACACTGCTGAATACACTGCTTTATTGTAGAATACAGAATATAGCTTTATATTATATATAACTGTAATAGAAATGTAAAACTATAAAATCAATACAGTTTTAAGAAACATTTTGGTTCAGAAATATAGGCAGCAGAAATATAGGCAGCCACAACACAAACTAGATTAAGAATAAACATATACACATAATGTTTAAGCCAGGATACAGCCAGGGGTAATGCATACTGAATATAAGGAAATACATAGGCCTACATCAAAGTCTATAGTCTTACTCACAGATGATGTTTTCAATTGCATATTGTTCACAGGCAATGCTTTCAAAGGTGTAACTAAATAATAATGCAGTACATTCACTTAGAACAAAAAACAATGCCGCTAGAGAACTTAATTGACTTAATTTTTCTTTACATGTCAGAGGTCACATCATCTCTTACCATATTATTCTTTCCAGTTTTTTCCATGAAGCTAATGAACCAAAAATTGTTATCATAGTTTGCAGGTACCATCTCATTAGTTAAATCATTTGAATAATGAGTCTACTGTACTGTGTGTCTTTTGTAGGGTGTTTAGTATGGCTGAAGCCACGTTACCAAAGGAACGTGCCGAGCCACAGAGAGAACAAAATGCCCCACACCTCCGCCCCCCCAAATCTGTTAGTCACAGAGTCTATTTAATTATCTTCTCTTCCAGATGATCTCCCAGTCCCTGCTTTATTACTGTGTGGATAAATGCATACAATTAATTGTCAATTAATTCATGGTTCAGTCCTGCAGGTCCTATGCAGGGCAGTTAATCGTGTGACTTCATATGACTCGCTTGGGTTGGAGACCGTGAGCTCAGTGTGTTCGTCTCATTGGGCATTGGGCACGCATTCTCAAAAGCATTAACGTCAAACTGACAGCAGGTAACTTGTTTTGTACAGAACTGGCCTGTCCATGCTCATAGCAACTGTTGCGTGATTTGCACAATGCAGTCAAAAAGCCCATTCATTTACTGAGAAATTGGAGAGCACATCTCAGTTTTGGGCAAGATATGTAAATTTTGATTGTGTTAGAAATTTCACATGATATTTATCTTGTAAGCATGTGAAAGGTCAAGCTGTTTTAATAGAGATTATGTGATATAATCAAACTATAGTGCTAGGTCATTAGTCAGTTTTTGTCTACAAGTGTAAATTCAGAGTACATTATTAATTTGTAGTGCTATTCATGTTGTATTTATGTGAAAAGTTACATTCGATTTTGCATGCATTTTACATACTGTCAGCTCCATGATTACTGTCATCCATGGTAAACATGTGAAACACACTGTCCTGCTGGAAGATCCAACCGTGACCAATTTTTTTGCATTGGCAGAGGCAGACAGATTTTTATTTAAAACAAATATTTTCAATTAAAGCCTATAAAAAGGTCCATGATGCCATGAGTTATTTTCAGAGGACAGTCAATTTATACTGCTATACAAGATGTACACTGACTACTTATATCCAAGTTTCAATTCTATAGTGTTGTCCAATGAAAAGATATAATATTTACAGAGATGTGAGGGCTGTACTCACTTTTTTGAGATACTGTAGCTGTTTTATTTAGCGTCAGTGTTTAGCACAGAGTTACTATATACACACACGTGTATACATGTGTATATACACACACACACACACACACACACATGTATATATATATATATATATATATATATATATATATATATATATATATATATATATATTGCTCAAAAAAATAAAGGGAACACTTAAAGAACACAATATAACTCCAAGTAAATCCAAAGAAATCAAACTGTCCACTTAGGAAGCAACACTGATTGACAATCAATTTCACAGCTGTTGTGCAAATGGAATAGACAACAGGTGGAAATTATTGGCAATTAGCAAGACACACTCAATAAAGGAGTGGTTCTGCAGGTGGGGACCACAGACCACTTCTCAGTACCTTTCTGCTTTCTGGCTGATGTTTTGGTCACTTTTGAATGTTGGTGGTTCTTTCACAATCGTGGTAGCATGAGACGGACTCTACAACCCTCACAAGTGGCTCAGGTAGTGCAGCTCATCCAGGATGGCACATCAATGCGAGCTGTGGCAAGAAGGTTTGCCGTGTCTGTCAGCGTTGTGTCCAGAGGCTGGAGGCGCTACCAGGAGCCAGGCCAGTACACCAGGAGACGTGGAGGAGGCCGTAGGAGGGCAACAACCCAGTAGCAGGACCGCTACCTCCGCCTTTGTGCAAGGAGGAACAGGAGGAGCACTGCCAGAGCCCTGCAAAATGACCTCCAGCAGGCCAGAAATGTGCATGTGTCTGCACAAATGGTTAGAATCCGACTCCATGAGGATGGTATGAGGGCCCGACGTCCACAGATGGGGGTTGTGCTCACAGCCCAACACCATGCAGAACGCTTGGCATTTGCCAGAGAACACCAGGATCGTCAAATTCACCACTGGCGCCCTGTGCTCTTCACAGATGAAAGCAGGTTCACACTGTGTTCAGGTTCTGGAGACACTGTGGAGAGCGATCTGCTGCCTGCAACATCCTTCAGCATGACCGGTTTGACAGTGGGTCAGTAATGGTGTGGGGTGGCATTTCTTTGGAGGGCCGCACAGCCTTCCATGTGCTTGCCAGAGGTAGCCTGACTGGCATTAGGTACCAAGATGAGATCCTCAGACCCCTTGTGAGACCATATGCTGGTGCGGTTGGCCCTGGGTTCCTCCTAATGCAGGACAATGCTAGACCTCATGTGGCTGGAGTGTGTCAGCAGTTCCTGCAAGATGAAGGCATTGAAGCTATGGACTGGATGCTTTAGTCCAGGTCTGGGAGGAGATCCCTCAGGAGACCACCCGTCACCTCATCAGGAGCATGCCCAGGTGTTGTAGGGAGGTCATACAGGCACGTGGAGGCCACACACAATACTGAGCCTCATTTTGACTTGTTTTAAGGACATTACATCAAAGTTGGATCAGCCTGTAGTGTGTTTTTCCACTTTAATTTTGTGTATGACTCTAAATCCAGGCCTCCATTGGTTACTAAATTTGATTTCCATTGATTTTTGTGTGATTTTGTTGTCAGCACATTCAACTTTGTACAGAACAAAGTATTCAATGAGAATATTTCATTCATTCAGATCTAGGATGTGTTATTTGAGTGTTCCCTTTATTTTTTGAGCAGTGCATATATATATATATATATATATATATATATATATATATATATATATATATATATATATATAGAGAGAGAGAGAGAGAGAGAGAGAGAGAGAGAGAGAGAGACCATTCTGATGATGCAGAAATTATTTTAGGTAGAGATTTAGGTAGAATTCTCCTTTAACAGTGGAAATAAGGTTATTTTCTGTGTTGTGTGACTTCATCTAATTTGATTGGTGTAGTCTGTGGTGAACACTTAAAAGTTATTGCTCAAAACTGAAACATAAATGGGAACATGCTTTAGTTGCATTTTGTTCACAATATTTTTTTAATGGCAGTAAATGTGATACTCCCCCATGACCCAGAAGAATAAGTGGCTTGTGTGTGTGTGTGTGTGTGTGTGTGTGTGTGTTTGTATGACATGGTTTTAAAAATATCTATTTATAAAATAAATGTTTCTATTTTCTAATAGTGTATTTGAAAATTTTACAACCCCATCCTTTTTCCCCATCCTCACCATGGGTTAAAGGACTAATTATAATTTGAATAAAACTGAGTACCTACAAGTCAGCTTGTCAGTGTTAGCTTCAGTACATTATCAGTGTTTTACAAAGTTTAGCAGTAGCTACATAGGAAAGCATTAGTGGGTGGAGCATGGATAGGTCAGCTGAATATAGCCTTGACAGCTATGAACGGCATCTTCATTCCATCTATTTGCCACCTGGCACTGGCACTGCCTGGAGTTAGTGATTTACTGAGCTGAAAGCTGGACTTGTGTAGGCACGGAATGAGTGACAGAATGAGTGGGATTACACTGAATGCAGCAAATTCATTCCTGTATGTGCTGACAGCATGGACAATTATATTAGTGCATTCAGCTCTCCTCTACTGGGCAGGAGGCGGTCAGTACTGAATGGAATAAACACAATTTTCCCATCACCATACATATTGTGACAAGACACCGATCATTGCAACTGTGGTTTGATCTGTGCCATATGTTCCTAACACTGGTAATTAAGCATGTATCCATGTATCAAACACAATGAGAGCAAGAGCATGTAATGTTTGCCTGGAGCAGAGCAAGATATTTTGCCTTTGCCTTTGATTCTTTGATTCTCAAGCTATGGAAATGTCCCATTACAAATCTGGTAATATTTGAACCCTGCTCCTGACATTGCCATAACCATGTCATAAATGTGTCAAAGCAGATGGCATATCGTGTTTTGAGTTGTCAGTAATATAACATGTCTAGTCATATAGCAGTGTCATGTTACCTTTATTGTTTATTGAAATCAACATTATGCCATCTACTTACCTAATTACCAGAAATGGTAACAAGACTGAGATTGCATTAACTCATGACAACATCTGCCATGATGTGCTCATGTCAATGTTACATAGGGTTCAGGTAAAGTGCAAACCCAAATTAAGAAATAAGAAGGCTGGCATTTCATTACTTTTGAATTTAATATGTGTAAAGGTGATATGTATAATGTCTTATGTGTTTCTTACTTTAGAACCTTTATATAATAATTCTATTTGATCATGTTTGTCATGACATTTGCTTTTGCTGAATATGTTGGTATCATTAATCCTTCTTTTTCAACACTGAGCTGCTTTTGATTTTTTTCTATCCCATATTGCCTGGCTTATGTAACACACCTGGAGGAAATTTCGCTAGGAGGTGCAGGCTAAAAGTGTACTTCAGAAGTGCATCAAAAGTGCATCACTTCCTGAGCTCCTCTCTCTCTCTCTCTCTCCCTCTCTCTCTCTCTTTCTCTCTCTTTCTGCTTCACTCCCTCTCACTGACTAACAGCAAGCCCAGAGAAGACGTATTACTTGCACAAATAATGAGTCTTTGCAATATAGTGAACAGTGGAGTTGGGGGATTAAAGAGGAGGAGGAGCAGTCAGTCACAGTCTGAAGGATCCTTTTGAAATCTTCAGGTATTGCTGGGAGAACTGATCTATCAGGTGATGGGGGACTCTCTCTCCCTCCGTTGATGCCTCACTATAGAGCAGAGAGTGAATAATGCAAAGCTCTGCATACTGTAGTGATGAGAGGATGCAAAACAGAGCAAAACATTCACTAAAAGTCTGAGTCATGCTGGCAGTAAATGCAGCCAAGCAAAATGCCTATGCAAAATGCCTGGCACCCAAATAGCACCACGACAGGCGTCTATTAAACACACAACCATTGAATTGCTGGAGCTGACAGGTTGGCGTTCAAGATAATAATGGTTTGAAAAGAAGGGCATAAAAATGTGCCCAATTAAAATTGTGAATTAACATATTGGTTTACATTTTGATGTCTTGTTTATAACAGTTCAATCTACAGTGCACATTATTAATTCATAAAAACTATCAAGAATATGAAAAGTGATTTGAAACTGGCTGTAGGTTTTGTGGGGCAACCCCCCTTGCAAGCTGATTTAGTGTAAAATTTGAGGTTAACTAATAACAGTAACTAGCACAAGCTGTCCAATCATGTAAATATATAACTGGCTAATTGCGAATTGTTGATGATTGCATGCTGGTTTGGGGTTCAAATCAGTTGCAATTTAAGTTACAGCTCATCTTCTCTGTGTTCTCTGTCAAGGACTCTGTCTCATTATGCATTATTTCCTGTCTACCAAGTTAACCTTAAGCTTAATTCAATGTAATCATGGTAGCAATGGATGCTTTTTAAAAATACTTTAGTTTCTGCATAGATAGGTATGCTAGTTCCACCTGAACACGAGCTTCTTGAACACCATAATGGTATGTAGTCACCCAGATGGTTTTAGGGGGGCCCTAAGCAGCTGCTTATGTCACTTATTAAGTAGAGATAGCACTCTTCCAAGCCTTTGAACTGTAGTGTGTACGTTTTCTTTAACATGCTGGTAAATTCAGACACAACCTGCTTGATTTTGTTTAGCTACAACAATACAGTCTAGCTCTGTAGCATAACATTTTAACATGCTAATCAGTTTGCACTGAAGTCCGTGTAGTTACTGAATAATAAGCCTTAGCATGTAATAAGCATGGGATTTTAAGGGGTTGAACTAAAAACTCATGAAAAACGCATTAAACAAACTTTGTAGTAGTTCAATGTGGATAATTTACATATTTGAAGAAAAACTGACTTGTAGGCTTTAATAACTCAGTAGGTTGTCAATGTTCTCCAAGCTTATCCCTTGCAACAGTCGCTATGAAAAAAAAAGCCACTCGTGAGCCTGCTATGGCACTGGATCAGAATTTCCTGATTGTATCATTAAAGAATTAGCACATAAAGAGTATGTAAGATTATAATGTTAATTTTCTGTATATGATAAGTGTCTTATTTCAGAAGGAAAAGGTCTAGTAAATTCTTTTTATTCCCTCAAATAACTCCCTTAACCCTTTAAGTCTGACACAAAAAGCGTAGATTTCTGCTGTGTAATCTCCTGATTTTCTCCAATTATTTGATATATAAAGAACATAATTTAACAAGACCAACAATTTTTAGGTTTCTCTTTCATTTGTGTCATAAACTGTCTTTTTAAACAAGAAAACACACAGACATAAGCCATTCCGCAATATTGTTTTTTATTACTCTGCCTGAACAAAACAATGATAAGCACTTACCAACCTCTAATGCTCTGTATGGGCTTGCAAAAAGCTCACTCAAAAATAATCACAGTACATCCACCAATAAAGGAAGACTTCTAACACTTTTATACAGTGAGAGAAAACACAGTAGCACACACACATCTCCAGTTCTACATGCTAATGGGTTTCACTCAGGCCTACATGTAACATTGACATAGATGTGCAAGCACTGTGACTCCTCTGGGAGCAGATTTTAAAAAGTTTGAGGGGCCATTGCCAAATGCTTCAAATACTTGATAAGGTTAAAACAACAGCTCAGTCAAATAAGCTAATGTTGCTAACAATAAATGAAAATAAACAGACGTCAATTGGCTTTAGGAAAATTGTCTCATGTTAATTGATGGATATAGGCTTCCATTTATTTTTAGCCATGTTAGCGTGTTTGATCGAGGTACTCCTTTAAATGTGTTAGTGTGCGTACATGACACTAATTGAGTGAACAGCAGGAGAGTGATTTATATCTGGTGTGTTTCTCTCTGTAAGCCCCCTCCACTTCTTCATTCTGTAATGTCATCTACTTCCAGTAATACTTCCACTCCCAAACACACTGCAGCCTGTCAGCAGGCTCACTTTGGTGCCCATGCAAATCCCCTTGGCCAGCACTATCTGTATGACTTAGCTATCTAGCTTTGCTGCTGTCTAGACTTTATTCTAATTCTGCTGTCTAAAAATACTACAAGTACTGCCCCTGCGTGGGGAATAAGATGTGTTATTTTAAGCTCATAAAAAGTAGGTATAACTCCTTAGAATGCACTAGCCACACCTTCTTCACTCTCTAGGAAATAACTATGTAACATAAAACATGAGTGTGAAACCAATATATGCATAGTTTCTTCATAGCTGATGAAATGTTTGGAGTAGTTATTGAATAATAAATCTTAAAATGGATAATCTTAAACTGAATAATGAGGCATAAGACATAAACCATACACCGTATGTTGGTCAGTCATGAGCATTAGAGGTAAACTTTCATTTTGAGACAAGAATTTTTTTTTTTTTAAAAGAGATAAGGCCCTCATCCATTCTTATAATAATGCTTATTTCTGCACTTTATATATTTTAGCCTTATGTTTAATTGTTTTGTGTGTAAAAGTGCTGTTGGATTGCTGCTCAATTTCGTTGTACACTGTGCAATGACAATAAAGGCATCTTATCTTATGCTGTTTTCCATTTATAGCAACAACCTCAAACCTGGTTTGACCACCACTATTCACAGTAATTTAGAATCTAGTACTTTCAGAGGGAACATTGAAAATCAAAATGCTATTGATTGATTCCACTGTCATTTTCTAATTATGTTGAAATTTTATCTATTTTATCTTATATGCATTGTTGTCTTCATGAACAAATTGGGATTTGGGAAATTTCTTACTTCTAGCCCTCGACAGGCTAGCCTGAGTAAGCTATGCAAACCTTTTTTTTGAGAAGTTTGAACACATTGTGCAGATATTTTGCGAATAATTATTTTGAGTGTATGGCTGGTTAGCCATGATGTGGTGGACCTGTGATGTAGTGTCTTTCATTTTATTGTAGCCTTTAGGATGCTAACTAGCAGAGTACAGTCATAAAGTTGTATCAGCAGTGATGTGTAAAAGATGTAGTTGTTTATAAATGAATGCCCAGCAAAATTAATGGTAATAAGTGTTTGAAAGGAGTTTACTACTATGGCTTATAAACAACTTGGCCCACCATTACTGTTTGTTTTAAAAGGGACATGCATCAGGTCGCAATGATTTCTGAGTAAGTTCTTCTGGTGAAGTAGACACTTGTATTCATTTGGTCCTTCGCTCCTCTGAGAGCTTATTTAACACCCTTCTCTTGAACTAATTCAGAATTGAAACAGCCCTTAAGATGGGGCCGGAGATTCGTTGGAGGACAAATGGCGAGGTCATGTGGACAAAGTCATGTTAAAATCGGTACTGAAATGGGCGGAGATTTTCTTAAGAGCTCTGACTTCTCTGAGTTTCATAACATTGCTTCAGCATGACAGTGGCCTTAGAATAAAAATATGCTTTAAGCTTTTTAGGCAGCCTTTTGAGCTGATGTTTGAGTGATATGCTGTATATTACTAAATACAGGAGGGTACTTGCATCACTGCAAGTTTAAGTCTTACCGTACAAGATTTTTAGTCAAATTGCATGCTTTCAAGTCATTATCTTAATGGTGAATTTTCACAGCATACAGCTACTTTTTAAAATAAAGGAAACACTAACCAATCAACTCTTTAACTCCAGTGTAAATGCTTTTTAAGAGCCCACAGCAGCTAAATGAGTGTTAGATTACTGTAATCATAGTTCTTTCCTGACCCCAAAGAGTCATATGAATGCTTTGAAGAAAAAAAGGAAGATTTGAGTTTAAAAGGTTCACGGATTGCAGTTGTCATGTACATAGTATCAGGCCCTCAGTCTAGCTACTGAAGTCCTGAGCAATAGCAGAGCTTGCTTGAGCAATTTTCTGTTGAGCATTTCAGGATCTTAACCTTTTGGTTTCCAACTGAAACTAAATAATGAACTAAGGGTATTACTGCTAAATAAAAACTGTATTACACATTACTTTCAAGAATTTTTATATATTTTTATGATATGAATTGTTAGTAGTGATATTTACACATACAAGACACATAAGTGCTACATTAAGAGCAACACCATTTTTGTATGAGAAATAATGTTTTCCACTATGCATCACTGTCGTCACATTACACATACTGTTATTCTTTCATGATCTCATGTCAAAAATTCTAACAATTCTAATCACAGTACTAGTGTATTTATGAACACAGTTGATTAGCTTCATGTAGCAAATATTTTGATGTTCTTGCACTCTTGACCTGTAAAATAGTTGTTACTTTCACAGTAATTTACTGTAATATATTAACAGTCAAAAACATTAAAATAACAACTGTGTACTGTGACTTCACAGACTCCTGGACCACAAGATTACTGTAATGTAGCTGTATTCTGCTGTACACTTAAAGTAATACAGTAGTAGAATATATAACTGTAATTTCTGTTTTTCACATAAAAACAGGATATGTAACAGAACTCAGTAGCCATTTTTTACTGTATATTTACATATAAAAATACTTTTAATTTTACCAGACAAATTAATATGCTATTTAAAAAGTTCAATGTCAATAAACGAATTTATTCACCATGTATATATGCACAGAATGTCTTAAATATGTCTTTTTTTAATACAAACACACATTTTACCTTGGTTTATAATTTGCACAGGCATAACCAACATAAGCATTTAAAAGTCTTTACAACACCAAATCCTTAATAAACATAATATATAAATGTTAATGCCTTTCAACTGTCTTATCCCATAATACTATGTGGTACAGCTCAACATCAACCTCAGAGATATTTACTGTATTATTACAGAAACTTTCATAAGATGATTTGATTTCACAATAAAATTATAAATTTTATGCCTGTGCACATTATTTCTACATTCGATACTTGTACTTACTGACTATGCAGATTTTTGTCTTGTCTTTTACTGTCTTTTGTCTTTGCACTGTTTGCTATTTATCTTTTATTACTGCACTGGAAAAGTAGCCCGATAATGTTTTGTTATACTGTACTACCCTGTATTGTATAATGACAATAAAGTTGAATTGAATTGAATTGAACTGAATTAAATTTATAGTGTATGTGGTGACTGATGCATCTTGTGCCGCAGTTAGGCAAAGATATACTAACATAAAGTGCATTATGCTACCAGATGGAATCTCACCTTCAACACTTTCTATAGACTCATCCTGTAAAACCCCAAATATTTATCAAAACAAGCAGTGAAACACCATCATGTCTCTCTCTGTGACATTTGCTCATGCCCATACATACATGTATATTTGCCTAGACTTGCACACAGATGGACCATGATATCAATTGTGTTGCAACATTATGCAATATGTGTACAACAGCTTGTTTCACTGCCTGTATCCCTGACGACACAGGTTTGAAGACCTCTATAATTAAAGCAGTTTCCAAACTCTCATAAAAATAGTAGACAACTCCTGCAGACAACACCCGAAAGGCTATGAAAAAGTAATGAGCACCCTACAACTTAGCCAAGCCAAGAGCTTGCAGTTTATTAAAACTCTACCTCTACCAAAATTAAATTCTTGGCAATATTTGCACAGATATGCTCATATACTGATTGATTTCATTGTTTATTTGTTTTACAAATGTGTTAATGGGCATTTATGTGGCCTGTTAGTGTTTGGCTGTCATGATGCTCTTTATTTACTTATCACATTGCGAGCTCAGTCACCATTGTGAAGGTTCTGTATAAAGCCCAGCTGTATTGTGTACACTAATTGGGCCTATGAAATTGATACGATGCTATTGCTGAAAGAGTCTTTGGATTTCAGCACAAGTGAGCAGCTACCTGTCCTGCTGCAATGTGGGATGAAAACATGAATAAAAAAAAATAAAAAAAAGACAGAAAAACGTTCAAAACCTGTGGCCAAAGGCATTTTGTCTCCCGTAGCATCCTGCCAGCTCAGTCCCTGTGCCCATTTGTCAACAGATATGTCCAATCGCTCACTGCCAGCCGGGCAAATCAGCACCTTGTCACTTTGGAAATGACAATTTGAGTCCCAGTCAAACTCGGCGGCCCTGCACGAGTCTTCAGTTGACAGGCGCTGCCTCAAAGCAAGCGGCAGAAGGGAGGAGGGTAACGGGGAGAAATAATAATAAAGCTCAGGCAATTTGGCCATGCAGGGCATCCACTGACAGTCTATTAGAGTATAAAATGGCAGAGATTGGCTTTGTGATGGAGAGACGGTGGCTAACATCCGATAAGTGGCGTCAGAGGGGTATTGCACATGTCTGCCCTCTACTAAAGCTTAAAGTATGTGACGGGCTCGTGCTCTGGACAATCATCTGACATCCACACTGGCTCCTAAATTAATACAAGTGACAGGCATCCAGGTGTGTTTCACAGTTAATAACCATGGTTTCCCATATGCATGAGCACAGATGTATGCATATAGAACTGCACATTTAAAAACAGTGCACACATACTGATTACTAATCTGTCTTTGTCAGCCAAGCACACTTGATAAAGACAGCTAAAGGTGAGATTAAGCCATTATCATGTCTGCCACCTCCAACACCTTGCGTTGCTTTAGCAAGAAGAAATCACTGATAAATTTTCAGTGTAACTTCTATGCTGATGGGCATATCAATTAACTATAAATACACCGTAGTCAAAACTTCGAGGAAGCATTTGTGTGTGAATAATCAGATTTACTAGTTAAAGAATTCAGATAAAGAGCTTAATCTTTAAGAAAGGAGACATTTTGCTGCTCACCTTTTGCATAACAATCATCCGTTAAATTAAACCAAGAACTGGAGAACAACAAAGTTGCGAAACAACAAAGTGGATCTTTCTAAAATACTGTAAGAAGTTGCTTAAATGTACCTGTGAATGCAAGAATGCGAGAAAGAACTCCAGTGTGTTTGTTCACATTTGCCTTGTGATGAAATGGAATCGAAACTGCTGACACACAATTGGTGCCGTACAATAGGATAGTTTTTGGAAAACGTCTTTGAGAGTGAATGAAATCCTACCTTGCATTTGCTGAACATATGAATGGCTTTCCAAACCTTCTTGGCTTTAAACCTGAGGAGATAAATGAGCATGAAGAACCTCAACGTGCTCAGCAATGTGCTTACAATAGCTATTTCATCAGAATCCTTTACCTCCTCCTTTTCTTCTGAAACAATGCCGACCAAATGATAAATGTGTCTCTGCAGCCACCATTACTGGTCAGAGTTATCTCATAAACCTTTGAGAAGGGTCATTGATTAGCGGTTAATTACCATCAGCAGTTGTCTTAGAACATGGTGTGTCATTGATCACACTTCATGCTATTGTTGCTGCAGAATTACTGCATCATGATCCGCCTCACACGCTTTTGTTTGTTGCCATGAGCTTTCTTTCTACCTTCAAGCCTGAAAGCATGTATTTCAAGCCGCAATCACTTGAGTGATATATATTTATGAATGAAACTATACCGAATTGATTTTAATTTTCTGAGGTACTTGCGACGGCATCATCCATTCTGAATCAAATTATTATTCAGCATTGGGTGTCCTTGAATATTTGAAGATAGCAAAGCACTTTTCACAATAAATAAATCTTGCCATTAATCACTGGTATGAAAACAGACGTAATCTATACCGAGTAGCTTTTCAAGGACACTCAAGTTAACAGCAATTAAGTCAGTACCATAAAGGAAAATGCTTCACTTTGCTAAGATTATCACTTTAAATAAATGCATGCAAAGGGCTGAGATACTTTGCGAACATAAGAAAATTTATATTTACAGTCGTAGGCAAAAGTTTGAACATCCCTGGTCAAATGGGATACTTCATAAATTTTCTAAGTCAAAATTTCAATATATTCCATTTATTTGCTTTTTTAACATATTGGAAAAAATAAAAGATAAAATATAAATTGTCTTATAACTTTTGCACAGGCTTATTTTATGTTTTTTTCCAATATGTTAAGTTCAGCCAATAAACAGTAATTGTGCATAAAAATGTGTTCTCTTTTCATTAACATATTTTTCAGTTAGAAAATCAACAAAATATGTAATTTGATCAGGGGTGCCCAAACTTTTGTAGGCACTCTTGGTAATCATGAGCAAAATGAGTAAAAAATGTTCTTAACTACTGCGATGGACTGGTCCAGGGTGTATCCTGCCTTCCACCCAAAGACTGCTGGGATAGGCTCCTGCACCCCCCCCCCCCCGACCCTGACGGAGAAGCGGCTAAGAAAATGGATGGATGGATGGATGGATGGATCTTTCATTCATAATATTAGCAAAATCTAACCTTTAGTTAAGTTATAATATTTGAAAGAAAAAAAAATGAAAAAAATCATTCTGAAGTATATTCCCATTCATATTTTATATTTAAAGTTTACCTGAGCAAATAGGAACACTAAACTGGTCGGCCATGACTTCCTGATATATATATATATATATATATATATATATATATATATATATATACTAAGGGAATATGGCCTGTATTTCATCTTATATATATATAGATATAGATATAGATATATATATATAGATATAGAAGATGAAATACAGGCCATATTCCCTCAGTGATCCATTGCTGTGAGATAGACCAGAGAATACAGCAATGATGCATGACTAAAGAATCCCTAAACAGTGGAAAATTACCCATTTTCACTATATGGTTAATAATTAAGAAGCTTAAAGCAACTGAATATGTTACGAATCTACCAGGAAGAGAATATATGTCTATACTGGTCCCATACACAGAGAGAAAGATGGGTAGAGTGAACAAAGCAGCTCTAAGGACCACAGATGGGGAATTGCTGACATTAGTTAGGTCTTTGGGACACAATGTCTCCCAAACTACAATCGCATGTCACCTAAATAACCATAAGTTATTTGGGAGGGGGCTGCCAGAAGAAAGCCTCCTGCAGTTTGCCAAACATTAATAGAGCTTTCAGTAGGACTCAACATCAACAAGAAAATGGCTCACTGACTACAGAACTAGGGGCATTCTGGGGTCCATGTGTTATCTAGTCTTATCAAGTGTTATATATATATATATATATATATATATATGTAGTGTGTGTGTCCTGAACCGACATTCATATTATACGTGTCGATTTAACATAAAGAATTCCGCTGTGTGTAAAAGGAGAATTTCATGATGCATGAAATCCCTGATTACATTCTATTCTATAAAATAGCCCTGCTTCTGATGCCAAGAAATTTGTTTCGGATTTCTGTTTAAAATTGTGTGTACTTTACATTTATTTCTGTGTACACATCAACATTCTTGCATACATTTCATGCATTTGCTCTTTTGTGTGCTCTCTTTAGCATTGCCTTTGTGCGCATGACAAAGTCTAACTAACAGCCTTGCTAACTATTCACCATGGACAATATAAAAAAGACAGGGGAACTGTTTAAAATCCAGATGAGTGAACAATGTCTTCATTGTGGAAACATAGACCTGGTTGCTACATCAGTTAAAAAGCACACATACAGAGTAGACCTTGCAATAGTATTTTGAGCTATGGTAGCAGGAGGACTAGCACATCTTTTCTTCAGAGATACTTTTTCTGTGGATGCATTTGTTCTTCAGCAGTGCAAGCAGGTTTGAGTTTCAAACTTAGTAGTAGCTGTTTGAGTCAGGTCTCAAAGTTGGGCAAAAATACATGAAAACTAAATAAATAGTACAGTTCATTTCTGTAAATCCTGTCTGGTTGATGGTTGCTATACTATGTAACAAGAAGACTAAATAATACAGTCCAATCCAAGCAAGCTACTTCAGTTTTGTAAGACAAGTACTATGGTGCAAAATTGCTGTTATTCCATAGACAAAATAAGCCTGGGGTTGTAAGGAGTTAATGCAAACTTCATCAGATGTAGCATCATGTGATACTGTAATATGTTTGGAAAATATCATGATATTGGATTTTACTGATATCTCCCAGCAGTTCAATATATACTGTAAAAGTAAAACTAAAATGAACACATCATAACCTAGATTCTTCCGCAGAGCTGTGGCCCCACAGATGGCCCCAGCTTTTGTTTTCTGTAAATTTTCTGCAGCAAAATACAGCTGAACAAATGTAGGAAAGCTTGCAGTTTTGTCTAATGCAGAAACAAGACCACTGAGCTCACCCTGTCCTTTCAAAACAAAGGTGGCAGAAAATAAATTTTTGATGAATGCAAACATGTGGTCCTGCGGCTGAAGTGATATTTTAAAGGAGAGCACTTTTGCACAGGTTGCGTATCCATGCTATAATTTAGCGGTGAGTTTGACATCCAAAAGAAACATACACTTACTGCATTAATGAATTTGTATCATTTGACTTGCATTGTATGCAAATGAAACCTACCCACCAACTCTTCTATATGCAAAGTAACTCACACATAAATATGTTACTATCCGTTTCTTGGCTACAATTCCAGATCATCGTGCTATTGCACTCACACATACTAACACAAACTCTTCCCAACACCTTGCAACACACACACACACACACACACACACACACACACACACACACACATTTATAAGCACATATAAAATGTAGAAGCTAAGATCACAGCATAGCTTTGAAACTCTGCTGCCTAAAGGCAAATCCCTAATACTGAATCCACTCATTGTACAATTATCTTGAAATCCAATTCTATACCTTGAAGGGGCAGTAGATTCCCCCCGTCACTCCTGAAGGCAGAGACTGCAATTACAGAGAAATACCATCACATTGCTCACTTGGTGATTTGTGTCCTTTTATATAGTAAATGAAGTGGCAAGTAATTAACCTAAAGGCTTTGTATGTGCAGTGTTAAATGCAGATTCATCCTCTCTGTCCCTGTGGGTCCTTCACTTTCTGCAAAATGGGCAGCAATAACAGGAGAGCGACTCAGAGGCATCCAATAGAAAAGGTGAGCTTTGAACCAAATTAAATCCACAGAAAAGCAAAACACTGTCAGTGCCACTGTTTGTTCAACAGCTGAATTGATTATTACAAGTAATGAATGATGGGATATGCACAGTGACACAAAGTCATTGGTTTTCTTATTTATGCTTTTGGATTATGCTGTGAGTCCTTCATGATTTTATTTACACATTGTAATTTTGATTTTTGTAGAAGAGTTATCAATCTCTTTCCTTCTGCCTGATTCTCTCTCTCTCTCTCTCTCTCTCTCTCTCTCTCTTTCTCTCTGTCTCTCTTGCAACAGTCTTCCTTCATTTATCTATATTATAGTAAAAACTGTCAAAAAAGTATATGTTATTCAGTAATAAAAAGTGGAAAACATATTTAACACACACATTAACACCTTCAAATTCCAGGCTTATTACACACTGAGGCTTATTATTCAGTAACTACAGGGAGTTCGCTGCAAAGTGGTTGAGCTATTCTTAGGTTATGGAAGTGGGTAATAAAATTTTGGGCCTGCTGGTAGGCCCTGGCCATTTAAGGGGTTATATATGGGACTCTTTTGGGACTCTTGCTTTCAGGGATATTTTTTCACACCTCCAACGTTCAATCTAGGAAGTTGCTTGCATTTTTTCTTCTCTTGATGTAAGTAATCCCAAATGCATTCCGTGATCTTAGGTTCTGGACTCTGGGATGGCCAGTACATTATTCTGAGAACACCAGCAGGTTCTTTGTTTGATTTGCAAATATTTTTCATTACTGTGTATTTTCTTTTCTCAGTAATGGCTTCTATGCAGCTTAACATCATTTCAGACTCATAGTGAGTCATCTTCTCACAGTTGAAGGATGGACAGAAACTTTTGTGGATTTTTTCAGATCTGAAGTAAGAGTGGATTTCCTCCTCTCTCTCTCAAAGATGAAAGCTTTACTGTTTATCTGTTGGTCACAGTTTTGGTTGTCTACCAGGTCCTGCAAGATTGTTAGGAGTCCATGTATCTTTTAATGATTTTTTTAAGAAAAAAGATCTTTTATTCCTCCCTCATTTAAAAGTTCCTTGAAGAAAAGCAGATTCTGCCAAGCTTAATCAAGGCGTACATTGCAGTTTTATCACACAACATCAATTAAAGTTATTTAATCATGTGGAGGGGTGTGTGTGAAAGGTAGGGTAATCATTGCTCATAGCAATCAGTCAAGACATGGTTTTAAATGAACACCAAAATCAAAGCAACTGATATTACTCATCTTCAGGCAATTACTGGGAACCATCAAATATGAGGATGTGTTCTTTGGTCTATGGACATGCAAAGTGATTATTCCATCACCAGAAGTGTCAGTGATTACATTTTACTTTAGTACACTTTAACTATCATAGTGTCATATGGAAACCTAACAACTCCATATTTTTACTACTGTAAAATAGCAGTTGACCTTCACATTGCATGAATAATTCATGATGAATGGACCAATAAAAATGCTCCAAAATTACTTAATAATAAAAACATAATAATAATAAAATCAATGCTTTCTGTCTCCCATAACATTACTAGCTCAGAGAAAAACATCAACAAAATGGAAAAACCACATGAACTATATTCAGTTTATCAGGCAAACCTGCCATGTGGGTGCACTGTTTTTCAGGTAGCCATCCTTTAGTCAGCAGTGGTCCTCAGGTCATTGCTTTCCATTGATACACAGTTCCATTTCTGCTCTGTTTTCACAGAGGGTGAAACTGTGCAGCAATAGATACAGCAAACTCCTTAAAGGATAAAGGTCTATCTACTCAGTTATATCCTGTTATACAAGACCAAGCTCATATCTCTTAAAATGGGGAGGGATAACCCAATAAATATGGTACACAAATGCTTCTGTAAAGCCTTAAGTAAGAATTTAACCCTTTATTGCATGGTGCTGCCATATGGCACAGGTATTTTATCTCCATTTTACTAAAAAGCAGTAATATAAAATCCACTGTTTAATTGTGGAAAGGGGGTCTTTTACTTTGAAAGGACAAATACTTCATGACATTACTTGAATAGACAATCTTTTTTGGATTCCATTGACAATAGAAACGGTCATGATGTGAGGGCTCCCAAAATTGATGAATTGTTCAATATCTGGGTTATGTTAACTTTAAATTTCCATCATTAAATTAGTTTAGATGTGATGTATTTTATTGTAAAAAGTACAATTAATTTGTTGCCAAATAGCAAATATATGCAAATATGAATGCAATCTGTGTAGCATTCAACCTATTGGATTGCAACTGAATTACATAGCATTAGGCTACTCTGATACTATGTTTACAACTTTATATTATATAAAACAGTAAAAACATTATTTTTATTTATATTTTGTAATTTCACACATTTTGTGACTTTAATGTATTATAAATTACACCACTGGAAATGCCAGGTTTAACAAAACTTTTGTGTACATTTCTAGTCAATACAAACATGCTGCTGATGACTGAAAGAAATGAATGATATTGAATGAAAATGATTAAGTGAAAGTAAATAGGAAATAAATTTGTTTTTTCATTAAAAATATTATGTCCCTATGTCATATTACAAGTGTATATAACGTACGTCACTTACAATGTTATTATTATTGCCATACATACCAAACAATTGAAATTGAAATTATGTTAATTTAACTGTGTATGCTGGGTTATACATTTCAAAAAGTAGTAGTTGGATTTTTTTTTACTTGTTTTCAACAAAAAGATGTTTTTAAAGAAAAAATAGATTTATTTGGTACTTTTCATGATTTCTCATTGTTGCCATATGTCAACAACTTACCAGCCACTCTCTTTTTTCAAAGACCACCATTATTTAAGCAATTTTTAATTTAAAAAAATTACATTTTTTCATCATGTATAAGTATTATTTTACACAACAGAGGAATCAGAGATTCCTTACATACATCCTTATACATTAACATCACATGCACAGACTCAAAATGATGGTCCAGCTTGATATTGAAGTCTCAGTTGACAAATCAACATTACACTGATGAAGATGAAGACATGTTCTTCACCAAGTTTTAACTGAATTCTCTTTGAATATCCTTTCAACATGTTTCTCTGCACATTCTGTGCCATTATACATTTCCACCAGAGAGGTCTCTGAATCCCCAAAACTTACACAGTGCAGCTTTAATATTTAAAGAAAAAAACATATTTAAAAATCTAACAAAAATCACAAAATGGTTTATAGCCTGCCCTGCGATGGACTGGCAACCTGTCCAGGGTGTATCCTGCCTTCTGCCCGAAGACTGCTGGGATAGGCTCCAGCACCCCCCTGCGACCCTGACGGAGAAGCGGCTTAGAAAATGGATGGATGAATGGATGGATGGTTTATAGCCTTTGGCTTAAATAACTTTTGAGCCCAACATCTCCTCCTCTTTTATGCTGTTTCTGGCCACAGTCAATAACTGTAAAGCTACAAAGTACACTAATATGGGAGTATTCTTTTTAAATTAGTTAATGAATTTGGTTATTTCATGTGGTATTTCCAGTATGTTATAGTTGTTTTTTCACAACAATAAAAATATGCTAACACATAAACAGCTAATGAAATTATAACAGACAAACAGACCAGTTGGATTCCACTGAACTGGCTTAAAAAGTGTTGTTAGAACTTTCCAGGCCAGTGAAACAGCAGGGAGGTCTGGAGCCTTCAGCATATTAGACAAGCTGATCAAAAATCCTTTTCCATTCTCTTTCCATCAGTAAAGCCTAGGATGGATGAAATCTTATTAGAGCACCTGTCACAATTGGATAAAGTGACACTGGCTATTTCCAGCACCTAGAACAGAGCCACAAGAGCTTTCATGATTTTTTTTTGTGATCTTGCTCTCCTCATGCCCTTGACATGTTAAAACATAAGCCAGTTACATACATTTTGTCAAAACACACTTTGTGGACACTGCCTGCAAGCAAGTAATTAAACGTTTTATTCAATTAAGGAAAAAATGGATTTGTAGAAAAAAAAAAGTGCTGAAGAATTATTCAGAAGCAAAAGGTGAGGCTATTATAACATCTTGTTTTTGCATCTCCTTGTTATTCACAGTTAAGTAGTACCGAGTCTATTTGTACCATCACACCATCATCAGGATCTTACACTTCTAATTATTGTTCAAATACAATGCCATTGAGGCATATAAGACAAACATGCTTACAAGAGTGATTATAAAAAGTAGTGTCATCATGTTCAGTCCACAGCCAAAAATGTCTTGTTGTTTCCTTAGTAATCATGACATCAATAATGGATTAGTTACAGAAAATTGCTCAGTTGAAGGATAATAAGGAATATTCTAAACATTCATGTGGTCATGCATTTTAATATGAACACTGACTAATCATGGTTTAAAAGGCATAATAGAATCCCAATTGAAGTGCATTACTCACAATTTAGCAACAGAATATGCTACATTATGCAGTTCTTACGCAAGATTATGCAATGAGAACCTTGCACATGTGCCAAACTGCCAGCTCTTCTCTGCAGCATCTTTCCAAACATATTAACTCTGGTTATCACCACCTCAGTCATTGTTAAGTTTCTGCGCTGTTTACATGCCTTTGTTTTCTTTGCCTGTTTGGTGATGGTGCCAGTGTTTGTTTGCTTGCTTGCTGTTTTGTTTGTTTGCTTTGTTTACTGCCATCCTTTTGTCTCCCACTCTCCCAGTGGGAGGAAGAGACACCTTTGAAAACTCCAAAACTTCTCATTTCAGCAGCCAGGAGCTTTGAGAAAAAATGTTGAATTTTTAGGTTCTGTAAGAAGCAAAGAAATGTGAAGCCTGCGAGGGGTCCTGTTGCCCTGTTATGAATTAAATGAGTTAATTCTTCACAAATAATTACGAGTACACAAAAGTGTCCTTTACATAAGTCAGAGGCCACCCTTCATTTACTTAATTTCCAGTCAAAACAGTCATTAAGTATAAGTTACTCAGACAATTATCCATGACAAGATTAGATAGAAAGGAATCCACTTGCACATGGAAGGGAAAAGTTGAGGGAAAATAAGTGAAAAACAGGAGTTTCTAAAAAAGGAGTTCCAAAAATTATTGAACGGTAATAGGGAATTAGGGAAGAAAATAGGACCCTTGACAACAGCGAAAGATTGGTAGACCACCAAAAGCATCAGAAAACTGTCAAAAAAGCATTCATTTTTGAGAGAGAGGAGAAAATCAAGCTCTACTCTTACTTCATCTTAAAAATCCTCAGGTGCTTCTGTCCATCCTTCCACTTAGCCCAGACCTCAACAGCCATGATTGTGTTTGGAATTATATGCATTGTGAGAAACAGAAAATGCAACCAACTTCTAAGACGGAACTTTGAAAAACTGAAAGCAATGGGAAGAATGAAAGCTGTGATAAAGGCAAAGGGTGGACACAACATTTTGATCTTGCAGCATGTTCAAGAAATGTTTACATGTCAGTTTTAAGTTATTTGTTCACCATTTTTTGCATGGGGTTATTCTGCTAAGGACTCTTATTGTGATGTGTGTAGAGTTGAACGTTATAAGGATTGAACAAGCTAACAATCTCTAATGCAGTTCATCTATTAACAAATTAGTATATTTTAGATAGAATATATGAACTTAACAATGATTCTGAAAGTCAAGCGACTCCTCCCTGTCACCAGCCTTTGAAAAAAAAAGCAGTGGCATTAGCAAGAATCTGCTCGTTAGAGTAGTTGCAGCTTCATGCTCCAGTGGAAGACCTCAGCGCCTCAAGGATCCATTTGTAACAGAGTTTGAACCCTCCGTTGTCAGAACAACCCTTACAGGAGAAAAAAAAAAGCCTTTGCCTTCTTTCCTCTCAGCTGATGTTGCCTGTTGTATTGCAGGCCCTAGTGAAGCTGCACAAATTCCTCTGATGCCTCCCAGGCCTTTTGTCACTTGGATGGAGGCTTGGTTTCCTAGTTTCTGCAGGAGATTTCCCCAGCCTTAATGAGGCCTACGCAGCACTCGCAGAAGGAGAGAGAAGAGCTTTCAAACCAGCAGGCCCCACTGATCTCTCTTTCCATAAAACTTTCACTCTAATCACACATACACCCCCGTCCTGAGTGGGGGAAAGGGAAGTGAACAACCCTGTAGCCAGCACACTGTAGAGCCACTGATTACCAGCAACAGCAGAACAGTGGCATCCATCCAAAGTCCCAAAGTGAGCATGAGTGCGCATGAGTGCTCTCAGAGTGGTCAGACCAAAATCGATCCAATATCTATCACTTCACCACACACTATATCTAACTGAACTGAACTAGTACACCGACTCCAAAAAATCTGAACTCCATCTAACTGCCATAAATGCCCATTCTGCATGTTGGACGTCGAAGGAGAAGCAATACAAAAATACAGATCACATTTTCAGGACTTTTCCAATACAATGCTTTTGTTGTTCATCTTATTATATAGACACTGCATATTCGCAACTACACTAACCAATGATGATGTGTTTAGGTGATTAGCGCTTTCTGTTAACATGTGCTAACTACTAGTAACTGACCAATTCATGTCAATTTATTACGACAAATTATTCAACATCATTTGAATATGGCGACAGTCCTTATATTATGTGAACACTTCATGGTGAGTGGACCAATAGAAATGCTCCAAAATTACTTGGAAAAAAAACTCTACATTAACCTAAACTTTACATTAACTTACATGAAAAGTTTAGAACATTTTTGCCTTGTCTTTAGAGAGTAACAATACATGGTTTTTCATAGCAACTGCTGGTAGGTTGGACAAAAATCCCACCAGCTTAAAGTAATGAATTTAGGCTGGAGATTAGATTTGCAACAAAATATTATTTCTACTTCCCCGCGACCCAGAAGGAGAAGCAACTAAGAAGATGTGTGTGTGTGTGTGTGTGTGTGTGTGTGTGTGTGTGTGTGTGTGTGTGTGTGTGTGTTATTTCTACATGCTGTTCTACCAAGCTGAATTATACTGTTGTAGCTAATTTAAACAGGTAAGATTCTAGGGAAACTTATCAAGCCAGAATTGTTGACAGGAACCAGACATCTGAAGGGTTTAATGCATCTAAATCTATCTCACAGAAAGCTATTACATGGAATTGTTATGAGTACACTGCCTGAAGTTGCAGACAAGGTTTTGGCTGTTTTTTCAAATACATCCTTGGCCATGAGTGGGGAACTGTGGGCTGGAGTCCAACACAGTTTAATGTTTTTCCTGCACTCAAACGCCAACGAAACCTGGCAACTGATGAATTGAATAAGACATGTTTGAGAAGGAAAATCAACAAACTGGTGGGATGACCTTAACTGAATGACTTCTTACACACATACAAAATAAAAATCATTTGAAATTCATAACATGCTTAGATTTGTGTGTTAAATTTCTCATTAGGCTGAAATGGATTTTTGTCATGTTCTGAAAAGCCTGTCCAACACTTGCCCCAAAAGAATGCATTTGAGGGCTCCGCACGGACTGGTCCTTGCATGAATCATTTAATTGATTTTGAAAAATGTCCTCACCTATTACCATCGACTGACATAAATGAAGGTTTTTCTTTGTCATTAGTTTGAATTTAAGGCTCAGTTAGTGTCATGTTTAAGCTGTATGTCACCTGTGCTGTAAAAGAGTTGTGTATTTAGGCTTTACATGAACAAGCTCAACAAAAATGATTTACAACTGCATGAAACATTGAGGGAAAATGATTTCATATTATGGAATGCAGCTTTATACATCTGAAATAACCAGTTATGTGTGTAGACAGCTCAGAACTCTTACTCTTGGATGATTATTAGTGTGTATTGCAGAGGGGCTGAAGGGAATGGACCACAGGAGTGGAATTAATGTATGTGAAGTGGCCACCCTCACTGGGTCGTTAGGGTGAGTGCTAGGCTGAGCTGTCTTGCAAAGTAACAAGGGGTCAAAAAAATCAAACAATTAGACTTGCTGTGCTGGTAATACCTGAGATTTTGTTTCATCTGGCTTTCGTCTCATGAAGAAAATCCGTTATGGAGCTTATAAGTCTGAAACTATTGGAGAAGTCTTCAGAGGCATTATGCATTGTTGAACATGCTTGATGTGCTGGTCTGTCCTCTGTGAGCGTGTGTCTCCCTCTCTTCAGCCCCACATTCATCTCAGCATGTCTGGATTCATGACTGGAACATTACGGAGGTTATGATTTTACCTCTGTGTAGATAAGCATTATCACAGCGCTGCACATTATCACCCTGCCTTTTTTGTCCACACTCTCCAATTACATCCCAGGCCCTTTTTTTATTTCATCAGTGAGACGCCTCCATTTTGCTAGTGGAATTCCAGTAAAGTGGCAGACGACCCCATCATCACCATATTTTCTCCCCAAATACCACATTTAAAAGGGCATTACCATCACACCCTCTCTCCACAAGCATGAATAGCTGATACTGAGAAGCTGGCTGTGGTTCCTTAGATAAAAGCTGTCTCCATAAATGATGCAGAGAACAAAACAAGTTGTTCCATCAAAACGTCTAGAAGCATATTAGCAGATAAATGCTGTGTTTACTCAGTCAAAGAATATTTTAAGCTGCAGTTGTCTTTTCAACCGAGACAATTCACTGTTAGGAATTGCTGAGGCATTATCATTGCAGTTCAGTAATGCCAAACCAGTAGGAGAGAACAGGGTGGGTTTGCTAAATTTTTACTGTCTGTCATAAAATATTATCTGATGTTTTAACTTATAGGTAACCAGTTTGCCTGCTTTATTAATTTAAAAACTTAAATAACTTCTTACAGTCATATGTCCCAATCATACCATGTATTAGGATAACTCAACCAGCAGCAAATGAAAGCTGAACATCTTAGATGAAAAAACAAAAACTTTCATAGTCTGAAAATATTTCCTGGAATTGTGTTCATAACTAAATTCAGGTTGAGCACTTGTGCTCACCAGCCCCACCATGGGACTGCCTGGCACATGTATTGGGGATGGTTGGCACAATGCTGTGAGGCTGTAATTTTGAAGCGAGAAACAATGAATGAAGAGAAAAGAAAAATGTGAATGGACGAATGTTGGACAATCGTTTGTTGGGTAATCTTTCTTACGTCACATTCTTGTGAGAGCTCCCCTACTGACCTAAAAGTTAATACTGTCCCAATCAACCCTGTGCCAACTAACACCATTCTACCTTAATTCTGAGCTGTTTTAAAGATATTGTAGAACATTTGCAGCAATGAGTACAATATGTATGGTAATATTCAATATTTATGGAAGCAACCTAATGATAATGTAAATAATGGCTACATGTATTTTCTTTGTGTACTTTCCCTCAGAAAAGGTCTAGCCTTTGAAAGTTAAGATGATATATGGCAAGCAACACACATTCATAAAATCCAAAGGGGGCTTTTCTTACTTCAGGCCAAAGACTGTAATGATCCTGACAAAGTATTTGTCCATGAGGACCACCTTAGAGTCTAGGAAAAGATGTGAGAAGAAAAAAATATATATAATATATATACTACGCTAGCACGAGATATGCAATTCAAATTCCTACCTTAAGCTTAGCAGATGTTATGTAATGAAGGCACTGCTATAACTGCGCTTAACTAACCCTGTTCAGAATGACAAGGCAGAAAATAGGCTTGTCAGGGTGAGTGACGCTTCCTATTTCTATGTATAATTCACAGCAAACTATCACCGAAACGAGACCCAGTCCACCTTACTCGAAAGGAAATGAAGACAGAGTACCAGCCAGCAGACCGCCAGTACCAAGAAACATTGCTGGTGCAAAACCACATGCGGTTTTTCGGCTATTGAGAGGAGAACAGTGTAGGAAAAGCAACTAAAGAATCAGAAATTACATAGATAATTGTACCCTTGAGTATTAAACAGCTAAACATCACTGCTAAACCCTCCCTTTACCCTGACAAAGCACTTCTCCTTGCAGCATGCGAGCACAAAAGAGTTCATGCATATGAGTTGGAGGAAGAGGATTTCACCAAGCCTATCAGCTATTCTAACCAGGGGCTGCATCTGTGACTGCATCTCTGTTCTGGTCAGAATAGCAGCAGTGCAACAGTGCCATCTATGGTGGTTTGGTAAAGCAGGTGTTTTTTTTCCCCATTATACTGCTCATGCCTTCATTTTATGCGTTTTATATTCACTGTCATGGTGGTGAACTGTGCTATAGCAACGAGGGTCCTGTAAAAGTGGCTGCTAGTAGGTAATGGCACATGGGACAGCAATGTAATGTGCTGGAACGCTATTAGGCCTTGATGGCGTCTGCTAATGATTCCTGGTCAGTATTTTTCCATGCAAAAAGGACGTTTACCTTCAACGGCCTCAGCAAATTAATGCACTTATTAGCAGAAGAATTAAGATGGAAAACTCTGGTTCTTAAACGCTTCCAGTTCTAAGCCTGAGACAGGAATAAAGGGCTCTGTTCAGAGTGAGTGCAATAAGTAATGTTCTCTGACGTTCTTCCAACAGGGATGCACCTGCTTGCAATAGAGAAAATATATTACAAATCTAGACTCCTTCTGGGAACCTATAGATTTTAGGCTGTGTCAAGAGTTAGGTGTTTTTGTATGTTAAAGTGATGATTCGACCAAAAATGAAATAAACACTATTTTAATCTTATCTCAAATGTCATCAATCAGGCAAACATGTTTAGTGTCTTAAGTTTTGTATCAGTCCTTCAAGGCCAAGGTAGCTAAGAAATAAGGGAAGCTTACTGGCACCAGGTTAGCATTGTGTAAACTGAACCAGGTTACCACTGCATGCCTAAATCACTAAATTGCTGATATCATGAAAAACTTTTCCCCACTTTTTTAAATGAAGGAGTTTGATATAAACATTGTTACAATTTCAAAATGTTTCCAGTCCGGTCCATATATGCAAACTAAGCTTCAAAAACTGACTGTTTTGATGTCATTGCTTCTGTGATGTTATGAAAACAGCATATTTACCTATATCCACCTATTCAACCTTCAAGTTCAGCCCCACCCATTCATACTGAGGTTACAAGGGGTGTTTTAGATTGTTGTTTGAACAAGGCACAGCCAATCAGAACAGAGTTCATTTATGCAGACCAGTCTTTAGGGCTCAGTAACAAAAACAGAATAAGAACTCAATCTTAATCCATTTTTAAAGCCTTTTTATTTAAATGCTCAGTTCATTGACAGTGATTAATTACACTTAATTACTTAATTAATCAATTATAGTGATTTAATTACAATTAATTAAAACATGACATACATCACTAGGTATAAATTGTATTAGATGTGACTGTTTTAATTGTGTAATTGATTGAATTATGAAATTGTAATGATTACCATGCTTTCACTCATATGACTGTTGGTGGATAAGTAATTCTGTGATGTCATTACCTGGCCCCTATATATACTTGTTATTTTCACATAGGTTTTTAGCCTGATCAAGATCATAGTGGTTGAAACCTTTGCTACAATGAATGAGGGAGCTTTGTTTTAACAGTATGCAGACATTCATCTTTTTTCAACTCTAAGCGACAACGAGAGGTTGGCAAATGGTCATATAAAAATTAATCTGTTTTTGGTTAATAAAGCCACACTAATATTATGAGTGGCCCTTTAAGGGAAAAAATAAAATTCAAGAAAAATGTAGGACATGGGCCCATTAAGTAATCCGAAACAGATTTGCTCATGTGGTTTCTAGTGCTGTATGACATATAGTCATCTACACAAAATAGACCAAAGGACAGATAAAATGCAGGCAACTTGGCTGGGATCACTATTTTAGCCATGCAATGTATTTCATAGACGAGAGTCCTGCAGTGTCAGAAATCGCATAAGTAAGCCTATCTGCTTACCTGTTCATACAAACATGTTCTCGTGACGACTGTGGATTTAATTCTCATTCTTTTGAGATACACTCTGATACACATTGGTTAACCTAAACACATCTGTCTTTCGTCACTTCTTTCTTTTATAGTCTGTTTCTTTTCCATTGTATATTCATTAGTCATTTCCTGATTCACTTTTCCATAATTCTTATTTTTGCTTAGTTGTTTATTGTTTTGTTATCCACTGTTGACCAGAGGAGGATGAGTTCTCCTTTTGAATACTGATTGGTCTTCCTTGCCAATGGTTCCCTTGGCTTGCTCATTCGAGCCTGAACTTTACTTTCTGCAAATCGTCTAGAAGGTCTAAAACAAACAATAATGTGAGCTTCATTTTAGCTCAGCTCAGTCAGATTATATACCCTTACTCTGATTTCCTTCAGTTTTCTCTGCACGTGCAAAACGAGACCACTGTACCAGAAGTAGCAAGCAGCGTTTACTGCTGCACCCATGAGACAGCAACAAAACACTTTTGGAACAACATGGAAACCAACTGCATTATGTTACCCTTATTAGTCCCACAATGTGAAATTTTACCCCTGCATTTTAATTCATCCGTGCAGTGAAACACCCATATGCACACTAGAAAATGCAAACACACTAGGTGGCAGTGAGCATACTTGCCCAGAGCAGTGGGCAGCCTTATCCACGGTGCCCAGGGAGCAGTTGGGATTAAGGTGCATTGCTCAAAGGCACTTCAGTCACATACTACTGGCTCAGGGGATGGAACTGGCAACCTTCTGGCCACAAGACTGGTTCCCTAACCTCTAGCCAATGACTGTCCCCAGTGCTTGACAAAATGGAGGATTTTCTATATGACGAATATTCACATATTCCACTAAAGTGAATCAGTGTTAAAAAAATTAAAAAGCTGAGACATGGTGATAAGTTTTACATTATGTTTATGTTACATCTTCTTCTGTGAGTTTGTTGGCTGGTTGTAAAGGAAAGGTGATTTTTGTCTGATTCATGCAGACTTAAAGATCTGAAAAAATCTGACAAAATCTGATTTTCTGCAATTGTTGGGATTATTAAGTGCATGTAAATACACTATTAACTTTCCTGGCCATTTGCTGAGAGCATCTTGTCAGAATTCACTTGGAAAAGAGACACAAGCCTTTCTGTCCCTTTCAAAGGTTGAATTAAATATGTAATATTAAAAAGAGTCATGGAACATGATTGCTTTCCCCATGAATCATGTGAATAAATATATACAATAGGTTCTAACAAATGTAACATGAAGTCTTTGGTGATGATTTTTCTCAGTGACAATTAGCATGTGAGTACTCAGGGGATTAACTTCCCGTTTCAATGTAAACAAAGTCAAAGATTATGAAACTAACTATAATTAACTCCAAATTCCCATAGCACAAGTAATTAATTACGTTTTAATTCACTTCTCATTTAATATGTGTTCCATCACACAAGATGTAGTGGTAAACAAAAGAAACAATAACCAGTTCCTACTATCTCATCCACAGTATCTGATTATATATGCAAAGAAGGGGGAAATTGTATTAGTAATTGATATAAGAAAACAATTAAGACAATGTCTTAACATGTGCATATAAGATGGCATGTTATTGAAGCAATTTCAACTGTTTTTGTTCCTGATTAGAATAACTGCAAGATAATTTGAAGCGCACCACTAATAGCAAATTAATTTATTATATGTTTTTTTAATCCATGGATTTCTGCATCACTTAACTGCAAATGAAATGAGCTGTACTGAACCGATTATCTGTAATTAGGAACACATCATTATGATCATAAACAGTCACTGCTGCACTATGAACTGTGGGAGATCTGTAACTTTTCTTTACTGATTAGTGAAAAGTTTGCTTAGCAATGTTTTGAACAATTATAATCAATAGCCGTTTTATTTTTCATGGTAAATTGGTTTGGGTAGTAGACATAAACAATGCTTCAGTTGTGTAAAAACTGTAATTAAGAATTTCTTTCATCTGCAGAAAGCCAATGGACTAACACTTCATAAGTCTTTTACCTTGAAAATCCAATTTATGTTTTAATCAGAAATTGCATGCCTCTATAACCATCAGTACAGAATCAAAGGTAATTATAGCTGATTCATGCATATAACCTCAGATGATTCGTTTTCCACTGCTTACTCAAAGCAAATAAAAGATTTGTTCAACAGGCTGCATATAATAAGAGAATCATGAAAATATAAACATAGTAAAAAACAGAATTGTTTTCTTAAAGCCACGTTTGTGGATTTTTTGAAGTGCTTTTTATATGATTCTGACATAATCCTGTTGATTCCGGAATATTACATTCCATTTGCAATCCATTTAGAGCTAAAGAATACAGAGATTGGTCCTCATTCACCATTTGTTCTTCAGAGGAAAGTTATTTTTAAAACCCACTTATGCTGTTTTCACAAAGATTCTGACATTCACCAATGTTTTCTTATTTGGGATTTGTTCTTAGGTAAGAAAAGAATCTACACAAACCCAAGAGTACAAAGGGGTAAACAGTTCTGCAGTTAAAGAACACGCTTAGGACCTTCCTCAAGTACAAATTTAAGGGGAAAAAAATCATCAATACTGGTGAATGAGGCCCATTGTTTTAGCTTAATGGTATTCACACATATTTGTGATTTAACACCACATCTCGTTCACAGAAAACATAGAAAACAAAGAAAACAAAGTTCAGTCTTGGACATTGCGTCACATATCCCTCCAGTACACTACAAGATCCTGAACCGAGTACAGTCCACTGAGAATTCAAACTCCCAGGATCCCTCTGAAAGTCATGTGACAATCATACCACACCACTCCCCCTTTTGTAATAAACACTTTGCTCCATTTTACCTGCGACTACCTGTTCTTTACAGAAGCCTCACAGAATACTTCGACTACATCATGCAGGTGGCAGGTATTGAAGTAAAAAGTAATCAGCAACCAAGCCGTCCTGTTAGAACAACACCACCAGCTGTTGACCAGCTTTAATCAGACCGTAAGTGCTGTCACTCACAAGCAGGGGGATCATCAGTCACAACTAGCCCTAATCGCTGATAACCTGAAAGATCCTAACACCCAGCTACAGTCAAAGGGTGTAACTAAACCATTGAGTAGCACCATAGCTAACAGTGTAACTACGGTCAATCCAGGAGGCATGTTTGCAGTCAGTAAACCCGATAAGTACAATGGCTCTCCTGATAAATGTCGCAGTTTCTAATTACAATGTTCCGTGTTTTTTGATAACGCTCCTCCAAGCTCTGACCTGTCCAAGATTTCCTATAATCTCGAGACTCACTGACAAGGCTCTGGACTGGGCTACCACTGTATGGACTAACCTTCATAAAACCACATACGAAACATTCATGTCTGAATTCAAAACTGTTTTTGATCATCCGTATGCTGGTAGGTCCTGTGGTGACCTACTCGCTGCTCTCAGGCAAGGGAACCGATCAGTATCAGAGTATGCACTGGAAATTCGTACCCTCCCTGCAGGCAGTTCCTGGAACAAACCGGCACTCCTAATAACTTTTCGCAAGGGACTTAACCATGACATCCTCACTGAACTAGCCTGCAGAGACGATGAGCTTAGCTTGGATAAGCTCATCTCACTGGCCATCCGACCGGACCACCTACTTCACCACAAGAAGCAACAACGCTCTGCTGCCTCTGCACTCGCTCAGCCTGCTAGAATTAGACATTTTCATTCATCTCAAGAGGATCCCCAGGTTCACGAACCCATGCAATGTGAGGAGAGACAATGCAAGATATCCAATAGACTCTGTTTGTACTGTGGTAACAATGGCCACATACTGCACACCTGTCGTACCTGTCCGCACCGAGAAGAAAGTAACAGCTCGTTGTGCAGTGGGTTCTATCACGTACAACATGGTTACCCTGGCCATCCATACGAGCACCCTGCGTCAACCCTGGAGTATTCCCACAAAGGGGTTGATTTCTGAATCGTTTCTAATGCCTGTGACTATATACTTCCAAGAAAAAAGACCCTGAACCAAGTACAGAGTCCACTGAGAACTCAAACTCCCAGGATCCCTCTGAAAGTCATGTGACAATCACACCACACTGCACCACCAATCATCTCCACTCCAGATCACCAGAGTTCTGATTACAGACAGATGTTTCTCATTAACCACCTGTTTTAAAGCTCAATCTTTCCATTGCACTTTGTGAAGTATTGCCACTGTGTTCGCACGTGCTTACTAAACCTTCTATGTCTCTGTTTAGCTACTGTGTGTATGACCCATTTTTGTCTCTTTGTTTGCCTTTGGATTGCCCCTGTAGTATTTGATTTCTCCTGCCGGTATTTGACCTTGCTTCCTGTTTTCGGCTTCGCCCTTTTGTTTTTGTCTGCTCTGTTTGGTTTTGACCTCCGCTCATTTGACTTCTGTGT
This sequence comes from Pygocentrus nattereri, assembly GCF_015220715.1. Lineage (NCBI taxonomy): Eukaryota > Metazoa > Chordata > Actinopteri > Characiformes > Serrasalmidae > Pygocentrus > Pygocentrus nattereri. The sequence goes on along the minus strand of NC_051227.1, from coordinate 27,431,270 downwards.
TTTGGCCTAACCCCTTTTGTAATAAACACTTTGCTTCATTTTACCTGCGCCTACATGTTCTGTACAGAAGCCACAGACATTGGTTGCATTTTCTGCTTCTCACAATCCAAGAAATTCCAAACACGTTCAGTGATATTGTGGTCTGGACTGAGGTCAGTCTATTATTCTGAGGAGAAGAAAGAAATCTTGTTTGTCTAATTTTCTCATTTTCTCTTTCAGACCCATTGCATTTAGTTGTTTTCTCACAGTGGAAGGATGGACAAAAACATTTGTGGATTCTTTAGATCTCCTCTCTCTCCAAGCTGAAAGTTTTAAGCACTTTTTATCAGATGGTGACAGTTTTGGTGGTCTATGAGGACTTTTAATCATTTAGCTGCAGTTTTGGATAAGTTTTTCATTAACTGTCTTTTGACTTTACCCTTTCATATTCAGTTGGGTCACCTTATATCTAATCTCCTCAAAAACTTTTCATGAAAAATAAATAAATTGTACTTAATGGTAATTTTGTCCAGTGGTTATGTAAATAAAAGGAGGTCTCTGACTTGCACAGGACTGTATAGCCAAAAATTAGGAATCTTTCTCTTAAAGTTTACTCCAGTGAAATAGATGATGAAGGTTCTGGATGCAGCCATTCAAAATTGAACAGTGTTCTTTCCAGAAACAAGAACTATGCCTGCATTTATTCTCACACTGAAACCATGAGGCAAAATATAGCATGCCCCCATGTTTTGTGGAAGCTGCTATGACATGACAATACATATCAAAGAAAAAAGGATTTCACTTGAAGAAACCCTTTATTGGTATAATAAGCTGTCATTTTCCTTTTTTTGTAGAAATCCCATCAAAAGGGTTTACCTGACACCAAGAAAGATTCTCATACAAGAACAGGCTGAAGAGCCTCATTCTTTCCCCTTTCTTATATACAAAAGTGTTTTCCAATTATGTGCAATATAATAATCCCAATGGTGGTGTAAACAACAAACTGGCATTGATAAAGCTGATATGTCTAAATTACGCCAAATCACTTTCCCTTTTAAAAGTTTTAAAGGATTCAAAGAGTTGTTGGAAAATGAAGATTCAACAGAAAGATGTTGCTAGTAACAGGAAACAGAAGAGTCCTACAGATCACCCTGGCAGGTATCCTATTTGTATGGCATTTACTACATTTGAATGTGAGCCAAAATCTATAGACCACAGGAGTCACACTTTGAATCTTGTTCCATGTGGTGTTTTGCTGTTTACATGTAGATTAAGATATCTGAGTTGTGCCTGATGAGGAAATTGCATCACAAATAGCAGCCTTGTTGATGTTTAAATGTGTCTGTGTGTTCGCAACAATACATCTGAAGAGAACTTCATAGCTCTGCATGCTCTCAGTAGGCACTTTTCCAATCTCATTTGGTCCCTTCTAGCAGTAATCATAACTTTTACTTTTTTTTCAGAGTATCAATAAGTTTTCCACTGAGCTTAAACTACATATGCAAACTTAAAACAGACATCTGGCATAGTTTCTTTTTTTCCCTATATTATTAGGAAATTACTTTGTGTTGAATCTGACATCCAACACATCATAAGAATAAACAATTTGACATATACCCAATAAATTCAAGAGAGAAATATCAGGTGCCTCATTAAATATAGCAAAGCCTTTGACTGTGTTGATCAAGAAATGGGTACACCAGAGCATCTCATTGGTCTAATGAGGGACTGCCACACTGATTAATAAGCCACAGTTAGGTTGGGAACTTGACAAAGAGTTCCACATCAACAAGGCTGCCCACTATCACTACACCTACTTAATTAATTGCAGCTCCTTGTATCTGCTCTTATTGTCCATTTTAACAGTGTCACCTACCCTATACAACATATTCCAAAAAAGTTGGGATACTGTGCAAAATGTGAATAAAAACAGAATGTAATGTTGTCCAAACATTAAACAACATTAAATATTCTTCCTGGTCCTGCCCCCTTGTTTCTAGACTCCGGCCCTTGATTGTTCTCACCCATTATCCACCTAGGTATTGTATATATTTCTATTTTACATACTTAAATTATTTTTAAAATATTAGCATCTTTGATACAGGTCAGCATCATATCATCATATCATTTTTTTAATTGCATGTTTTGAATGAAGACTTCTCATTAAACATTTCCTTGATTAAGTAGCTATTTGCTCAAGGCAGCTGACAGCTCCTGTCTTGATTGTTTGTTGATTAGACAATTGCAAGCAAGATTGTCCTGTGCCTGCACTTTTGCTGGTTACTTACAGCAAGTAATGAGCTTATATTTACCTTTCAAAACATCTTCAAATCATAGAGAGAGAGAGAGAGAGAGAGAGAGAGAGAAAATAAAGAATAAATATAGTATCTCTTTAAAGGACTATTCAGTACAGGTTGCAAAATGGTGGATCAATTCAAAGTGCATGCCATCAATTACTATGGACATTAATATCAACATATGTCTGTACATTGACTCAAAATGTAATTAATTGAAACCAGTGGGCAGACGCTGAATTCTGTTAATAAATTTGTGATTATATGACACAACTGTCACAATCAAAGCTGTTCTCATGGTACTGGAGGAACAAAGTAAAGAAAAAAATGGTAAAAAAAAAAAAAGTATATACATATATTTTTGCTTCCCTAAAAAGAGTTTTCTGTATTTCTTTACATTTCTGCATAATTAAATCATTAAGATGTAAGCAAAGTGAAACAAAGTCAAGACACACTTCACTGGTAGCTTTGGACGGTAAACGAAATGACTATGTTTGTGTTGTCATCATGACCATTGGATTCTATCACCATCACTGTAAAGTCTGTACCAGTAAGTTTCTCAATAATAAACAATTTCACATCAAACCAATCTGAATTACTTTGTTTACATCCCAACCACTGATTTACGCAGAAATTGAAACAAAAAACATTCTTGTGAATTCGCCTTTAGGGTTCTCTGGTATCAAAGCAAGTTTCATCTCTGAGCAACAGATTATACAGAAATGCAGCTTTATATTGCACTTTCATGAATTTATAGACTGAAGACTTCACAAAATTGTTATCTTTATGTTGTCTGACAAAAATCCAACCTTTATTTGAAGTATAGTGATTGAAAGAAAAAACTATATTTTATCATCTAATCATTTTTTTTCCAATTCATGTCAATCATTGAATTCTGTAGCTTCCTATGGGCTTCTACTGTTGTTTATTTCCTGCGGTAATTGATTGTATGCTACAGATGCCACAGATAGAGATTATGTTGAAAAATGCTGAAGTATTAATTTAAACTGAAAGCAGATATATGTGAATATAGCTGAAGCAGAGGCATATTTTCCATTTGTTCCCTTCAGGGAATGCAAGGTGTATTTTAGGTTATCATTCAGCATATATGCCAGGTCCCCACAAATGCCTTAAAAGTTAATAGGAAGGTATGGGACAACACCTGTAACCACTTCCGTAGCAACTTGGGCAACAAGCGAGGTTTTTTTATGTGTGTGTGTGTGCATATATGCATGTGTGTGTGTGTGTGTGTGTGTGTACAAACCTGGAGACCCTCAATGTACTACAGCTGTTCTGTTATGCAAATGAACCTTTTGTTAGGCACCCATCTACCTGATCTCCAAGGACATTCTCTTCTGAGACATAATATGTTTGTGTCCTGGGCATAAAGAATATGATGCATCATAAAATCTGTCCTTTAATGAAGAAGGAGCAGTGCAGTTTCTCAGCTGCTGAGGATGAGGGCCATATAAAGAGTGAGTGATGGAGAGTCACATTAAACCTTCCCATTATATAACGTGATCGATCCTACAAGCATCTCTCTCTTATATAGACTCTGAGTGCTCTTTCTACTAGTTGTCTAGTCTCTCTTGGCTTTCAGGAAAGCTTTTTCTATTTAAATACCATCTACCAGCCAGTGCTGCTTCTCAAATAAAGCACAGATCAGGTAATTGTTCGGTTTCAAATGTCAGATTCATCTTGCCTCTGCAATAAAAATGAAGGTTCTTAAATGGCTTGTGGCTTCACCTGTATGGTTCTAGGAAAATACTTTTAATTGATAGGAAACGTTTATCAGAAATCTTTTAATCTGGACTAGTTTCTAGCTCTGTATTTTGCCCTTCCAGTGTCAAGTGTCTGACATTAATTCATTAGGCCCATACCTAACAATGACTGAACAATCCATGATCAAAAACTAGTTTCAAGGTCAGGATTTTGAAGATCTGTGCTTTACAGTATGTGGATGCTCTTTAAACGTTATACAGATTCTTCATATGTCATGTACAAAAAAATTAAATGATGTGAAAATAACTGCTTAACTGTGGGGTAGAACCTGAATGGTTGTTAAATTACTTCTGTTTAGAAGAATTTTTTCTATTGACATCTTTGCTGCTACTCTCTTACCTGTAATTTGCATTTGAACATAAGAAGTGTAGCTACACTCTTAAAATTGATGGTGGCCCACCCTTTGCAGCTATAATAGCTTCAACTCTTCTGTGAAGGCTTTCCACAAGGGTTAAGAGTGTGTTTGTGGGAATTTTTGACCATTCTTCCAGAAGCGCATTTGTGAGGTCAAACACTGATGTTGGACGAGAAGGCCTGGCTCTCCGCTCTAATTCATCCCAAAGGTGTTTCATCAGGTTGAGGTCAAGACTCTGTCCAGGCCAGTCAAGTTCTTCCACACCAAACTCACTCATTCATGTCTTTATGGACCTTGGTTTGTGCACTGGTGCGCAGTCATCCCCAAACTGTTCCCACAAAGTTGGGAGCATGAAATTGTCCAAAATCTCTTGGTCTGCTGAAGCATTAAGAGTTCCTTTCATTGGAACTAAGGGGCCAAGCCCAACTCCTGAAATACAACCTGACACCATAATCCCCCTCCACCAAACTTTATACTTGGCACAATGCAGTCAGACAATTACCGTTCTCCTGGCAACGGCCAAACCCAGACTCATCCATTGGATTTCCAGATGGAGATGCATGATTTGTCACTCCAGAGAGCACATCTCCACTGCTCTAGAATCCACTGCATTTGGCGCTTTGCATTGTGCTTGGTGATGTAAGGCTTGGATACAGCTGCTTGGCCATGGAAGCCTATTCCATGGAGTTCTGCATGCAATGCCACAGGAAGTTTGTAGGTCTGTAGTGATTGACTCTGCAGAAAGTTGGCGACCTCTGCGCACTATGGGCCTCGGCCTCCACTGACTCCGCTCTGTCATTTTATGTGGCCTACCACTTCATAGCTGAATTATTGTCATTCCCAATCACTTTGTTACAATACCACTGACAGTTGACTGCGGAATATTAAGTAGCGAGGAAATTTCACGACTGCACTTGTTGCACACGTGGCATCCTATCACGGTACCTTGCTGGAATTCACTGAGCTCCTGAGAGTGACCCATTCTTTCATAAATGTTTGTAGAAGCAGTCTGCATGCCTAGGCGCTTGGTTTTATACACCTGGGGCCATGGAAGTGATTGGAACCCTTGAATTCAATGATTTGGATGGGCGAGTGAATACATTTGGAAATATAGTGTGTGTGTGTGTGTGTGTGTGTGTATATATATATATGTATATATATACACACTATATATCACCCCAAAGTTTTAATGTACTAGTTCATACAGGCATCAGTGCATCATCAAACTGGATAACAGAAAGTGTCTGTAATTGTGCTATTATGACAAAAGAAAATTTTCTCTGATATGGTCAAATGGCAAAATGAAGCCTTGTGAAGCTAAGAGGTACCTCAGTCAATGAGCTCAGATGGAACCTATGCAGTTTTCCTCTGAACTTGGGTCAACAAATATTTCTAGCCTCTCTATTCCTAGTAATTGCTTTCCTTGGGTCTTCATGTCTGACTTGACCTGAAGTTATCTTTAGACAATGCCCACAAAGCTGCCTCTGCGTCGACGAAGACTCCGGTGATGAACGACAGACTTCAAGGTCCGGTGGAGTGGGCAGATCCTCAGAACCCGGCGGCCAGAGAGAGGGTGACCACATGCTACCCGGATCATTACACCACCTGAGCCCAGACCTCTGCTGCTACTCTGATTGATGGCCTCCGGTAGCCCAAACCGCCTGGTGGAGGCCATCCCATCCAACCCACACCCAGGCCCATCCATCTTGACTCTGGAGCTTGAGCAGCTCTTCAGCACTGTACATCGCGTTGCGGGGTGCCAGGCTGCACCATCCTAATCCCGGCACTGTGATTTAATGAGCACATTAACAGCAAAAACTCGATACGTCACAGTAAATTACTGCAAGCCTGCCAAGCAGACGGAATAAGCACAACAGCAAATCTGAAAGTTAATTCAGATCATCGAACAACTCTAGGTAATCCATAACTGTAGCACAGCCGGCATGAGGTTAAGTGTTTTGAAAAAAAAAAATAGTGAACGATCTACAGCACAAAATGCACAACCTGTGTCTTTCTGTTTTTTGGGAATTGGAATCCACATTTTAGATTTTTCATCTGCTAATGGTAAGAAAACGGTGGAAAATGATGTTAATATCAGTTGGCAAGCTTAACCAAGTGTCTCTGAAAAACAACATAAACTGATGGAAATAGCAGCTTCAATGAAGCTACAAAATCCCATTTGTAACCAACATCTGTTTATCACTGTGGAGTTGGGAGTGTTTGGCTACATTTTCAGCATGTATGACGCATACTCTGCACTGGCACTCGCAAGGAACCCTGCTGAATTTATTATCTGACTTCCGCAGGACTTTTCAAAGAGCTTCATAAAACTTGTTGAGTCACGATGAGCTCTACATGGAACAAATCTAGGCAGGATCAAACCCATTGGATGCTACAGAAGGAGCGCATTTACTACTTGTTTGCTCCACCACCTGTTTACATAAAGCGGCAGCGCAACATCAAGAGATATGAACAAGATTATATGTGTGAATGTTAATGAAATTAGCTGCAATAGCCAAGTCCTCTCATGAAATCACAGGTTGGGGTGATGAGACAAGCTGTGCACACTCAGATCTGTTGGTCGTCAGAGAGGGCCTAATAAAATCTGACAAGATTGGTTTTGAAGTAGCAGCTGTTTGGGCACAAAAATTTCATCAGCCTACCAATACCAAAAATACAGAGTTATTTTCGAATTATTTTTCACAGTTCTTGTGTATGTATACGTTTGTTCTGGACACCAGGAGGCAATAAATAAATAGAGCTGCACTGTGAGATTTTCTGTGGAAGATGCTTATAATTCAGTCCTGTCAGTCGATTAGTTTGTTATCCAACCAAGGCAAAAAAAAAATCATGTGATGTGAATAATTCACAGAGGATAAAACTCTAAAGCCTGGCACAAACCCTGGGTGACATTTAACTGCCCTCATGCCAGGGGAGCCAAGTTAGAATTTGAAATTGTCAATCCATCAGCACTTGAGATCATTTTCAGTCTGGGTTAGTGGCCAGAGTGCTTCCCCTTTCGTCCGGTGGCTTAGCGACTGGGAGAAAAAACCCAAATTGAGCGCCATCTCTCTCCCACCCCACGCTCCACCTCTGCAGCCAGCTGCAGAAGCCAGATGCACACAGCTTGCCTGCTACCTTTGCTGCTTCAATACTCCTCATTACTGTAATTGTTGCTTAATGTTTTCATAATCTGCTGCTTAGAGGAAACTGTTTTGCTTCCTCTACTATCATCGCTGGCTCCCTGCGGCCCCTTGTCTCAAAGCTAGCCCTGAATATTTATTTCTTTTTTTTCCATACCTCACCCGTAATGAATTAGGATTTCTCCCAGCTGGCTGGCTTCCCTGATCGGGAGTAATCTGGGCAGAGGGACGCCAGGCTTGACTGAGCCTCGGCACTGCGCCGGGAAGGTGTCAGCCAATGGGCTCTCGGCTTTCTGCTTAATTACACAGTCACGTGTGCAGACGTTTGGCAAACGCAGCCAGCATCTGGTGCCCAGGCGACTGAGCACGCTTGCGGAGTTTACTTACATTTCACCTGCACAATTACTCAGAATGAGTGATTAGCTACTTAGCCACACTCCTTGGTGTCTTTTATTCTGTCTACAGAGAACCATACACATCCATTCACAGCATTGTGGACTAATTACCCAAAAACAAAATAAAGAGCTGGCTTGTCTTTCACATGTCGCTTTTTTAAAGGACTCTGGTGGTTAGGCATCCAAGAATGAAATGCTACCTACTAGCTTGTTCTCACACAGTAGCTTTTGAGCAAATGCTTTTAAAGGCTACTGGCTTCACAACACACAAATATGCATTTAATAACATATTTACATAGTATTTTTGAACAGCTTATGTCATTAACTGCATGATGATGTAAGATGTTTTGTGAAATTCATTGTGTTTATCTAAGGGCACTTAAACTAATGTAATGGACTTGATATTGTTATGAACCATTGCTCCGAAGTAATGGAAGTATTGGCAGAGGCCTGGTTAAGAAGAACATATATACATTCAATATAATATTTGGCAACACTTTACTGTAGGTCAAGTTCATAAGGCTACATGGTAATTACATAAACCTTTCATGACTACTGAGATAAACCTACAAAAACAGCTACAATGGCTCATTCTGATAAACAGCAGTGGCTATAAAGGCTGCTTTTGTCAACTTTAATGTCAAGTTGAAATAATACTGATGTCAAGATTTTTGTTGACATTAGATTGCGTTTTAACACCTTCTGGGGTGAAATGGTAACAACATTTTAGTGGCAGTGTTTCCATTTTATAGTTCATTTCCTTCTTCTAATTGTGTCCATTTCACACACTGTTCTTAAAATACTAAATTAGGTATTTTATTTCTGACAAAATATCTAACCTAAGTCACAAAATGGCCTGAATCTATCCTACATTAGTTTTTTGATGACAATTGAGAGAAAGACTGAAAGGAAAGATGTGTCTCAATGAAGCAGACGTTTTAAGTGCCAGAATATTCAGTAAAAACGGATTGCACAAACAGCTTATTTTACTAATTGAATAAAATAAACAGAAATAAATTCAGTGTTTTGGCACTACCATTAGGGTTCATAACATCTTATAAACAGCAAAATGAAGGTAACTTTAGCTAGGGGAACAGAGACGACACACATCTCTTTTATTACATTGTCATGGCATTGCCAAAGGGCGTCATGAATTTTATGAGAATAGAGAAAATACTTACTTTACTTAAGGGCCAGAGAAAACACACATAATTCTGCCATGACAGAGTGTTAGTATTAAAACATTCACAATACTAGCAGTACATTTTCATTTCTGTATTCACACAAGGTGTAAAAACATCTTTTAAGAAGCACTCACATTTGTTTGATTCTGCAATCGGTCTCACTTGTCATTTTATGAAACAAAATCATAATCAACAATCATACCAAAAATGAAACTGCTATGAAACTGATTAGCATAACCTGCTGTTATTTCGCTCCGGAAAGTGTTTAATATAGACATAGATGTTATTTCACCTTGACATTGAAGTTGATAAAAGCAGTCTGTATGACAACTGTCACTTATCAAAAGAAGCCTTTATAAAGGTTTATGTATGTATTTGTCAGTTGTCATGAAAGGCTTATGTATTTGTCATGTAGCCTCAAGAACTTGACCTACAGTATAGTGTTAACAAATATTTAGCTTTTGTATAACTGATACATGGCTTTCCTAAAGGGAACATATTATGCCCATTTTGAAGTTCAGAATTTTATTTCTGGAGTCTACCAGAGTAGATATGATATATATGCTTCAATGTTCCAACTGTTTCAAAGAACACATAATTTTTCTAATACTTTGCATCTCCATTCAACTGTCTAAAATGCTCTGTTAGTGTTTTTGTGTCTTTAAGCAGTCTGCAGACAGACCCTTCTCTCCTGAGCAGCTGTAAGCACCAGTGTGACTATTTTTCCAACAGCATTGGCTTTGCCAGTTGGTTCCTCTTTGCAGAAGACATTTATGAGGTCAGATATTGATGGCCTGAAGATGACGAGAGGGCCTGGCTTGCAATCTCTCCTGTAGTTCATCACAAAATTCTTTAATACCAAACTCACCCAGCCATGCCTTATGGATCTTGCTTTGTGTGCTGGGACTAAGTCATTCTGGAGCAGAGAAGGTTCTTCCCCAAACTATTCCCACAAAGTTAGAAGCATACTTCTTCTTCTTCTTCTTCTTCTGGCTGCTCCCTTTAGGGGTCGCCACAGCGGATCATCTGCCTCCATCTTGCCCTATCCATTGCCTCCTCTACTTTCACACCAACCATCTCCATGTCCACCTTCACTACATCCATAAACCTTCTCTGAGGTCTACCTCTTCTCCTTCTACCCGGCAGCTCCATTCCAACATTCATTCAATATATCCACTATTCCTCCTCAACACATGTCCAAACCATTTCAACCTGGCCTCTCTGGCTTTCTCTCCAAACTGCCCCACCTTCACTGTCCCTCTGATCTGCTCATTTCTAATCTTGTCCATCCTTGTCACTCCCAACGAAAATCTCAGCATCTTCATCTCCACCACCTCCAGCTCAGCCTCCTGTCTTTTAGACAGAGCCACAGTCTCCAAACCATACATCATAGCAGGATGCACTACTGTCTTGTAAAAAGTTAGAAGCATACAAATGTACAAAATGTCTTGATATGCTGAGGCATTAAGTTTTCCCTGCACTGGAACTAAGGGTCCTAGGTCAGCCCCTGAAAAAAATAATAGCATTATCCCTCCTCCGCCAAACTTTACAGGTGGCACAATGTAGACAGGCTGGTAACATTCTCCTGGCATTCACCAAACTTAGACTCATCCATCAGACTTTCAGATGAGAATTGTGATTAGTCACTCCACAGAATAAGTTTCCACTTCTCCAGAGTCCAGTGGGGCTCAGTTTTTGTGCTGATGTAAATGCCAGAGGAAGGTATAGATCTCTGCAGTTATTGAGTCAGCAGAGCATTCGTAACTTTTATGTGCCTCAGCACTTGACAATCCTGCTTTATAACTTTACATGGTCTCCCAATTTGTGACTGAGTTGCTTCCTAAACCCTTCAACTTTTCAATAATACCACTCGCAGTTGATTTTGGAACATCTAGGAGAGAAGACTTGTTGCAATGGTGGCATCCCATTACAGTACCATGACACATTCTTTCACCAATGATTGTAAAGGCAGACTGCAGAAAACAGATTTGATTTTATACACCTGTGGCAATGGGACTGAATGAAACACCTTAATTCAAAGATTAAGAGCTTCTTTCGTCCATATCTTGTACATAACACAGTAAAGCAAAGGTAAAAATTGGAAATGCATAATAGGTCCCCTTTAATTAGGCCTACATTCAGTTACTTAGGAGTAATGCTTCATAACACTGTTCTAAATTAATCAACTGTCTATCACTTTACTTTAAGTGCCTTTATGTCAAGAAATGTCATTTCATAACATATCTTATGCCATTTTGTAACACATAAGCTATTCATAAATTCAAAAGTATTTCTTTTTACATACATCATTCAATACTTATGCTTGAGTTCTGAAGTCCCTACGTAGGGCTCCTTCAAATCAAGCATTTTTTTTGCCTCTGTCATGAATTAATATGGAACATATAGGCCCATCATTTGTAACCTTCTCAAGAAAATTCAGAATTCATAGGCTTCAGTCTTTGTCTAGCTCTGACGTATGTCATTTTTTATAGCTTTAATCAAACACTCCACAGCCCAGTTCCCCATGGATTCTTTGCTGCATTGTTTTCTGTCTTTAAATTTTATCACTCCATTGATTCGGCACACACACACACACACACACACACACACACACACACACACACACACACACACACACACACAAATGTACAGAGGTATACAGCTCCCAGTCATAGCACAAAGCTGTGTGTCAGGATCTCCTGCAGGGGCAGGTAGATTACCTCTTCTTGTAATTTCCCTGGCTGCCACTACACACTGCTGCTAACAACACACTCCCTCACAAGAATGCACTCAGAAACATCTCCCCACTGGCACTTAGAAACATCTTCACACCAAGAAAACTCCAGCTTCACCTTTACAGCAACTTTTTAAAGGGTTTTTAAGGGCAGATCTGTGACAAAACTAATAATTTTATGGGTTTACACCTTAAATTTCAGTGTTTAAATTTGAAATGCTTTAGCCTCTTTCTGTAGGCCCTCCATAGTGGGCATTCCAACAGTGGAATTGAAATCAGTGTTTTTAATTAACATTGTCATATTAAATATTTTCCCCAGAAGTCTGCACTGTGGATTCTCTGCAGGTGATTCTGTGTTAAGCATTTAGCAAGCAATGTGGGATAAAAGCACATTCTGTAGCACTTTTTAAATGCATCACAGTGTTTGTTTATGTTATGTGCCTGTTGAGAAAAAAAATCTGGAAGGTTATAGCATCAATTAAACCTTAGCATTAAGGAAGGGAACACATTTTCATTTCCCCATTCCATTTACCCAGTTACATGTAATTAACATTTCAATGAATTGAATCACATATCTATAACTTAAGAATAGCTCCATTAGTTTGCACTGAAGTTGATATAGTTACTGAATAATAAGCCTTTGTATGAAATAAACCTTGATTGTTAAGGGGTTAAGTTACACAATTGGATCTTAACGACCATTTTGTACATTTAGATGATTTGTGCCACTTACTTACCCAGGCGTACCCTTTTCTGACAGTGTACATGTTGGAACATTGCTGTGAGCATTTCAGCCAGAAGAGCATTCAGCCAGAAGAGTATTTGTAAGGTCAGGTACTGATGTTGACACATGATTAGTTCTGTATCACAAATGCCACAGCAATAGTGTGGGATGGAGATACTGTTCCACAGCCCAATTCAGAGCTCCTCTAATCGATACTTGGCATTGGACATAGTGACCTGAGGCTCCTGTAATGTTTACGACTAAAATACTGGTAGATCTGGAAAAAAAAAAGTTTTTCTTTGGAGACTATTTTGCTATGCAGGTACGTCTATGTGAGGAATTTTAAAGAATATGTTTGAGGCCAAAAATCTTGTTTCAGAACTATGATAAAGTAATGTCTAAGGCATCATGCAGCGTATTTCTAACCATATCATATAATGCCTTTATGTGATGTAGCTTTTAGAGATATTAAATGCTTTGGATGTCTGGTTCCTGTCACCACCATTGTCTACAATTTTGAGACACTAAGTTCCTCTAGAATTGAACATTTCACATCAAGTCACTCTTATTGATTTTGTTTACATTTTAATTATTTAATTATGCAGAAATTTTGAAAAATTGGTGGAATGAAATGCCAGTATTTGAGGAGAGTAACAATACTTTTACTGGAACATAGGTTTCAGCTGCCCACCTGTACAAAAGTCAGCATCTACATCTGCAGGTAAAGGAAATGTTTACAGAATAGGCCTGCACCATGGCCTGACATTTGAAGGACAGAGGAAAACGGCAGTGGAAGTCAAAGTTATGAGTCCCCTGATGGCAGGTTATTGATAGCAGCCAGGCATGCTAAAGAAAGTGTCTATCGACCTCACCATCTGTGGATCAGAAGGCATTTGGGTTTTTCTAATTATCTTACGCAGGCATTCTTAAAACCCTTGACTGCTGCTAAGGGCTTAGGCAGGAAGTCACAGCAAGGGTTGAGATGCCACAAGGTGATATGGCTCATTTATTGTTTGGTCCTAATCAGCACATTCTCTCTCTCTCTCTCTCTCTCTCTCTCTCTTTCCTAAAGCCTCAAATACAAACTCATGATTAGAATCACAGACGTTTCTACAGGGAGATGAAACAGCCTGCTCCTTTGAAGGTGAAACCTTAAGGACATCATCTGTTTAAAGCACTTCTAAAAGGTGTCTCTGATTTGTCCAGTGTAGCAATTATGCCCTTCTTTCTCTCTGTGTCCTGCTGTGTCCTGTATAAGTGGAAAGAGGTGCTTAAAAATTGATATGTTAATGCCTCATCTTGCTGGCCAGAGTAATTAACACTAAAAGGTAATGACACGTCCTTCATACTTTCATCTTGTACCTGAATTAATGTAACTGTCAGGGGTTTTTTAATCGATACCTGGATATATTAAGAAATATTACATGATCAAAAACAAGGTCATTTAATGGATAAGAAACCAATTCTCATCTACTCTGGACGAAACATTAACTGAAATTGCGAAACAATTATTTGACAGACTCCATCATAAAAATCCATTCAACCGAACTGTTTAGATGTATTAGAGCCTGAGTCAGTGGATGTGAGTGAGAAATGGAGGAGGATTAGAGCGTGTGAGTTTCAGTCTGTTGCATGATTCATGACAAGCAGAGGCAAACTTTCATGAACTGACAGTCAGTGAATGGATGATTGATACCGTGCTACGCTTATCATCGCAGTGTATCGGCTTTATGGCAAAATCCTGAAGGACACTGCTGCCTGATATTCTTATTCCATACCAAGCAGGTGCAGACCTCCAGAGAGCTCTACCCTCAAAATCCTCTTTATTTTTTCCCAACTATACATTGAAAGACAAACACATTGAAATGCTCTGAATACAATATTTCCTGCAACTATAATGCAGCATAGACTAAACTATTTCTGTCAACTAGCACTGTGATGCAAATCGACATAACTCTACCTAAATGGTAAAGGGTCAAAAGTACATATTGCATAATTAAAGTATACTGATGAAAAAATGCTGTCACTGACATGTCATCTGTGCAGTCACACAACTTAAATGGCTTGCATAACAATTAATTAAATTCTCAAAATTACAATCACAGCTTGTAACAATGAATTAATTTCTTCACATTTATAAACAAAATAATAAATCAGATTATTTCACAAAATAAAGTCTGTCTGTGGTCTGAGTAATATTCTCAATTAAGCTTATAACAAAACACTCTTTAATACTTTAATACTTTAGGTTTATACTCAGGTTTAATATGTTTTTTAATATATTTTTTAGACTACTTTGATTCATTTTTTTATTTTATGTGTAAACTACACAGATTTATTTGGCTCAGAAAATACAAACTGAAATACAGAGTGTTGATCTATTTATTTAAAATTCAGCATCACTGAAGGTCTTTAAAGGCACACACATTAACAGGAGAGGACAGTTGAATGATACAATAAACATCTGGATATGTAATATACCTTTGGTCCAGGACGATTCTGCTGGCTCTTTTTGAAGTTAAATGTGACCACAGCCTATATTCTTCAGGTAAAGTTTTACACTAGATGTTGAAACACTGTTATGAGGATTTGATTGCATTTAGCCAGTGTTAATGAGGTCAGGTACTGATGATTAGTTTTGGATAAAAAATGGCACTTCAAGTCATCCCAAAGGCACACAAAAATGTGTGAATGCTTCAGAGTATCCCATCCTAATTGCAATGCTTTTCTATAGAGATTATGCAAGCTGTGTGTGAAATTGAACACATGTCAACGATAGCAGCACCATAAAATACACTTATTAAAAAGAGGTCCTGGTCACTTTGGATCATATAATGAGTATAATACATCAATATCAAACATCAATATATCACAACAGCACAATTCAATTTGACACTAATTGTAACTATGTTACTGGTGTTAGTTTTTCACATGTTGTTTCCATGAAAGAGAACAATTGAGACATGTTCAGAAGAGTCAGCAGGCCATGATGATGGGCTGCTAGCAGTACAGTTTCAAATTTCCATCTTTTGATATTGTACTGAAATTTTGACCTACTTAATTGTCACCCATTGTTTGTGCCTTATACTGTTTGTTATAAAAAAAAAGTTGCTTAATATATAACCAACAATAGGGCAAGTCTTTCCTTCATTTCATATGAGCTTTGCATTTTGAGTTCATGTCATGCATTGCAGAAAGATTTTTTGCAGTATCAACATTGGCAGTATAGGCCTATATGAAACCTTTTTTCCATTGAGATCATCTTCTAGTGTCTTTTTTACTTGCATCATACAGGACTAGCCTTTGGTAATGCTATCCAATAGCAGAGATGACTGTGTGGAAAAAGATGCCTTATTGCTGAAGGATATCTAGTGATGTAATGAGGGAGGCATCTAATTAGCTGGGTTAGTTGTTTTTGATTTATATAGCCCATCCAATCACTCCTTAATCAGCAACAACCAATGATCCGTGGAGAGACCCGGCCCATTTAATTAGCAAGCCTGCAAGCATTGTACCAACTCCAGTCGCCAGGAAGGATATTTAAACATCAGATGAAGTTGCTACACTTACTACATTGATAATTTAAATAATTAAGCTGTAATTACCAGGCAAGCCTGTGAGTAGTACAACAACAAAGAACTGCATTATTTCACCACAAAACAAGGACAGCACAATAAATTAATCTATAGAAACACTTTTATTTCTCTCTCTCTACTCTTTCTTCCAAATGTCCAAATATGAGCTTTCTTGGTATTTCAGTACAGAACATTTTTATTGTACCAACATAGTCAGTTTACTATACTGCTCACTACTCAGATTCTAATTTTGTTATTCTCCAATTACAGACTGTAGTCCATCTGTTTCTCTGCATAATTTGTTAGCCCCTTTTTACCCTGTTCTTTAATGGTCTCCCACACGACCACCACAGAGAGCAAGTGTTATTTGGGTGGTCCATCATTCTCAGCACTGCGGTGACACTGGCATGGTAATGGTGTGTTAGTGTGTGTTGTGCTGGTCTGAGTGGACCAGACACAGCACTGCTGTTTAGGGTTTCAAAGTATCCACAGAAACAGATGGACTACAGTCTGTAACTTTAGAACCACATAGTGCACCTATATAGTAAGTGGAGCTGATAAAATGGACAATGAATGTAGAAACACAGATTTGTACTTAATAAAGTGGCCAGTCAGTGTCGGTTTCCAGTTTATTGGTTACACCTACCTAATCTACACTCATGTTATCAGATATATCTTCATCTGTGCACTTTCTAGGTTTACAAATACTGACGGCGGCACGGTGGCGTGGTGGGTAGCGCTGTCGCCTCACAGCAAGGAGGGTCTGGGTTCGATTTCCCTGGCCGGGCGACCGGGGTCCTCTCTGTGTGGAGTTTGCATGTTCTCCCCGTGTCTGCGTGGGTTTCCTCCGGGTTCTCCGGTATCCTCCCACAGTCCAAAGACATGCAGTCCGATTGTGTGAAATGATCAAATTGTAAGTCGCTCTGGATAAGAGCGTCAGCCAAAATGCCGTAAAAAAAAAAACTGACTGTAGCCTATCTACCTACAGTATATATATGGAAAAAGATCAATACAGGAGTACTGGTAACCAGATATTACTGGGTGAGGAATTATTCTCAGCACAGCAGTGACAAAACATGACAGTAGCATATTAATATGTATGGTACTAGTATGAGTGTATCACTATCAGGCAGTGTTACTGGGTTTTTTAAACACTGTGTACCATTTCTCTATATTTTATTAGACACACCTACCTTACACTCCTACATACCCCGGTTCAATGACAGATGATATAGAGAGTGATTAATCGTGTAGCAACAGATGGGCTACAGTCAGTAATTGTAAATCTGCAAAGTGAGCTTATTTAATGGATGTTTCTAATAAAATGATAAAATGACCAGTGAGTGAAGGCACAAAATAGGTATTTACTTTCAGAAACAAAGGTACTAAACTATCACTGGGGTGGCACCTTAAAGAGGTTTTATATTGTTTTGATTTTTACATTTTTTTGCATTCCTCTCCAACTTTCTCACATATCTAATCATGTTCAATTCCACTTGCTAGCTAGGTGTCCCCCAACAACACAATATCATCAGGTTGGGAGGTTGAAGGCTAGCTTCTGCTTTCTCCAAGACACATAAATCCAACGACTGCATCTTTTCTACTGCTAACACATCTTTGGACAGCTCAGTGTGCTTAGAGGAAAACACAAACTGCCAATTCTGTCATGTTCACTAGCAGACATGGCCAGCATTGTGCCTGAGAAATGGCAGGAGAGGGAGGGCCATCCTTTGCACCCAGAGAAGTCTGTGGCATCATCTAGGATCAAGCTTGGAATCTCCTGATGATAGGGCTACAGCAAAATAAATCTATTTAATTCCTACTGACCACTAGAGGCAGGACAAAACAATGCATTCTTGTTGCATCCCTCCATTTACTCTAGAAGTGGCCTTCTTTAGAGGTCTGTGGTCCCTTAACACCCTTATACCCTCCAGTACCCCCAGACTTGTCTGTGATATAGCACTATTGTGTTATTATGATGCAAACAATGCTGAGTTGTACGACTTGAAAGCCTGTTTAATTGCATTATTGTCAATTAAAGTTGCACTGACTCCATACACCCTGTCTTCAGGCTTTTTTAATTTTTCTATTTAAAAGCATTAAGTTACGAATAAAAGTACAAATGTGCACCTCTCCTCTGGGAAAGTGATTTTAGTGTATAAAACTGGACCTTGAGGCCATTATTGTACCTTAGAGGGTACATTTACATTGTTTGTACCTGCACAATACTTTTTCTCACAGTGTACCTAATATACTGGCACCTTTGCATACTGTCACTGGCACATTTTCATTGCAATATCAAGTGCTTTATAGCATCCATCTGGTCACTAAATCTACAGAGAGAGAGAAAGAGAGAGAGAGAGAGAGAGAGAGAGAGAGAGAGAGAGAGCAATAGATACTATTTTATTTCCGTATACATTTAATTTCAGTGTGTAAACATGGTCAGTGAGTGGGCACCACTTTTACAACACCATTATTGAGTTGAGTTGTGGCTTTGCAGTAAACTAATCTTCTTGAGCTCCTTTCTAACTCCTAAATTTATCACATGCTTATGTCAGACAATAAGCAATAAGCAAGACAACATTTCTTAAAAATGTAAAACTATAAATATATATATTATATATATATATATATGGAATATATATATATATATATATATTATATATATATATATATATATACATATATATACTTATATAAAGTATATTTGTACAGTAAGTACAGATGAAATTTAGTTAACATAGTGTATACATTAAATGGTATTTTCTCAGTTTGCTGCTCAGTATTCATTTTCTCCATTATAATGCATGGAAACACATTCGGCCGCCTGCTGCGAGCATTCATTGACCCGCATAACTTTGAAAAATAGGAGCCATTAAAGTGTTATGTTAGACATTTACTGTATGTGAAACTCCAACAAAGTAGAATGGAGGTAACCCATCACCTGCTGTCCCCTGTAACATGAGCTCTGTGGAGTGGCACTAATGTTGCATTAGCCCGCTGTTATGGCAATCAGTATAAGAAGGACCTCTCTGCTGTCATTACCCCTCAGACCTCCGACTGCAGTCAGATCATTTTTTGCTTTATCTGCTGTAATGATATTGAACAAAGGTGAAACAAAGGTGTTTTTCTCAGACATAGAGATTAATAGAAACAACTTATATGTTAAATAGTTTGTTGCGACTAGCTTTCTAAATGTACTGTAGTGAAACAGAAAGTGGATGTAAACACCATTCAGTGATTAAATCCATAAAAATAAGCAAAAATCAGTTAAACATAAACAAAATATCAGGTTAGACAGATAATCAGGCATATTTTTGTTAGTTGTTATGATAGTTTAGATAATTGCACTCATTAGGCCATCTAAATATGGGCTATAATTTGGAGCAATTTTTGGACTGGACTTTTCTGACGCTGCTCGATTGAAAACAATGGAATATCTGGTTTATCCACAGTGCATCTCAGATAAATGCAACACTACTGATTCCCAAACAGGAAAATCACATAGCCTATGTGTGTGTGAATGTGTTATCAATACATACATTGCAAAATAATGGAGGCAAAACCCAGAAAGCAAATTAAAAAAAGGACAAGTCTGGAAACAGAGACAAAAGAATCACGTATATCGCACCACAGAAAACTGACCACTAGGGGCAGTACAAAGGATCAGAATAAGAATCAGAATCAGAATACTTTATTGATACCAGAGGGAAATTGCAGTTGTTAAAGTTGCAACCATTTATTTGCTGTCAGTGAGTCCAGCTCCACGCCCACAACATCAACGGCCTTGAGGATCAGTTTGTTGAGTCTGTTGGCATCTGCCACCCTCAGACTGCTACCCTGGCATGCAACAGCATAGAGGATAACACTCGCCACCACAGACTCATAGAAGATCCTCAGCATAGTCCGACAGATGTTGAGGGACCACAGGCGCCTCAGAAAATAAAGACAACCTTTCTGTAGAGGGTATCAGTGTTCTTAGTCCAGTCCAGTTTATTGTCAATATATATTCCCATATATTTGTAATCATCCACAGTGTCCACACTGACCTCCCCTGATGGACACAGGGGTCACTGGTGCCTTGTACCTCCTCAGGTTCACCACCAGTTCCTTTATCTTTGTCGTGTTGAGCTGCAGAAGATTCAGCTCATACTATGCGACAAGTCCTTCACTGTCGCCCTATACTCATCCTCATCACCCCTGCTGACACATTCAACTATGGCAGAGAATAGTTGCAATGACCAAAGCAATAGTTGCAATAGTTGCAATGCAGTCTTGCAGATGCATTGTTGTTTCTCCCCTTGCAGTGACCCTCACAGGATCAGAGCCTTATTCAAAGATTTCTGTGGTCCCTTGATATCCTCGCGCCCTCCGGTATCCTTGGATTTGTCCTTGGTATTATACCTATTGTGTGGTCCACTCTTTGACCCACTGTCTCAGGCAGGACCCAAGTGGACTGCTGAAAACTGGCTCTCTACAGGTGATTACATCAGCTAAAAGGGCTATGTGCACTGTCTGCACATCTGTGTTGGAGTTAGGTGGCTTTAACATCACATAATGTCTCATTCTGGCATTTCTCACTAAGGGCTCATCTCTTTACTATGTAATTTAAATCATTAACTTAGCATCTTTCACTTGATATGAGGCAATAGATACCAATTGCCCCCCCCCCCCCCCCCCCCCCCCCCCCCCCCCCCCCCCCCCCCCCTCCCCCCCCCCCCCCCCCCCCCCCCCCCCCCCCCCCCCCCCCCCCCCCCCCCCCCCCCCCCCCCCCCCCCCCCCCCCCCCCCATTATGTCCAGTCTACATTTAGTAATACTGACTACTGACACTCATCAGGCATTCCAATTATTTGTTTTCTGTAGTCGGGAGCATAATTTTGGGGGACCCTATTAAGTTGTAGCTGCAGAGGATTAATTAGGTGAACACTTCTCATATGACCTTACATCTAAAAGTCATGCAGTGACATGATGATGACCTTGCTGTCATGGAATACTCTCTCCAACCCTCTGATGAGTCTACCTGCAATTGTTAGGGGATGAAAACTCATAGATCCACAGGAATGGGGCTCAGCTGGAGTGAGGCTGAGGTAGTCTAGAGAGAGCATCACTGACTGACTCTGTAGATTTAACAGAATGTGCAAATGAAGACCAAGCAGCAATCAGGAAGATATCTTTCAGCACTGCCCAGGATGCAGAAGCAGAGATTGTAGAAAGACACCAAAAAACCATCAAACCATAAAAATGACCACTATCACCCACTTTGTATGGAAAGGAGAATCCCTTTACTCAAGTCTCAATAGACACAGGCATAGCTTGGGGACAGGAAAATGGTTGGTGTGGGGTTTTTTTTTGTTTGTTTGTTTGTTTGCTTTTTTGGTGTTTTCTTGGTCCTCTGCTTGGAGTATTTCCACATCCTTGGCAGTGCAGAAAGATATTTTACTGAACATTTCAACATGCACATTCTTGTGGTCCTACAGAGTCAGTGTGGCCTCTCATCATTCACTGATGCTCCATAGGGATACCTCAGCCTCACTCTAGCTGAATCTCATTCCTGGGGACCTGTGAGTTCAGGAAGATTACCAGATTTTCCTGAGTGAGTTGCAGCATGTCTTCTATGTCAGCAAGGTCATCATCATGTGATTACACTATGTTTTTGGTATTAGCAGTAATGTCATTCACATGCTTAAAGAACCACAATTACATTCACACTCCACTAACCTAAAATAATTAAGAAGCATTTCAGTTATAAGATTTGAAAATGTCAAAAAAGGCAAGTATTATTACATATACTATTAGGGCAGTGTAATATGGCCAAAAATGTTATCACAATAAATTAATTTATTATCAGTCTACATCAATATTTATTACAATAAATGTGTAAAGGTTGACTTTTACTCCTGAGTGAAAGCTGAAGAAACCAGAGGGTTAATTGTGGTTTTGAACTATTCCTTGTCAAACTATGGTCTACAGTTAAAACATGACAAACACTTGCCAAACAGCAGTACAAATCTGTCACGGGATAGTAAGAGAAAGCTCCAGAGCCAAAAAACACACCTGCCAATCAAATTCTTTTAATCACATCATCAATGTGAGCCTGTCTTCTTTCTAAAAGCAGTTTGAAAGAAGGAGCTGAGCAAACCTGCAAAAAAGTGACCGATTGTCTGGTGTGTCTTCCTGGGGCTTCATCAAAGTTGTTGCCCTCAGGGCAGTCACAACTTGGCAAAATTAGGAGGTGCCAAGACCCATAGCATAGCATGAATCCCATTTTCTTCCACGTTTGTAATGATTTTTTTAACTCTAGTTATGGAAACCCCTCTTTTCACATATTTTCAGATAATTGCCTTCCTTATACAAAAGAATTATTTTAAGCTCCTCAAAAATATCTCCTGATAAATTAATAACTTGTCTTTAATGGTTGCTTTTACTGAAAATTAAGTGAATAAAGGATGGTCTCTGACTTTTTAGCAGTATCAAATTGCATTTATCTAGTAAAATGATTTTATCCCACTGCCCAATTGTTTTGTTTGTTTCATGCATTATTTCTTCAGATTAACATTATGTAAACTATTTTGAACAATTTGTTCAACAGTGTGGGATACAGTTGCTATTCAGTCTCTGCAATATCTGTATAGTCCATATAATGTATTTGCAAGCGTTTGACTTATAAACTCCATAATAATCTTCATAATCACATTTTCAACTATTAAAACACTCTACATTAATTTGCACTTGCCTCTGGTCTGTTTCCAATCAAAACTAATCTGGAAAAATGCAGACGAGAAAATGGGCTGCAGCACCATGGACAGCTCCCTCTGTACATCAACAGTTTACAAGCAACGCCAGCCTTGTCACTCATGTGCGATCTTCATTAATAAACATGAAGAATGTTTTATTTGACGCTGGAGCCAAGATAAAAGTGGTGATGATTATCTGGAGCTAATTTCACTTTAATCATAACTAATTTGGAGCACTGAAATGCCTGTGAATTTGACTGGCACTTGGCTAAACAACCTTACATGTTGTTGCACTTTAAATGGGAGAGGTTATACAGACATAAGGTTACAATGCTTATTGTATTGTATAAAAAGATTTTAATTCCATATTTCAACACTAAACATCCATTAGAAGAAGAGACATAGATTTTTGTTGTTGTTGTTGTTTGTTTTGAACAGTCTTTTAAACACTGTAGGCAAATGAATGCCTCTGGGTATTTCACACTAACACAGTAATTTGCCAAGACTTGCTGTCAAATCAAGGAAGTAGGCTTGCACAGCGCTCTTGCTTTCTTATCACACTGCTTGGCGTTGTTTTTGAAAAGAAAAAAAAAAGAAAGCTGTTTACTATTTTCTGTATTTATAGCACAAATATATAATTTTTTTGTTTATTTATTTTTGGCTATTTGTTTATTACAGTATTAATCAATCTGCCTGCTCACATTAATGCGGTTGTTTTCTTTTTGTTGTTGCTATCGCACAGTTTGCATTTCTGTTATCTAAATCTTAATCTAATGGGCAGTTGCTGTAACTAGCTTTCCAGTGATTATTTGATTGGCATCAGCAATCTCCCTCTCCATGATTTCTTCCTCTGTTTCAGGCATTGTATCAATTCACCCTATAATGAAAATATGGAGCCATAAGATGACACCATAGAATTTTATATTACATTGCAATTTTATACAAGTTCGTTTCAAATCACTAACTTAGCATCTTTCACTAATGAGCAAGAGATGATGAATGTTCCCCATTATGTTTAGTCTACATTTAGTAATGCTGACTACTGACACTCATCAGGCATTCCAAGTATCTGTCTTCTGTTGCCAAGGACATAGTTTTGGGGGAAACTATTAAGTTGGAGCTGCAGAGGATGAAGTATCGGAATAAAGAATATATGTAGCCATAAGATGACACCATAGAATTTTATATTAGTGCAGTTTACACAAGTTTATTTACTGGTCAGTTAACCAGTCTGTTGACCTTTAACCCTGCTAGAATCCTGTTATAATACCCATTATTATTTATTTTCCCATTACTACTATTTCTCAAACAGTGTTGGGTAGATTACTTAAATGTAAACTAGTGCTTTTTACAGATTACATGACTAAAAATACAATTAGAAATGCACACTTTAACATTATTTTAAAGTTATGAAATGTGGTTATATTTTGGATTACTTTTGGGCTATCTCTAATCTGACGGCTTTATTTGGTCATACATTTGTCACTTTGTAACATTTGAATCAATTCCCTCAAATGAATTAAGAATCTTTGTTCTTTATATTGTCTGAAATTATGCATGAAGTGAAATACACTCAAACTTAAACTAAGTTTAACAAAGTATAAGTACACAGCACACAAACGGTACTGTCGCAGAAGCTTGAGCGTTTAAGTTGAAGCAACTATATTAATATTTAAGTCCAAAGTTAAATATATAAAAAGTTAAAGAAAAGAGTTGTCCTTGTCAGCAATGACATTTCAACTGTCCTGAAATATAAATAAAAAAATATATTTTTTAATGCCCACTCCTGCTGCTTTTTTCCTTCTTTATGTACATTGTACATCTTCATTGTTGTAAATGTTTTACTTTTGAAGAAAGGATGTAGGCTTTATCAGGAAGTGGTGTGTTGTTTATTGGGTTTAGCTTAACCTGTGCTCTTATTAATGTGTACCATTTTTATAGTCGTGACTTCCCCAGTTTGCTGCCTTTGTGTTGCTGCATAGCCCTGAACTTTTGTGTTATCATATGCAAATCAACAAGTATTTGTGCCCAAGGGCCAATAACTTGATGATCAAGGTTTGAGACAAAATATTTACAGAAGGAGATGCACACATAAAACAAATGACACTTTACTGAATGTTCACAACACCAGAACAAACCCTTCATGACATCTGAGATATACTCATAAAGACATTTACAAAGGCTAATTCCAACACACATCAGTTGTCTTAACACTTAATGAGGTGAAATGACATTGACAAAAGCAATCTTCATAGCAAATTATGCTTCCTGGAATTAGCCTTTACAAATGTTTATGTAGGTTTCTATCAGTTGATCTGAAAGATTTGTTGTCCTGAAGCATTTCATCAGCCTTATGAATGCTGCCTTCAGTGCAGTGTTAACATAGTGATGTAATGCTTGTGTGATTTTAACATGACTTCAAAGTAAATACACTGGTCAGTTTGTGTGTGACTTGTGGAGGGAGCTGAAGTAAAATGAACATGAGAGATGGAGACTCATATTATTTGAACTGCATTTACTGAAAGTTACCAGTCGGTCTGAAAGACATTAGCTGACACCTGCTCCTTCAAAGTCTATATTAAGATTCATGCTCCTGCAATAGCATAGCCGTGCTGTAAGACTGCATTAATCGGATCTGATACCCACTCCTTTGGGTAATAGCAAAATTCTCTGCATGCTAAAACATTAATGCTGATTGGCAGGTTATGCATGAAGCATCTCTACAAATTAACAAGCACACATTAACATGGACTTGCATGCACACACACACACACACACACACACACACACACTCAAAATGAGGGCCCATTTATACTTTCTAACATACCCTTTCATTTTCCCATTTTAATGAGTACTAAAGGCAAAAATGCAAACATGTTACTGAAAAGCCTTGTAAAGGGTAAAGTAGTCTGGAACATTTTAGTATTGATTTAATACAATTCATCAGCATTTCTATATTATTATTGTTCTACTGTTGTCAGGACATAAAGAGCAGAATCTTAAATGGCTTTCAACCATTCAATATTTTTGCAGAAACTTATAATTGCACAATATCTTATTTGCTCAATTTAAAGCATGACCATTGGAACAAACACAAAAAAGGCATTTAGCGAGACAGGACTTAAAGCTTTCAACTTTGAGAGAGAGGGGAAATCCACAGGTGCTTTTGTCCATCAGGTCAAGATGATGATTTTGAAGGAATGTGTAGCTGTCAAGACACTATTACTGAGAAAAGGAAATGGAAATTTTGCAAAGAAAAATTGCCAGTCAGATTAAGAAGCTGCTGATGTTATCAGACCAATGGTCTGTCCACCCTAGAGTCTAGACCTCATCATCACTGAATGTTCTGATTGGAAATTAAATAAGTAAAGAGTGAGCTCTAAGTTTGGCACAGTATTATAAATATACAACATTCTAATTTGGCTTTGGACAGTGGGAAAAAAGCAAGCTTCAGAGACAGTGGAGAGGATCTGTGTAGACTTTAATCCACTGATGTTGGCAAAATGGAACTGAAATGTCTGTAAATGTCCTTGGGATCTGAATTACCATTGTACTATTATTTTGTTTCAGTAGCCTGTCCCATTGTTGCCAGTTTGGTGTTTTATGAACTTTGCAAGCTCCCACTGAGATCAATTAATGAGGTCAAAAGCAGATTCTTTTGAATTTGGTGCCACCTGACTGGAATTAAGCGTCTGGTAAGGTAAGAGGGAGTCAGACCTTTGGCTGGTCTTCTGTAGAGCTGTTAGCATAAATTTCTGCATTTGAGGCCAGTGTATCCTCCTGTCTCTCTCATCTCTGAGCTGAAATGTCCTTGCAGCTGTCTTATCAGAATGCAGACCAGAGTTTGTGAGGGAAATGAGGAGGTCTGTCTCTGTCAAAACTCTGCCAGCTCTGTTTGTAAAAATGAACTGGATAAGCTGGATAGCAAGTCAACAGCTGGGTATCAAGAGGTTTTGATTTCATAAAACTCTCCATATACTCTTGATGTGATGTGAGCATAAGAATTTTACCATATATGTTCCAAAACTGAACACTACAGACAGTACAGTATATATCTGAGTGGATAGGACAAAGCACCTTCATTATAAACAAGAACACATTTAGTCTCTTTGTACTGTCAACACTGTAAGGGAGACCAGAAAGGATTGTAACATGTTGTAACGCCCCAGGTTCACCAATCAGGAATTAGCTACTGGGTTGTATTACTAATACTGAGTAATGGGCTACTATCCACCCCACTGCTGAGTAGGGGGGGATCAGTTCTCAGATGCATCGTGATGCAGACTTGGACAATTCTGAATCAATTCACAAATGTCGAACATCAATTTTCTATAGATTTAATTTATACTGTAATGTTGACAGAACACAAAAGTGGAAGCGTGGAAGTGCAGCACCCGGACAGTCTGACATGTACACATAACAAAAACACAATTGGATGAGCAAGAAATCTGACCAGCAGCCTCTGCATTAAAAGCCATGTTAGGTCAGAAGTCGACAAGCCAAATGTACTGATGAAGAGCCATTTTATCCTTTCAAAAAAATCAAACCACCTTGGGAGCCACAACATTTAATGTCCAATACGTCTCAGTGTGTGCTATTGTCCTAGTTTTGGCTAAAAATATGAAAGAAAACACAGACTTACTTAGCTCTACTTTAAGCTTTAGCTGCTTTCCTCCCATCTCCACCAGAAAACTTTTCTTCAAAAGTACATCAGTTTCATGTAAAATGTCTCTCAAAGTTCACCTGTTTTACAAGGTTGAAGTTGCTTCTCATTCTCCATCTTCTTGTTCGAATTTCCCATTGTACCTTAAATTCTGCCTAAGGTGCCAGAATGTAAATGCAGTATCATTTAAGATGGAACAGGACAATTTGAATAAGAAGCTGATTTCAGCTTTGCAACTTTTTAGTGTTTGACCATCTCTTGTTGCAGATTTAACATACCACAAAACTAACTGTGCTGCTTATAAATGCAAATAAGTCCATTTGTCTCCAAATGTTCATCTTAAATCTCTGTTTGCCTTTTCGTTAGCTGCTAGCTGGGCGAGACTCTGCATGCCAGCCTTCAGGATTAGGTGGTGAATTAGCAGCGTTTAACACCATCTATTATAAAAACTTTGTTAGAACGACCAACAGAGCTTTATTTTTCTGCAAATGAGGATATTTTATTTTTATCAGGACAGTAAAAGAGCCATGTGTTGCCGACCCCTGAGTTAGCATACGGAAGCACTTTGGCTTCTATGAAGTTGAAAGGAAAAAGAACTGGACAAGCGCTACACTATATGCAAGTTGTGTCACACTAAACAAAAATATTTTGCAAACGACAAACATGAGAAACCATATTATATGTTTCTACTAATGCTTCCACCCATTTCAGAAGCATACTTTTATTGGCAAGGATTTGCGTCCGTTCTCAGTTGTTGAGAGCCAGGCCTTTCGCACTAAGTTGCACACTTTGGAGCTGAGATACAGCGGCCTGTCTTGAAGATCTTTTACTGACACAGCGACCCCATCCCCACTCTCTACAACAAGACCAAAACCAAAGAACAAAGTAGAATAAGGAAGAAAACGGGTAGGAGGCTGTAACCTGCCACAGGACCTAATTTCACTGTAACAGCACATTTTTAGCACAGATGCGTGGCACAGCATCTCATGTGAGCAATGAATGGGAGATAAGAGCTGTAAATGGGAGTCTTCCAGTTCACTTGCCACATGATTTCCATTTGATTTATTAATAAAAGATATTGGAAGTAAATTCATTATGGATCATTACAGATACTTTGCTTTAAAGTTCCCAAGTCTTTCCAAGTCATAACACATTAAGAAAAAAGAAATCTTATATAGAAAAAAAGGATGCTTCAAGATGCATCAATAGTCGTTTTATAACCGCATGGTAGCCTTTGAATTATAATTGAATCGAATCATGAGGTGCCTAGAGATTCCCACCCCTACTGCTGAGCTGACAGTCGTAGTTTGAAAGCATTGCATGAAACAGTGATGGAACAAAATCCAATTCTGAAGTAAGAAAGTAAAATTTCATGTCTGGATAACAGTTGGTTTGCACTCATATCAATGGAATTTAACTGTTACAACTTCATATGGCCTAAATCAGCCGTGTCTCTAGTTTAATTTGATGTGAAAAATACTAGTTTCAAGCATACATGCTGAAAAAAAATCATGACTGATCAGGGCAGGTGGGTGGTAACATCCAGTGGAATATAAGGAGATGACCAAAGAACTCATATTCAAAGAATTCATATTTCTTACAAAAAGTCACTTGAGTAAGACGAATTGGCAACAATTTACTTTAAACTCCGCTACATAACACTGGCATAAACATATCATAAACATGTCATGGCAGACATCATTTGTGGTCATGAGTTCATCACAGATTTTGTTCAAGAATACAACAATGTTATGTTACCATTAATGGTAACTGTCATGACAGATTGCGTAAACCTTCTGGTTTTTATTAAGTGTACTTCATGACATCAAGCATCATAACATGTTAAAACAGAATGGGTACTGAGTAAAATCTCTCATGGCAATTAATTATAGCAAATTCACAGTGATAACATGGTTAAAATGTTTTAGTATAGACTAGCAGTTTCAATGTCGGTGCTTTGATTAAAAAAAGCAGAAAAAATGTCCTTTACAAATGTGGAGCCAGCAGTAAAAGGAGAACTCTTTGTATTTGACATAAACATGCTGGATTTGTGAGTAAACAGTAGATTTCTATGCTTTTGTCATTTGTAAAGGACAAATGTGAGTATAATATAAAAGTTTGAACAGCCCTTGTCTCCCTTACCTGTTACCTTTAAAAATAAAGGGTTCTAAATGGTTCTTTTCTTGGATGTACAGTTGTAGGGAGGATGTTTAATAGGCATTGAACCTTAATATCATGTGGAGGTTGCTGAAACTTGAAAATGATTCAAAAGAAGATACCAAAGAACCTTTTAGCACATTTATGAATGTACTAATGTTATTAATGACATTTTTACTGATTATTGAAATGCTGTTTGCAGGACTGCTTTATGTATATATATATATATATATATATATATATATATATATATATACATACATATTTGAAACATTACACCGTGACCATTTTAAAAACTTTTTTAAAAACTATTTTAAAAAACTATTTAATTAAGAAATGTTCATGCACGCACATATTAGTCATTTTGGATAATTATGACATCATGAATATTTACTATCTTACTTAATTTAATAATTAAGATTTCATATCAGAGAGCAGCAAATAAAAACAGAGATCTTCACCATGGGCAAATAATCCAAGAGGGTTAAGCAAAATGGCAGTGTCAAGAAAAACATGCAAAAAAGTCAAAAACAGGAGTCAAACAAGAAAGGCAAACAGTACAAAGATTTCATATCAGGGATGTAAATCTAGAAACATGAAAAGCAGGTGCATTATATGGCATATGTGCTGCACTTGGGGGAACTGTTATGACTATCTGTTTATATTTTACTGAAAAACTATGTTGCACAGTTAACAAGCAACGGTACTTCTATAATTACTCTATTCTTAAAGCAAAGGATGCAGCCTCTCTCTACATGTCACTGTCCAAGGGCTGAAAGGCTATGACCTGCCAGCTGTACAATCTGATTAGACTCTAGTTTTTATATCCTGCTTTGCCACGACAAAAAAGGATGATATTTTTATATGGCAAATGTAACCATGACAATGGGTTGCCTAAAAAGAAAATTACTTTATAACTAAATAATATCAAACACAGGGCCAGTTGGTTGGATTTAATGCACATTATAATTAATATTTCCACTTTGAAATAGGCATTCTTGATTTCCCAAATTGCTATGTTCATTTCCCTACAAGCTACCAAACAGCACTGTTGAGAATTTCAACAATTTTTGAAGTAAAACATCAGTTGCTCATGTGTTATGTGCCAACAAGAATCAGATGCTTGCACTTAGAAAACACAGTTGAGGCTTTACTGTTAGAATCAGAATCCAAGTTCATAGTCACAAAACAAGCAGGGGTCAATTCCAAAAAGAGCAGCAATTAAAAACAGAGATCTTCACCATGGGCAAATAATCCAAGAGGGTTAAGCAAAATGGCAGTGTCAAGAAAAACATGCAAAAAAGTCAAAAACAGGAGTCAAACAAGAAAGGCAAACAGTCCAAAGGGGAAAGGCAAAAGGCAGAGTCAAACTATGGAAAGCAGTGATCATAAACAACATATAGGCAAATAGTAGAACAATCAGTAGATCACAAAATATACAAAAGCTTACAATTAGCTATGGCTAAGGTCCAGGCTTATAAACTAAACTAAGAAGGTCATATGACGTGAGGCACAGGTGAAGAGAATCGGTATTCAGGAGATCTAGAGCGCTGAGTGGGGCGTAAGGAAAGGTCAGGAGTCATGTGATTTCCCAGAGGGTTCTGGGAGATGGAGTCTGAGTTTGTCTTGGAGCTTGACAGATGCGTGACATCATGTCACTCAAAGCAGTTGGATTTTCAGAGAAAATTCAGAACTACAAGACCACAATGTAGTTTGCTACAGTATTTTTATCCACTGATAACAGTTAAAGAGTCATTTTAGGAGGAGACATTGGTTGAAATCTGAATGGGAAACCTCATGTTCAGCATGTAGCCTGTTGATGGAGAAAGCCTCATGTTTCAATAAGCTGAGCCAATTGCCTTGCTGTTTAAGCATCAAGCAAGAAAATCAATTTGTTGTGGAGATATGCGCATGCGCAGTTGTCAGAAAGAGCTGAAAAATCACATTTTTTGAGTGTTAATTGAGCCAAGTGCCTGGGAGCATTGCCAAGATGGCCGTCAAGAGGACAAACTTTTCTTACAGTGACTTTGATAGCACCAGCTAATTAAGTCGTAAACTTATAGGTAACCTCAATTTAATGTCTAATGTCCAGGGACACTGCAAACATATATAGGTCTGTAAATTTCTACAGCTCATGAGGATTTTTACTCTGCTAGATTTTTGTTGTTTTGGCTTTGTACTCCACCACATTGGAGTGGAAATTAACAAATGGTTATGAGTTTCAAATATTGAGTGAATGTAACATGCCCTACATTATGCCTACCCTTTTTAAACACTGTCCTCTGATATCAGGGCCCTGAACTGAGCAGACAAATTAACTGTCTTTAATTAATACATTAATTCTATGATTAATGCATGATTGCAAATGCTTTTCAGTCTAGAGTCTGTGATCTACAGTCTAGATCACTATATTTTAGCCTTGAAGGGCTTGTAATGCAGCTATTCTCAGTTCCTGCTTGTTTTATAGGCTTGTATTCAGTAAGTGAAGTGCATGCTCAGTGGACTTTAGATTGGTAACTAACTTACACAATGAAATACTCACTCTGAATGAAAAACAGTTTGGTTGCCTTAACAGTATGTTTGGGATAATTGTCTCGCTCCAATCTAAAACACCCTCCAATAAATTATGATGCATTAGGCTGGGCCTAAGAATGGTTTTATTTAGAATTCTTGATGTCCCTAAGACTTTATCTCTCTCAAAATGGGCTTTTTATATATTTTTGGACAAACCATAATCTTCATGTCCTTGAGGCTAATCAAGGGTTTGAACCTTCTAATGAGGTCACCCTGGTGCACTCCTTCCTTTTTGTAAGTTTTTCACCATTATTGAGTAATGATTACACCCCTGTGGTCTTCTGTGGTCTACCAGCTGTGGTCTACCAACAATATACCAAACAATTGATTCTGACAGGCCTACTGTTTTGATGTCTAATTCTTCAGGCTAACAATGTCACTGACACGTCTGTGGTTTTCATGCTGAGGGACAACACTAACAAGAGCCAGAACTTTAGAGCTTTTGTTATAACAATGCAACAGCTCATATCTGGCTAATGAGCCAGTGACCAACTGTCCTTTTCCTGTGGTCTAAAATGGAAAGACTAACTGGCTACATTTGAAAAAGGCAGTAATTCCTAAATTAATTTGGATATATATACCCAAAATTCAAAGTTGGCAGTCTGAATTTTAACTTCATAGTAAAAGTTTTGTTTCCAATCAAATGTGGAGCATTACAAAACCAAAAGGACAAAAACTGTGAACCTGTCTAAATATTTACATACTGTATTGCACACATGGGTACATTCTTTTACATTTAGACAGAGGATGTATGGCATTCAGAAAACAAAGGAACACTGAAAATCAAGGCTCAAACAATCCTGTGACAACCAAAGACATACACACTTGCACTGTTTACCTTTGTGTTCTCCTTGTTTTAGCATGGCAGCTCAAGAAAGACATGATCATTAGCTAACAATATGACTCACCATGAAATTACACAGAATAGCATGCCTCTTCAGAACTAGAGCTGGAAAACACTGACCTAAGGCTATTTGTGTGTTTACAAAGCTCTTCAGCTAATGTGCAATGTCTGTTTTATGATCTATCAATGGGCAATTTATGCACCTTCACAACTACATGTCAAACTCCAGTGTAGGAGTATGTATTTGTTTTTGCTAATGGCAGATTTAGCACTTCATTATAGAAGGGCATCGATTCTCCAATAATTGCTGCATCATTATGTAAATATATGGACATACTGATCAAGGCTTTGTAGAGAGAGAGAATACCCTCAAGTCACCTCGCTATTCACTGCTTTTCTAATCAATCACTCTAACAGCATATAGCAATGGTTCATGTGCCCTGTATTTAACTCAGTTCACTAATAAAGTACAGCACAATCAGCTGTGGAAACATGGATTAATATAACATGTCATGTTATTCAAAAGACTTTAATATACCTCAGTTGCATTAATGAATAAGCTTGAAAAACCTTATTTCAGAACATCCTCGGTATAACACAGTCATCTGCATGTGTGCATTGTTGAAATGTAGATGAAGTTATACATAAATGTGAAAATATCAACCTTGGAGTGGATGCTCAGCATGGTGAGTCTTGGTTGAGTACCATCACCTTGCCGTGGGATTTGCTGAATGATGATCTAAAGAAACCAGGCTCTTTTGGAGATGTGACTGCAGTGGAGGAACCAGCTGTTAGCCATTTGTCTTTGTATGGTCAATGAACCAGTATTCAACATACAGCTGCTCCTGAGTATCCTACTTATTAAGCACATCTGTTACACCATGGAGTCTGGATGGCCCTTATCAAGCTAACAGAACTTCTTGGCAAACTGTAGAAAGTTGTTAAAGTCGTCTTTTTTTCTCCCCCTCCTGGGCAAATTTCCCACAACTTAATATTTGTGTTTTATTGCCACCAGTTCATTGATATGTGAAGCTTTATTAGACATAATGAAAAATGGCAGGCACCCAAAAAGATATATTTTCCAAATTTCTCCTGTCAAAAAAATTTCCACAAACGAGGACAGGAGCTCAAAACTCTCTCTCGTTTCTTTCTGTCTTCCGATAAATCATGTCAGGTGCATAATGAATTGAATGCAGTCTCACCTTCCTTTTGTCCTTGCACCAATCCTGGCCCCTCCATGCAGCCTGTGCAGTCCTGCATGCTCTCCTTGTTGCCTGTCTCCCATTGCGCCTGCTTTGAATAGATGGATTTATCTCTGTATGATTAATACAGGACCCTCCAGATTGTCAATATTGTCTCTCTGCATGTTATCTAGTCCTTCATGATACATATGGCCAGGAGGTGGAAATACAAAAAACTTAATCATACATTCAATGAATTTGCCATCTGTCTATATATATATATATATATATATATATATATATATATACATATATATATATATATATATATATACACACACACACATGTATATATACAGGCTGGTCTGAATATTTCAGAAACTGCTGATCTACTGGGATTTTCATACACAACCATCTCTAGGGTTTACAGAGAACGGTCTGAAAAAGAGAAAATATCCAGTGAGCCGCAGTTGTGTGGATGAAAATGCCTTGTTGATGGGAGAGGTCAGAGGAGAATGGGCAGACTAGTTCCAGATGATAGAAAGGCAACAGTAACTCAAATAACCAACCAAAATCTCTGAGGAATGTTTCCAACACCTTTTTGAAAGTATGCCATGAAGAATTAAGGCAGTTCTGAAGGCAAAAGGGGAAAAGGGGAAAAAAAAAAAAATTACCTAATAAAGTGGCTGGTGAGTGTATATCATGGGCATATATAAATGTGACATTTTTACCACTGTGTTGTGTCACCTCTTCCTTTAACAACACTCTGGAAGCATTTGAGAACTGAGGAGACCAAATGCTGTAGTTTTGAAAATTGAAAAAATGTTTTCCTGTTCTTGCTTAATTTAGGATTTCAGCTGCTCAACAGTTCAGGGTTTCCTTTGTCATGCACCAAATGTTTTCAACAGGTAACATGTCAGGCAGGCTGGTTTAGCACTCGGACTCTTTTACTACAGAGCCACACTTGTCAAGGCATTGCAAGTTCATGTTTTACAGCATAAAGAGTCAAGTGTGAACTCCAATGTCTCCCTTTTCCTTCAAAGGGCAGTAAGTAAGTCTTAAAACAATGACCAATGGATTCTGCCATGTGTGCACAATTCCATAGAGGACACAAAGCCCAATGCTGGGGTGTAAAATCAAAATTCCATCCTCACATAGCACACTATATAGGGAGTACTGAGCCATTTGAGATTTAGCCTCAGGATTTTCCGATAAGATCCTATAGATTTGAGTTTAATATTGACCATGAATGGCCTGTTTTTGTTGCAGTTTCAGCACTTTACATATTTGCTTATCTTAAAAAAGGTTAAATATTGCACTTAATAGAAACTTGTATTCATTAAATGGTTTTGTTTAACTCTAAAACATGAAAAAAAACTTTGCAAATAGCTGGTTTTGCCAAAAAAATTCATTTACATTTAAAAAAATCTATTTAAATCAATCAAGTTTAATTTAGTAAGTTATCTGTGTTCTATAATTTTAATTAATCGAACAACCCAACTGCAGTTTGATTGATATAACGTTTATACTTTTACATATGTTTATTTGCAAAAACAGATAGTTCCATTTTAATGAATGTTCATAATCATGTTTTATTTTATTATTGTGCATGCTTAGGCTGTCACTTCCAACTTACACTGACGCACTTTAGCCCCATCACTTTACTTCCATGTTGAGTAGTTGTGACCCATTAGGCTAGGGATCCTAGCCCATCAATTTCTAAACTTCCCTATTACAGGTTGCTTTGTTTCCCTGTTCAGTGCATAGTTGGAGTTTGTTTATAGATTTTGAGGTCAAATTGAAGCCAAATTGTTTTTATTATAGATATTAGCTATGTGTTTTAGACTGTGTGTAGTGCAGATTTTAAGTTTAGAGTGTTACTGTAAACAGTAGGAGGACATATAGCTTTGTTCTAATGTAGGACATGAGAGAGTATGGAAAACATGACTCCACAAAATTTAAGTTCCTGGCCCTAGATATATAATCTATCATTAACTCAGTTTAACATTATGCATGCGGACAGATCCTCTGAGACGAGATGCAAATGGAGGAGGAATTTCCATAAATTTACATTTCTGAAAAACTCGCAAGGACATAAAAAGGCATTGTGTCTTTACCACTGTGATGCATTCCCAATGCAATCCGTGCAGGAGCAAAAATTAGCCACAACGTGATACTAAGTTTGTTGTTGAAACGCCGTTGTACATGAACATCTTTGAGGACTCTCTCTCTCTCTCTCTCTGGAACTGATTATAATTCAATATTTTATTTATCTGCCTAATGTTATTTTATAAATCCCATAATAAAAAGTCCACTTTTGGCCCTTCAAAAATGTTCTTATCCATGATAACAGTTGTTTCCTAACTGAGTTCAAAATATGAGGTCACTTCATTTCAAACTTTTAACTATATTCATTTGCACTCTGCTTTGCTTTATAGTCCTCCATGGCATCTACCCTCATTAGATTAGAATCTAAATGCCAATCTGGGGATAATTTTCCACTTCAGCATAGCTCATCCCATGAGAATAAATCTCATTTTAATGTCACTGCTTATTAACATGAACTATTTATAAGTTTGAGTTATTAAGAAACATTACATGAACACCTTCAAGTGACATGAGAAGCTACAGATGCTCCTACATTTTCCTGGAATTTAGGGCCACTTTTTTATTGAGAGCAACAGAGAGTACCTGTTTTAAAGGAAAGCATTTCTGTCATATTATAGGCTAGTGTACATGGAGTTTTTGTTATTTTATTATTATCTGTTGAGTGCAGATGGTTGCAGATTCAAGCTTTATGCATTTCTGGATAGAAACAGCAGCTGTCTTCCATTTATGTTGCTTCCAATGTGAGATTTGTTTTATAACTGGGTCATATATGGAAGTGTTTAATATTTAAAACTGCATATAGAGACACAAGATTTTTTGCATGCATACAACCGCATGCAAAAGTTTGAGCACCCTGTTC
Source organism: Pygocentrus nattereri (assembly GCF_015220715.1). Taxonomy (NCBI): domain Eukaryota; kingdom Metazoa; phylum Chordata; class Actinopteri; order Characiformes; family Serrasalmidae; genus Pygocentrus; species Pygocentrus nattereri. The sequence goes on along the minus strand of NC_051227.1, from coordinate 27,393,983 downwards.
AAATTATACATTTTGTTGATGTCCTAATTGAACATATCCTCCATGGTGCACACAGTTCTGCACATGGCAGGTGTGCAACTACATACTTTCTGAGGTGGATGCAAACATATTCTCGGCGCCCCCCCCCCCAAAACCCCGCCCCTTAACTTAAAGTGACTGAAAAAAATTCAAATTAAAATCAAATATTTAAGCAGGCAAGCTAAAATAAGGAACTTTATAAACAGAATACAAATTAAATGGTAAGAGCAAAAAACAAGCAATGAGGATTTAATTAAGAAGAAATAAAATAATTCAGAATAAACTGATAAGTGGACAGGCTAAAATGTAACGCAATAAAATAGAGATTAATAATTAGAATAATAAAATATAAGCACAAAGAAAGAGGGTTAAAACAGCAAGTTAAGCTCAAGCTAGAAAAGTAAATTATGGAAATAAAATAAACAGTAAAACAGAAGACAGAATAAATAAAAGGAAGAAATAAATGAAATAAAAAGGTAAAAGGCGAAAAGTATGGAATAAAATAGATAAAAAGGTAAAACAGAAAATTAAATAAATAAAAGGACAAAATAAATAAAAATGTAAAGGAAAACTCAACTAAAACAGTTACAGGCTGAATGTGTCTGAATGTGGCTAGAAACTAAGAGTTTAAGATGATTTAGTGCCACCAGCGAGCTGAGCTTTAGACCAGGCTGCCACGGTTAGGATATTAACTAGAATGTTGACTAGCTAGGTTAGCTAGCTAAACAGGCTACTATAAAGAGCTATGGCTTGACTAATGTCACTCGTTTTGAAGTTAAACCGAGAAAAATAACCAGTTCAGGGTTAATCAGGTCGTAGCTGGAGAACCAAGTTTAGCTTTACCGTTAGCTTGCTGCCTCACTGCTATCATTCATCTGGCTGGCTGGGTAATATTAATATGGCTAACCTTAGCTAGCACAGTAACATACATCTTAAACTGAAAAGGCGATCTCTTCTGATTGTGTGAATCTATTCACGGTGAAGTGCGGGATCTTTGGGGAAACTATGGAAGGTTTGACCTCTATTAGATTCCTTTATTTTTGAATAAGTGCATTTGGGAACGCAGCAGTGAGGCAGCTTTGCTAGAACCCAGTGGTCCAACGCTACTTTCGTACCCTACAGTCTCGTTTTGGTAGACAAAGGTGACGTAGGTGAATAAAGCGTATAAACTGACCAACCTGCTGTCTTTCAACCACTTTGAGAAGCGTTTCTTCATCCCTACAACATATTTTTCTCTCTCCCTCTTCCGTTTTCTGTTTTGAAAACAAAAACAAAACACGCCTTGACGCGTTCCCTATGGGGCGCGTTCTCAAGCGCCTGTGTTTGGGAGCAAATGACAGGAGGGTAGGGGACGGAGTGGATGGGCGCCTGATTAGTGCTGTGCTGTTTTTTGATGTGTATTATCATACTTGAACAAACAGCTCTTACAGAAAATGCAGACTAGAAATAATTTTCCGGCATCGTTTTGGCGCCCCTCTAGTGCAGCGCCCATATGCGCCGCATACGCTGCATACCCCCTTTTTGCGCCACTGGCTCATAGTAATGCATAATTAAAGTGTATTTGCTGAATTTAATTCATTGAGAAAAAAAAACATAAAAAGTGGCCTGTACAAAAGTTATGGCATTATATTTTATTTTTCCAATATGTTGAACAATATGTTAAGAAAGTTGTGCACTAAAATTAGCAGAAGGTTGGCATATTTAAGTGTGTCTTCTGTAGAGGATGTGTTAACTTATTTTTACTTAATTAGGAAATTAGGAAAACATGTCATTTGACCAGCGTTGTGTAGACTTTTGCACACACACACACACACACACACACACACACACACACACACACACAAACACACACACAAGTGCATATATCAGCGACATTAATGTGGACATAGATTCTTAAGTGACTGTTAGAGAATAAATTTCTATTTAAAAAAAAATCTAATTTAGTAAAGGCCAAAGAGAAAATTTGACAAACATAAAATATGCACCTTTAATATGCTCTCTGTCAAAAACTCCTGCAGTACCTGTAGTGCTGTTTTAGTTATTACTCATGGAGATTTTTGTACTGATAGCAGATAGCATGCCAGATTTGTAGCAAACGTAGTAGATTTCTTGATTATAGTATAGATGTATTTATATTTATTTAGTGTATGCCAATATAGTTACAGAGCCTCATCTTATATCTTATATATTATACATTTATATATCTTTTGTATAACATATGTCTACATATATTTACAAAACTTAACAACTCAAAACATCATAACAACATTTTATGATAAATGTGGATCAACACAAATGATCCAAAAAAGGAAAAATTGTGCAGCATTAATGTACATTAAAATACAAATAAATACATTATGGGTGGCACAGTGGCGTGGTGGGTAGTGCTGTTGCCTCACAGCGAGGAGGGCCTGGGTTTGATTCCCCTGCCGGGTGATCAGGGTCCTCTCTGTGTGGAGTTTGCATGTTCTCCACGTGTCTGCGTGGGTTTCCTCCGGGTTCTCTGGTTTCCTCTCACAGTCCAAAGACATGCAGTCAGGCCAATTGGACATGCTACATTGCCCCTAGGTGTGAGTGTGTGAGTGACTGTCTGTGTCTGTCTGTCTGCCCTGTGATGGACAGGCGACCTGTCCAGGGTGTATCCTGCCTTTCGCCCGAAAACAGCTGGGATAGGCTCCAGCACCCCTCCCCCCCCCCCCCACCGCCACAACCCTGACGGAGAAGCGGCTTAGAAAATGGATGGATAGATGATGGATGGATGGATAGATAAAAACATTATTGATGTAAGGTTTTGTTATGGCAGTGACTGTACAGTACTGTGCAGAAGTCTTAGGCAGTTATTCAGGTAAAATGCATCTGAAATATTTCTAGAAACTTCAGATTTCACCTTCTTTTGCTTAATGACATGCACTTAATGACATGCACTTAACGACGCACTTTTGCATGCACTTGAGCTGGTATGGATTTACACAGGTTTGTTCAAAAGCCTCTGATGTCTCAGAGAGTCGACAGCAGACGTGTTTAAATGAAAGAAAAATAATCTGATCTTTTTGTATAAAGGTCTTAACATGGCCAGTGTCACAAATTTGCTCCAGTTTGAACAGTTACCTGCAAACACGGCAGAATCTTCAATATTTGTTCTTCATGTACTTGTCTTAACGTTTCCTGATATTACTGATATTTTACATTGTCATTGTACTTGATTTTTGTCCTGAGATTCACTTAATTTACTGTTACTGTGCCTGTAAGATTGACTCATGACTGTTTTACTGTCTCTTACTTTGAAGCTCAACTGAAAATCATCCTCTTTACTACTCACTGTTTATTTTTGTTTATTTATTTATTTATTTTTTTGCTGTTGGTGTTTTTTGCTACTCAATGCAAAATGTATATGTGAATAGCATTTGTTCTGATTGGCTGCCCTGTGTTGCTCTTCACTAAAAGGCTGAATTATTCTTTATAGCCTCATTATAAATGGGCTCAACTGCTGTAGGTCGATTCAGTGTATATGTGTAAATCGGGTATTTTTGTGACATCACAAAAAACAGTGAATTCAATGCAAATTAATTAATTTCATTATTAACTGTGTGGAGTAGGAAGTGAAAGGTACAATTTGAAATTTTAACATTTGTACACTACATCAAACTCCTTTATTTCAAAATGGTAAGGAAAGTTCTGTTTTCATGCTGATTAAAATACAAAAGATCCTCTTTCAATGGGACTTCAGAATTTTGTACCCAAGTAGATAATTTGCATTTACATATCCTCTTGAACAAACAGATGCTCACTGTCCAGTTAAATATCTTTACATATCATTCTCTCAGATGCCTTTTGCACTATAATGTATTACTATATGTAGCAAGCAAGCAATAATGTATATAATAGAGCAGCATCCTAACAAAAAGCAAAATGCATATGTATTTATGTGATTTCAGTGCTCCCCTACTATATCTTCTGGTAAAATATCCAATGATAAAAGTAATTTTGCAAAGATATGAATTAAAATGTTAGTCTGTGTACTCCCTGTGACCTGTTCTACAGTTTCCCACTACTGTTCTATTTGAGAGAGCTAATCTTTCTATTATTGCTTTCATTTTTCCTATGAAATTCGTCCCTGGCCCAAGCACCTGAGGTGACTAATCATTTGCAATGTCATGGCTGTGTCGACTTTGCCATATTCATATGCATCTGTTCTTATTTCATTACAAAAACCATGGCAATGGCTGCTCTAATGAGGAAGGATTACACTATTCACTATCAGAGTCTTAGAAGGATTACCTTGAACAAGCAGTCTGGCATCCATAGGTTGCACTGAGGGAAAGTAATCTATTTCAGCAGAATGCACAAATGAAGTGCTGGGGTTCAGTCCTAGAAAAAAAAGACAGAACAGGGAAAGTCTGTCTGTTATACTCCCGAATGAGGCCTCATCTCTGAGTAAACTCCAAACAAATCTCCTGACTTCTGTGGCATTTTCTTTCTCCTGCTATGAATGACTACAAGGTCCATGGGATAAGCAGAAAGTGATAAGCACACACATGTGTGCTGGCCTGGTAGGATAACAGCAAGGATGATACAGCTTGCAAAGTGGCAAGACTCATGAAGCTTACAATATTGAGATATTCATGCAGTCTAAATCTATGCCACTGCATAAAGAGGGACGATTTCTCCACAGTTGCCCTGAAATAGAAATGGAAAAGGCCTGAAAAGCCAGTATGAGGCATAGCACAGGTGTTCTTATTTGGCATGTGATCTAAACATTTAGAGACTGGGAACCGGCAGTGTCCTCAAAGGTTTGAAATATTCAATCTGAAAGGCATCAAAAAAATAATATTCGTCCCTCGTTTTTCATCTCACTCACGGAATACGTGTCGCATTCTTTGGTTTGGAGAATATGGCCGAGCCGAAATGAGGCGAAAAAACAAACAGCCATCTCTCTCAACTCGATTCTCTTTGTCAGCCTCCAGGACACATCAAGTGTAATAAGCAATAAGGCGCAGTCAGTAAACAATTCATTCAAAGTGGAGGTTGCTCCTCATTGAAAAACATGTGATAACTTGATAAGCCACACATGGCCATTTCAGAAATAATAAGACAAAACAAACAGAGGAACTCCCCATTCGGTCTTCTGCGCCATTTCTTAAGCAGCAGTTGAAGCACTCCATCAGGAAGCGAGACGAAGCACCAAAGTCATCAGGGGAAATGATACAAGGCAAAAGCGGAGTGGAATTGAAAGTGATGCATTTTTCACGTCTCCTAAAATATGTACAACCTTGTATTTTTGTCATTTTTATTTTTATGTTTATTTTTTTCTAATTGACACTTCATTTGTACATATAGCTAGGTACAGTTACTGTATGGGTGTGTACGTCTTTCCTATTTACACTTGAAGCAAATATCTTAACAATCTTGAAAGATCTTATGGAGGTAAACAGTCGTTTGTCCTAATAACTCCTACTGATAAATTTCAAGTTCATTTTGTGAAGAGATGACTTGCTTAGTCTAGGATTAGGCTTTCACAATTACTCATCGTCACTTATATTCATTTCCAGATCTCATTCCTACATACACTTCAAAGAAGGCAGATATGACATACATCATATAATTTATGTATTCGTGATGCAAGTCCATTTAAGCACAGTGTCAATCCAGACGCTCTTCTGTGTCCATCAACTCTGTTCTAAGTTTAACCCTGTCTTGAAAGAGTTTGAGAGTTGCAGTTATTTAAAGAATTCAGATTTTGAAAGACCAAAGTGCTCTTGAATCTGTAAGAAGGATTTTTCAGAAGTGCCTGAAAAGAAATGAGACATTTGGGCAATTCCTGAGCAACTCCATCTAAGGATTCCTATATTTGACAGCTGATTAAGTAGGTCAGGATTATAGACAATTGGAGACACGAACATTGAGAGGTGCAGTATAGCCTTGTTTTGAAATGTTGCCGAAGTGTGATAGTTACTGATACAGCTGTTAAAAAAGCACCCAGTTTTGTAGTTTTCTACTTGTATTCCAGCCTGAGAATAAATCGCCCCACATCTTGGAGTGCTTGGGAAAGAGAGTCCTTCACCTTTGAAGAGAGGTGGCTCTGGTAATTATGAGAGAGAAGTCTATGATGGGGAATGGGATTTTCTCCATTCTTATGGGTTATTATTCCTCTCTGAGGACTCTTCTGGGTTATTACACTGGTCCTTTTCCTCAGGACATGAGGACATCATTTGCAAGTTTGGATTTCATCTTGGTTTTAGTAGCTAAGATAAGGAGGGAGAAAGTGCAAAATCAGTCGCAAACGTGTTTGAGAACATCTGAAAATGTGAAGAAAATGTATAATGCATAAGTCTCTGTCATTACAGACAGGCTTATTCATGCTGCTGCTCTGTTGAACCAGTCTTGATTCCAGTCAATTATAAATATATATATATATATATATATATCTTAACAAAACTACACACATGTAAAACTATATTTTACCAAGACACATTTTGTAAAAACACTTTTTGTCATTTTTTTTTCCTGAGCATTTTTTCTTAAAACAAACACACTTTCAGAGAGTTGTACAAGGGTCATTCTACATCAGCTCAACTAAAGTGTGTCCTGGATCTTCAAGAAAAAAAAATCAAGCAAAAACTTCAATTTAATTTATATAACAATGCATAATGTCAAAGCTGTGGTCCAGGTAATTTTTTTAGTTATGTATTTTTAAAGTCTATATCACCAGGTTCTAGATTGCATCCTAAATAGTGAGTTTAACTGCTTACACAAAGGCTGGACTGAGCTTTAATATCAACCATGTGATAATATATTACTATAAATAATATTTTGCTTTAAATCGCTATATGAATATATTGCTGGAGCTAGCTTCTAGAACAAACAGTGTGCATTTAACAGGTTAGCTGCTGGACTGAGGCAGAACTTCACTGGGTTATGATTGTAGAAAAACTGTCTGTTACATTAGCTATTAAAAATGCTTACTTGCTGCATTGAACTAAATCTTGTGCTCGTTTATTAGCTTGTGCTTGTTACAAATGACTGCAAATGAAGCCAATTGCTAGCCAATAACTAGCTAACCTTACTAGCAAGCATTACTACAACATATTTACTGTTTGGCACTTTAGGCTCAAGTTTTGGCTTCTGTTTGTCTTTCTGTTTATCTCTGCTCCTTTTGTTTCTGAAATATTGCTTTTGTTTTCATTTTTACCAAGTCAGAACTGGTAAACAGCCACAACAGAAGTTATACAATATGCATGCAGGAGGATTAAACCATTTATATTTTTGAGAGGAAAGATTGTGTACTTAAATGGTCATCATCGAAAATGCAGTCTCAAATTATTTATTTGTATAATAGCATAAAATATCAAAATTAGAAACCAAAATCAGTTTATTTCTGAGGCTTTTAGATGGCACCCCATTCAGGGAGGGCTCTGGTTAGTCAGGTCCATCATTATCCACAGTCTGCAGGGGCTGGGGAGCTCAGGAAAGTAGTATTTTAGCACTTTCATTCAAATGTTTCCTGAGAAGTTATTATTGCAGGTCCTGCTGGTCAGACCCAGTCCACTCAGTTCTACGGCAAATGTTTAGAGGATCCAGATTGTATTTGTAATTCAGTGTGAATCCTAAAGAAAAAAAAATGGACTGAATTTCTCGTAAACTCTCGTCATGCATCTCTGACCTTCAAGTAGCCCTACAGGAGTAGAGAGTGTAGAAGTAGCCAGTAATTCTGCGTTCATTAAGTGGCAACAAATAGAAAACTTACGCATTCCTTATTAGCGTATGTTTTGCCTCTGTGTTCTCTTGCAAATGTGATAGGACTGTTTGCCACTATCATTAAAAAGTTACTTGAGGCAAATAGATAAGTTTCTGAATGTATAAGTCTCTCTGAGCTATTATCTCCACTTCTTGAAATGAACAAGGACACTGTGAGCTGTATGCGCTGTGCAGCCCATTTCATTGAACTCTAAATTTAGAGCAGCTCTGTATATATGTTGCGTGGGTGTGAATAATATTGTGAGGGTGCAAATAAGTGTAGCTTGACACTGACACAGAGGAACAGACTTTAAGGGGAAGATTTATTGATGCTATTTGCATAAGAGATTTGTGTCAGTCAATTTTAGAGGCATTCTCCATACTTAAAAAATGTGTAAGCAGCAATGTGTCGCTTTGATCAAAGAAAGATTTATGCCAGTGGCACAGCTGGAGAATTGTTGCGGCAGATTTAAATATAGGGCCATACAAAAAAAACACTTGGTTATGCTGTTTAAAGGGTCCATATCAAAGAAAAAACCTTTCTTTTGAAATAAAAGTGGGGAAGCTATTTCAAAACATACCATTCACTCCCAAGTCAATATAGTCCATGTATGCAAAACCAATCTGCAGAAGTTGCACTTTTAAATGAATTGTTTGTTATGTTACAAAACCAATATATGCAGAAAAGCAGAGGTAAAACAAAAGTGGCTAAGCCCTAAATTTCAGGGACATCCCAGCTGGTTATACTGGTTAACCAGCACAGGGTATGTTTTGATGGTTTAGCTGGTCTACTAGAATGATCAACCAGCTAAATCATCAAACTCAAATAAAAACACACACTATGCTGGTCAAGCAGTTAAACTGATCTATGAGCTTAATCAGCTTAACCAGGTTGAGCTGACCAATCTGTATTTTTTCCCCCCAGCAGGGATAATTGTGAAACGGTGGACAACTACATACATAAATATACTTCCCTTTAATCACTATAATCTTATTATCACATGTAGGCTGTTTGGTTTCCTGAATAAGACATTTCAAGCACTCTCTATAAAACAAAGGATTTTAATATTTTAGTCATATCGTATATATATCTTATGTAAGTAATGATATTTTTTGTTAAAATTCTAATATGAAAACCCACTGATAGACACCAAAATTGCTTTAGTGTATTCCATTAAATCAAGATTTTCTAGTTATATGGTATTGTACAGTGGCATATTGGGGGCAGGATGGTGGAATCTGACAATCCATCACAGTGTCCCCCCTCTAAAGTTGGTAATGGATAATGAATTACAATGCTTATCCTGGACAGTGTTGGGTATCGCCTGCTTATTCTTTTTAGGAATCAGGAGTCGAATTACTGGTACCAAATTATGTCACTTATTTTGTTTCCTCATTTTGCTTTTCTTATGCTTTTAGTTTCAAATTGCACAACTTTTTACACATAGTGCTTGCAAGAAGCAGAAAAAATAGACTTGTGAGGCTATTATGAAAGGCTGTACTGTGTGTGTGTGACACAGCTTCTCTGGGTAACTTGAAATGTATAAGTCTATAGCAGAGTGATTTGCCATGGTTTCTTTGGCTCTTTTCATTGTTTATGAATGGAAATGGGAGGAGGAGGGAGATGAAGTGAGGGAGACGGTTAAGCAGAATGCAATTATCTGCGACTGTGCTCTGTAAAAATAAGACCTTCAACAAGACGTCTTACACATTAAGAAATCTTAACAAGTGAGTAAAAAGTTACACACGTATGTAAAAAACATTCACATGCATTTACCCTCCACTAAACCTTGCAAATGTCTGCACATTCAGCCGATAGCCATGTTGCCCTGCCCATAATGATGTTATATGGATTGTTTCACAAGTGCTTGTCAACTGAAGCATCACAACAGGAGTCATGTATATGTATTAGTCTTAAAGGCACAGCAACTCTATGGGAGAAATAGAGATGGAAAATGGTCATGTAAAAATTAATTATGGTACATAAACCCATACAAACTTCTTAGAAAGTCGAATTTAGAATTTGTGCCCTTTAAGTTTACCGTTTGTGCCTATGACCTGCTGAATGACACATTGATTAGAATGTAGAGTCTTTGTCTTTGCACTTAATCAAGTAGGCACTGATAGAAAGGAGATGGAGGGGGGAGCTGAGTGGTAAAGGACGCATGAATGTCATGTTGAGCTGCACGCTACAGCCATTGCTCCTCTGCCAAAAAAACACAACATACCAGCGTCTCAGTCAGCGAGAGGTCAAGTGTAGTACAAGTCTTTGTCACTCGCAGTTAAGTATGATGTGCAGAATTGGTCAAACAGCAAAACAGATTTCATCCTCATTCATGTACATGTTTCTGTGAAGTTTTATTCAAGACAGGATATTTCACTCATAGGCCTGGCATGTCTTGGAGATTTAGGTGACACACACAGACAGAGATACATGAGCTTACACAAGCTTCTTTTAGTAAACATATCTCATCAGTGACAGAACAGAGCAACTTCAGAGACTACAGTGCATTTGATGAGGACATACTATTGGAATCAAGTTTTGTTATCCAATGCAAGACAATGCAGACCTGAGAGAATACAATACACATCACACACATTCATCTGACAATGATGTTCCCAACAGTGAATGCAATTAGATGCTTAGCAGTTATAGAGTCATTTTTGATTACATCCAGCAAACTGAAAAGCAAAAAATGCAGAGGTGCTACAATGACTCATGCATGGCGTGAGTGCTACAGCTGTTTCAATGCTACAGAAATTCTTATTTCTCCCAAAAGTACTGAATTCAATAATTCTGAAATTTGTTTATGCAGACACATTTGATATAATAAGGCCATCAGTGGTAAATAAATAAAGTATTTTGTAACTAATTGGCCTCAGCAAGTTAAAAATTAATACCTCATTTTAGGCCATGAACAAGAATTAGACGAGCCAGCTTAAAATAACAACACTGCCATCTAGTGCAAAAGAAAGATTCAGCAGCCTAGGAGAAGGTATCAAAGACAGAAATGGCCATATTAGATATTTCATTAATGGTAAATTATATTTAAAGTGACATTTTCTTCATGTATCATTAAATAAACAATAATCAAATGCCTACATACAAATCTAAATCGGCTAATTGGTGGCTGTCTTAACTATTTGTTACATTAGCCTTGTACATCTGCTTACACATTAAATTATGATTTTTGCAACAATTCAAGAATCAAATGGTATCTATTTCTTCTGTGTGACCTGCCTCAAAGGAAAACTAATTTTTCATTGCTTCTGAAAATAAGTGTTTGGTGAAGTTGTTTCAGAATATATAATTAATTCCTGAGTGAAGCACATATATGTAAACTAACCTGCAGAAGTAGCTCATTTTAAATTCGTTGTTTATGTGATGTCACAAAACCAACATTTTTACATTAATCCAGGTATGCAGTGGTAAAAATAACAGTGAATAAACCTTGAACTGCAGTGATCCCTACTAGGTTAAGCTGACCAAGCTGGTTGACCAGATAAATCATCAAATACAAACAAAAACACACCATATGCTGGTCTGTACAAGCTTAATCAGCTTATCCAGGTTGAGCTGGCCAAGCTGTTCTTTTTTTTTTTAGCAAGGCTAACTGAGAAATGATGGACAACTACATAGATGAAGCATATAGGTTCATTCTTTTATTCAATATAACATTTTTATGTGTCTTTATTAGTTTCCTCAATAGCACATTTATAGCACTTTTCAATATTTCAATTCAAGTCATGATATAACTGTTTATTATTTTTGCTTCAATTTTAAGAGGCCTGTCACAATTATTACATAATCTCTGATCACAATAATTTTCTCAGTCTTTCAAGTCTCATGTTTATGTCACAACAGAATGTGAAGCGGGTGTCTCGTACTTTAGGTTGATGCAAATTCATATAAAAAAAAAAATAAAGCAAAAACATTTACTGAGGCATGTCATGTCAACAAAAGTTCTAACTTCTAACTGGTGCTATAACACCTTTAGAGGGCAGTGGCGGGTAATGTTTCTTTGCTTGAGCTCAAGCCGGCTGAGGGGACTGAGCACCAATAGTTAAGAAGCAGGACAGCTGATCAGATTCTTTAGGCTTGTAGGCTTGAACTTTAACAGAACCATGCAACGAATAAAAAAGGCAATTAAATTGTGAATCATGATTATTTATGTTCACAATTGTGAAGACCTAGCAGCAGATGTTGATTTTATTTTATTATTAATTAGATACAGGAAACATATGAATGCAATTGGCAAAAAAAAAAAAAGCTTTAAAACAAATTGTCAGATGAAACCAATATTGTTGTGTATGGTGTCATTTGTGGCTATCGACCACATAGTTGCTTTTCATCAGGTTAATATTATCATTGTTGGAACTAGTTTATTGCTCCAAATTGCTCACTTTTTTATGTGAGTTATTGGCATTAACAAATAACATTTTCTGTTGACCCTCAGTGTGAAAATATCCTCTACAAGGTGCACAATGAACACTGATACAGCATTGTCTGCTAATTTAATAATAATTTAATTTATTTGTGTAATAATAATTTAATTTATTTTATATTAAGTTTGACAAATTGAAAATATAAAATATAACATGTGCCTTGATTTTTGCACAGGCCACGTTTTACCTTTATTTGTCTTCACATTCGTTAAATTCAACAAATAAACAGTGATTGTGCAGAAATGTGCTGCACTGCTGTGTCTGATCCAGTCGTACCAGCACAACACACACCAACACATCACTACCACATCAGTGTTACTGCAGTGGTGAGAATGATCCACCACCCAAATAGTACCTGCTCTCTGACCACTGAAGAACAGGGTAAAAAGTAGCTAGCAAAGTATGCAGAGAAACAGATGAACTACAGTCTGTAATTGTAGAACTGCAGAGTGCACCTATACAGTAAGTGGAGCTGATAAAATGGACAATGAGCATAGAAACAATGAGGTGATCATAATGTTATGCCTGATTGGTGTACGTATTCTTTTTAAAATATGGCCACTTTCCTCTTGTGACCACTCACTTCAGCATAAGTACTGAGACAAATGACAACTGCATTTGAAGTATAAAGGTAACTGTCTGTCTGTACACATGAGATGTGAGTTGTCTGAGAAATGCAAACAACAAGGACAATAACAGATTTCAAACAGAATTTGAACTGGAATATTTTCAAAGAAATGAAAAAGACAGTGGTGAGCATAGCAGACTTCAACACTCAAGACCTGTAAGAAAGTCAGCTACACATAGGAACAGTCAAATGATCTTAGCAGGAAACAATGGGCCTCATTCACTGACAGAAATTTCTTCCTAAAACTCATTTTTGCAGTTTCACAAAGATTCATTCCCCAGTGTTTTCTTATTTGGGATTTGTTCTTAGGTAAGAACAGAATCTATACACACTCAAGAGAAGAAAAGTGCAGGCAATTCTGCGGTTTAAGAACGTCATTAATCTGACGTAGACTTTTTCTTAGGATCTTTCTCAAGAACTAATTTAAGAAAATTCATAGGAAGATGTTGGTGAATAAGGCCCAATATTCTTTGTTATTCATCACCTTTGGCAACTCTTTTACTTTATCTAAATCCCTATTTCAGATTCCTATCTTGTCTTCTTTTATTTATGTTTAATACTGAGAAGACTTTGTCTGTATGTAACAAATCTACAGTTAAAACTGAACTGAAAGTGCTTCCAAAGCAGTGGACAACCTGCTGTGTGGATGACTGTTTAGCCCATAGAGGGAGCTACGAGCTCAAAACCCAAAGCTGCTAAAGATTGCATTTGTTTTCAGACACATCCACTCTCATGGGCTTTGTTAGCTTTCTGAGCCTCCCCCCAGAGAAATGTGTCAGCCCTCCAACATTCCAAGTTCTGTAGATTTTGGGAAAAATCACTTTATTAATATTGCAGAAGATTCCACACTAGTCATACACTGAGCTATTAGATCCAGAGAAGTTCAGTGAAGAGAAAGATTATGACAGAAATAAAGACCAGCTTTATTGTGCCTTATTACATTACAAATAAGCAGGATGTTCTCAGCTTTCTTCCCTTACGGTCAAGTCTACATACACATTGATTCAACTATATAAATCAAGTGAACAATCTACTATACAGCAAAACAGCAATCAAGTGTCAGTACCTAAAATACAAACATCAGACTACTTGAATATTGCCCCTGCTGACAGTTTTAAGTTATTTACAACAAAACTACTTGAAAAGCAGTCAGTGATTGCAGCACCTAATATGGTCATCATTCAAGGCACCTCTCACTTAAAAGTAGGAACAACAGCTAAAATGCGCAGCTAGCCATTAGAATTGTTTACTTTGTGGGTTTGCTGTTTTCCACTGGAATTGGAAATGTCTAGTTTCAATAATCAGCTTCTATTCCAAACCAAAGTTAGACTGGCGTGAAAAGCCAAAAAAATTTTGTGGTCCCTGTCATAATGCTTCTACTCTTCTAGTGCTTTTTAATGATGAATGATAATAATGAATATATATTCCACAAATTCCTCCTTTCTATGATATATGAGCACCTGCAACTTTAAAAGATGAATATAAACACTCATCCTTCTGAAATCAACAAACATCTCTGACCCAAATACATATATATTTCAAAACGTAGGACAATAGATTGTACAAGTTAAAAGTGATTACTTTCTTTAAAAAGTGATTCCTCTTTTTTGTCTACAGACCTATATGGCTGTGATTATTTTTGACACAAACAAGCAAAATAAGACCCTGAGATAATGTTCTAAAACAATCCCCCACTTTTTCCAATTTGAAAATAAATTCCACAGTGAAAATACTTAAAAAAATTTAATTGGCTATTAGTGCTGTGCCTGTTTCACACATATGGGCTGAAATAACTTTAACATTGAAAATTGATCTTGTAGATTCCACAACACCAAGCAAGATCCTGTCTCTGTAAGTTCTGAGGCAAATATTTGACCACATAACTCAAAGTTAAGCAAAATATTCCTTGTCAATTGATAATTACAGATGAACAGCTAATTTCTTGTTTCCAGACTGCTGTCTTTCCATAAGAAAAGTTCTTTCCAATGAAAAGTTCTTCCAAAAGATGGAAAGTTCCTTCAATCTAAAGTGTTGGAAAACTACCTCGGCTGTATCCACTAGCCAGATCATATGAGACCTGAGAGACAGAGCAGTCTGTAAAGAAGTTTGGGAAGGTCAACGCGCATGGAGAACTCTGCTCCACCTGAACTGGGCCAGATGAGTCTGTGTTACCATATAGATGCGGCTGCCCTGGCACTGTCCTCATGTCCCCTGTTTTTTTGGCTACATTGCTGCTTGTGTCCCAAGGCTCTGCATACAGGAAACCTCCTGTCACAAAAGGGTGTGAGTCAAATGAGCCTGGCTCAGGGCCTCCAGTTCCCTCCTGCTGGACCCTGATGGGAGTACTCTGGAAGAGCTCCTGTTCACTGACCATGTTGCTGTAGTCAGGTCCCAGAAGCTCAAAGAACTCCGCTGCATCCGGATTTCCGCGCTCTAGGTCTTTGAGGGACATGCCGGAAGTTGATGTAACTCTGGAGCTGTTGGCTGGTTCTGTGAAAAAGGATGGGGGCAGGTTTCGGTGTCTCAGCGGGGGCTTTTTGGCCCTTTCTCCCCGCAAGTCCTTGGCAGGGTTAAAGAGGGCGGCCAGACTCTTGCTCTGCAAGTTGGCCTGGGACCCATCCCGTTTAGTTGGTGTTTTGCTCTGCAGGGTGCTGGTTGGAGCCTGTGGTGAATCTTGTCCCTTGCAAGGCTCTTGAGTCGCTGCATTGCCAGAGGCAATGATCCCTGTGCATCTCTTGATCTGCTTCTGGAGGTACTTGCGATGGTTCACCTTCCTTTTGGACTTGACAGGCTTGTCCAGAGCCAGTTTGATGTTGCTAGAAGCAGAGTCGATGAAGCTGAGCAAGTCCCTGGTAGTCTCCCTAAAGTCATCCTCGCAGTCAGCTTCACCAAGGAGACTCCCGTCCAAGCCCTTCTCCACCTCGTACTCCATAACAGAACCAGGGAAACAGAAGTTTAGAAACTGCGAGTTCATGATGGCTGCCTGAACAGCCATTTCTCTCTGCAACCTTCAACCAAGATGTCCAGTATTATTCCCAAAAGTGCATCAGACCATCATTTAAACATATATTCTGTTTTTGTCCAGGGTAGTTTGCTACCCTTGGTCCTTGCGGTGGGCATGGACTGCGCTTCTTTTTTACTCTCCCAAAAGCAGGACTGGGGGACAGACTTTGGAGAAGGCAGGGGGGGTGTAGGGGGCAGGGCCAATGATGTCAGGACATTAAAGGGGAGGGGCAGAGGGACCCTGGACTTAACTCTTTGCTCATGCCTGACCACCTGCAACTAAGAGGGATTTGTCTGAGGCATCCCACAGTGTAAAAAGATAATAGCCACTTGTGTCTGTTCCAAGCAGTTCTTATTGTGTATGTGACCAGCACTGTCATTACATGAAAAACAGTGCTGGCTCACCAATACATTTAAACACATGTACAATAACATATCTTGTAGACACTTGTAGACACTTACGTGTTCCGCAGTATTTTTCAGGTGACAAAACGTTTTTCTTTAAAGGAGTGAATCAAGGTTTACCTATATAATTAATCTTTCACTTTTTTACAAACTTGTATAGCCATTTTCCTTGGAATTTTGAGACTTTATATGTGATATGTGATATTACAACATATTACATATATTTAGGGGCACTTTCTTTGACACTTTAAAACAATATAAGTTTATATACATAATATAGAAACATGTTTTTCTTAGTTTTTTCCATGAAAAGTTTTCAATACAAGATTTCAATACAATGAAAAGAAAAAAATTTATGCAGAAGCAGGTTGGTTTTACAATTTTGGATAGGTTACTTCTCTGCAATGCACTCTCTTTAAAGTCTGCTGCATCTGTACAGCATAAAACTTAATTGAGCCTTGTATCATTATGTATATTGCAAATGTCAAAAAGAGAGACCTGTGGGTTCAAGCTGGTGCCACTGTGTTCACGTGCATATTCCCAAACTTCCTGGTAGTGTCTTAATCTGCTTGTGGTGAAAGTTGATTTCTTGTGCATTCCCGCACCAGTGGGAATTTTAGCCTCTGCCTGACAACTATTATGGGCTGCCTTTGACATACAGCCCTACAGGGTCTAAATAGCTTCTATTCTTCCTTCGGCAGTGAAAGGGATCTTTGTGCCAGAGATTCATTAAACTGCACCTCACAGCCCCTTCGTAAAATGGGGCTCAATAATGAACAGTCGATTTAACTAGAAAAGCTGCCGGAGCTGTTAAATTAAAGGGGACTAAAGTGCAGTTCAAGCCCAGTGTGCCAGAAGAAATGTTGACCTTAAGAAATCCTGGGTATGAGTGTAACGGCCGCTGTAAACAATCCCGCATTTACAGGAAGTTTCTTGGCTAACACTGAATGCTGGAATGGGAGATGGACCAATACTGAGAGGTTCATAGGGGCCCAAGCTGATGCCCACTGGAGCAAAAGCACTTACAGGGACATGTTTTTGGGTACTGCTGGTAGAAAAATGGACAAGGGTTATAAGTATCTCATGGAGCCCTTGAATATATATAAAGATTATTTATTATACAGGCTGGATTTCATGGAGAACTGAGGTCATGACGCTTTTTATAGCTGATAGCAAATCTCAATGAGTTACATGTAGTCATGCAGATGGAGAACACAATGTATTTTTCAACTAAGCAATGCTCTCCAAGTCTTTAAATTTAAATACAAAGTTTATAGGGCTACTGAAATAAAATGTTTTATTCCCTTCCCTCATTGAAGTTGGCAACTTGTGAAATCACTTGCCAAAGGACAAATTTTCCTCTGTCTTCTCTTTCTGTAACACTTTTAAAGATTTTCCCAGGCATTTTTCTTTTTTCTTCTGTCTACAAGCACATTTTAAGGTGAGGCAGTGAATCATTTAGATGTTTGCAAGGGTGAGTAAAAAAAAGCCTGAGCGCTTTTGAGAAAGAGGGACTGTCGAGAGAGTGTTATTATCATGTAAATTCCAATGGAGAAAAGGAACAGTGAAACTGATAGCACTGATCTAATTATCTGTAGCCCAGCTCAAGCTCCTGGCCTGAATGGGGGTCCCAGAGAAGCTGCCATCACTTTACAATAAACAGCTGCACAACAACAGAAAAATAGCAACAGTTTAAAAGACAAAGTGTTTTTTTTTTACTTTTTATAGTTACATTTCATACTTTTTTCCTTAATAACCTTCAGGCACATCAGATTATAGGAAGTAGCTTTACAGGAGAAGGGAAAAAAACATTCAATTTAATGTTTCATTTCATTTTGAACCATTTCTGTTGGTCTGTTTGTCATGACAAAGGGCAACTGCTGTTTTCAATGTATGCAAAAAAAACGAGATGCAAGGTTTTGTTATGATGTTACGACAATATAAAGAAAGGTTCTGATTGCAGCATATTATTTTAAAAGTGGCAGTTGCAGTTGTCTGTGCTTTGAAAAAGTATATTCAAAAAGTATACAAATTGGAAATGATTCTAACTCTAAACATCAAGGCTTTGGCAGTGCATTATGTCCTTTCATTCCTTTTTAAACAAGTTTCCACATCCTCCTCTTTCTTCAGCAGCCTAATTCTGGCACAGTGACATCACCAAACTAATGGCTGATATTTTCTCCTCTTCCCGCACAGAGCTTTTGTACATGCTAGTCATTCACATTTGAGGGCCTGACGCACTGATTCCGGAAACAAGTTTCTATGGCCACATAAAGGGTGAGGGGATCAGAGGGGGCTGGGAGCTGAACACTGGGGAGAGGGAAGGGGGGAAAAAAGGAGAATTGCATTACATTAAAGAAAAGAGACAAAAGGGATTCCTGACCACTTGAACTTCCAAAAACGTCCCAGTGTGTTTTGTCTGGAAGAAATACATGTTGAGAAAGCGGACACAAATAGAAGTCTGCAACTTCTGACATTTGGCTTTTTACACTACATACAAAACATATCCACAGACAAAAGATCATTGTACCTCCCACAACACAAATTATTAGAGGGGGAAAAACAATAAACAAGGTCAGATTGAGGTGAACAAATGTCTTGGGGGGAGAACAAATGAGGCAAGCAGTGAAACAACATTCATCTTTCCGCTTGCGATTCACGTCCCTGGAAAGCTGCTTAAGCAAACGGACCATTGAAAGTGAGCATTGTTTGGTTATCGTTACACACTGCGCACCCCGCCCTCTGCCTAGGGAATTTACAAACTCAGCACCCACTCTTTTTCTCTTTCACCCTCTCTCCCTGGCCCCCAGAACTCCCTCTCCATCGACTACAGGCGTCAAAAGCAGGTTATACACACACGCAAATACACACACAAACCTAATCTCTTCACAGTAGTGTGTGGTCTGCATTACATTATGGGTCAGCAGAATACTAATAAGAAGTTTGATTAATGGAAATGTCGAGAGAGAAGAAAGGATGGTAAAATTAATGACAGCACCAAAGCCTTGAGAAGATATGGCTCACAACAAGGGGAATTCCAAAAATTGTTCAAACTTTTTGAATAATTAAATGGCTAAGATATAAACATAGTGATTCAGTGACTTAATGCCCCTCAAATGTTATATCACAGAAGCTATTGCTCAAAATGATCACAACTATTCTGTTTCATCCTTGATCCCTAAAGAAATTTTTTTTGGATTTAACACGATTTTACCATCATTAACATAAATAAACGAAAGACACATACAGGCTCACTGATTGCTTTGGATAGTAAATAAAATGGCTATAATTGCGTTGTAGTGACCCCTGATTTCTATCACTAAAACTGTAAAGAAGACTGTCTGTTTCAGTACAGTTCATGATTTCACATCATACCACATGGCTTACATTCAGCTGTGCCCAGAGGGGTGAATTTTTTTTTTAAGTATACAACCTTTTTACAAAAAGCTACTTCCAAAGCATAAGAGAATGTAAGTGTTCCATAGCGGTCACTGAGGGTTTATAAAAAAAAGTCTAAATGACTGAAGTATAAGACATTGAACTGTCCTCTGAGGTCTTTTACTTTAAAGGTATTTAACTGCATCAACACCAACAGCAACTGTGTCCATACATATTTATTCCAACTTTGTACACCCCTTTTCCCCAGTGTGCTCATATCTTATTAAATTTAACTGGTAAAGGTACAGAGCAAATGGGGCTCCTAACAACCATGAAAATAAGATGAAGAAAAACAGCGTTTCTATATTTTTATGTTTTTGATTTGAGAGTTTTAAAATGGTGTCCATTTGTCTTGCATATCTGATGAAGGCTTTGCATGTGGGCCAAAAGATCATAGTCATAGTTTTAACTAAATAAAAGTTACCTTTTTTGCTGTGTATAGAGCAAGTGTTGCACATTTTTACTGATATCTCCTAACAACTGTGCAAGACCTGGTAGACCACCGAAACTGTCAAAATCAGATCAACAGTATATTCATCTTTGAGAGAGGGGAGAAAAATCAAGCTCCAATCTTGTTTCAGATCTGAAAACATCTGTCCATCCTTCCACTGTGAGAAAACAACCCAACAATATGGGTCTAAAATATGTATAGCTGTCAAGAAGACATTAATGAAAAAAGATAATAGACCAAAAAAGAAAAAAAAAAAAAACAAAGAAAATTTGCATATCAAATAAAGAAGATGCTGGTATTCTCAGAACAATTGTGATTTTATCCACACACAGTCCATTTTTTTTAGTTTAAAAGTAGGGTAATCTCTGCCACTAGTGGCTACATAAGTGTTGGTTCATGCACAAGCTTAAAAAGAGTACACTAAATAACCTGTTGTAATTATAGGCCATATTTAATAAAACGAGGACTGGTTATAATTAACATTTAAAATTCAAACTTTCTGGCAAATGATATTCAAGCCATATTCATGCATCACCTCTAAATCAAGTATTGTGAGGAATGGTTAGAACAAAAGAAATACCTACAGACACAGTTGTGCTAGTAGGACAAGAGCTGAAATTCTAGTGACCCTTTAAAAATGGTTGATCATCATCCATCATTTCATCCCATTCAACCTCATTTCATCTACAGAGCCTCACCCCTCAACCACAGCTCACCAGCAGGCCAGAGACCTCCTCCGCACTCAGGCTGTAGTATTAATAATACAGCTAGCAGGGGGCAGGCTGCAAAAGATGAGGAGATGTCGAGGTATAGCAGTTTAGAGAGGTTAGAGCTGCCGGTGAATGAATGGCAGTCTGGGGGAGTCCTGCGGGTCGGTCTGCATGGGGCATGGTCTCCCTGTTATACACCTCTAGCCACCCGCTAGCCACTTTATTGCTCAACGTCTGCCGTGGAGTTTTCATTAAATCACGCAGGAGCACTGGCCAAGAAAGAGCAGGAAATGGGTTATCTCTGTTGGATTCTATTAATATGCATTTACACTGCAATGACTTCTGTTTTTAAAAAGGGATATTTTCTTTCTGTCTTTCTTACTCCTTATCATTTTCTTTCTTTGTTTTTCGTTTCCGTACTTCTCACTCTTCCTTTCTTTCTCCCTTCCTTTTTTATTTCTTTTATTCATTTCTACCTTCCTCATAAATATTTTACATTTCATAACATGAGGCATTCCAGATATTAACCGGAAAAGGGGAGGAGGCAATGGATGCAAAAGATGTTCTCTCGGTGGTAAATGATGTTTACATGCTTTTATAATTGCAGCTTTAATTGTATAATTAATCCTTAGATAATCCTATGGTTCCACAATGCGTGTACCGTTACAAAAGAGATATGAACTTCTTACATTACCATCTTAATTACTAAAGCAATGCAATTAAATGATTTTCTTAAATGAACCCTTGTACTTAGTGATTTTTTTTCACCATGACAGCATTTCGTTATTTTATAGGCTTTTTTGGGATAGAATAGCGGTAGGCAGAAAGGGGGGATGTGGAAGTAAAATACCTTTGAAAGATTTTACATTTACTCCACATTAAGACTGCATCTAATCTTCCAAAGTTTTATTTTTCTTTATTGCTTTTGACATTTCAATATTTAAACTGTTCCACTGAGGATTATTTACATGTATATGGAGTGCTTCTCTGCATTAACATCCTAACACATGAATCAATGCGAAATGTCCATGTGTGATTTGCATATCTAATGTAAGAAATCTAATGTAAGAGGATGAAACATGTTCATATGATCATTAGAATGACTGACTTGACAAAAATGAATCAAAAAAAAAAAAAACCTTCTTTGGTCCGGTTTAGTAAACAAATTGCCTTTGGCACACAGCACTTCCTGTACTAAGGTAAACAATTATAAATGACATGATTGGTTTTGCTTAGACTTCACAAGCTTTGATCCATTTTTATCAACAGTCAAAAGTGGTCATCATGTAATTGTTGAATGTTTGATCCAGTTCTTGAAGTACTGCACCTCCAGGGCCCGGGCACGGATGACAGTCTGTGGGTCATACTGATTATTGTAGCGCAGGTCGAGGTGGTGAGCTCCATCGGGAATCATAATGGCCACAAGAGAGTCTGAGAAGTTCTTGGTAACACCACCACTCATCCAGGGGTCCAAACCTCCATTACTGGAACAGGAAGAGAGAAGAGAACTCATCAGAGATGCATGTTAACCGTTACATGTTGCAGTTATTGCTGGTGATAATAAAAGCATGATGCAATCTGATATTATTTCTCATTTATACTTCAATGATACATGTGGAGAAATTACAACCGCCGTGTTCTGAGGAAAAAGTGGAGATTTTTAAAATTACCTAATGAAAAAGAAACCATCTTTCACATTTTTGCTTATTTTGCTAGCTTTTGACATTAAGCAGAATGTAAATTAAATGTACATTAATATTCAAAGTTTGACATCACTGTTCAAATGTTTAGAATAAACAATCTAAAACCAATTAAGCCTCATTCCGTACGCCAGTCTTGTGCACTTTTATAGCGTTCAAATAATTTTTACATTTACAATTACAGCATATCATTTATAGCACATAATTCAAAATCATATATTGAAGATCTTAAAAACACTGAATAAAACATCTAAAAATATCTGTTTCTTGTTTGTAAGATGTAAATCTAGACTGTAAATAAACTAACACAAACGATAACAAGTGACTAAACCTTTGAACAGTAAGGTAAATACATTTTGTTGCACTATGTAATTTAATGCATAATTATGTAATTATATTTGAACAGTACAGCAAAATTGAAAGCAATAACTCTTGATTTCCAAGGGTTATCATTACTGGTCTACATGTGATCTGGAGTTCCTGTATGATTTACGAGGTGGTGGCTGATAATTTGTAATACATAAATAAAAAAGTTTTTTTTGTTCAGGCTTTACAGATCAGCACACAAAACTAGGTGCCAAGCCTGCAGAGGGCAGTTCAGCAAAAAACCAAGTACCTTCTGACATAAGTGGTGTAACAAAAGTTTAGAGTAACTGCCCACCTGAAGATGATGTTGCTGTGGGAGCCAATGTTCTTCCCCCCATAAACAGTACCAGCCCAGTGCTCCCGTGGCCGCACTCCAAATATTTCATAGCACTCATCAGAGAATGCCTGGAAGTTCCACACCTGAGGCTCAAACATGTCTTGAATGCCATCAGTACACATGGGCATCACCATCTCTGTACATGCCTGGTAAAGGAATAGTGAAGAAAGTCTTTCAGAAACATACAACTCAAATATAAGGTTATGACCAACAATTTTGAGTTATGGCCAACAACCACTGTGGGGCTGAATTATGTCATCCTCATCACTATGAGCTTATTTCAGTACCTATATACAATATTTAAAGTTTGTACATCACATGTTGTTTATACACTGATATTGAATGTGAACATGCTGGATAATCATGTTGAAGTTCTACCTGGTAGAACCAACCCCTGATGCCCAGACTTCCGGTAGCAGTCTGTGATATGTTGAGGCAAACAGCAGTCCCTGTGTAGTTGTAGTACACTTTCACTGCCTGAGCAATGCCATGTAACAGCTGCTTGTCTGAGACACCGGTATCAAACTGAAGGTGTGAGCAGACAACCTGGAAATCAAAACAATGCATGACATTACCATATACTCCTGAACCAACATTGGGAATAAATAAAAAAAGAATTACAATTAATGGTGACAGTATAAATACACACTATAATATTAGTAGATTATATGTAATAGAGCTGTACAAAATGAAAATATAGGTACATGGAGTGCAGTTGTAAAAAAGCATAGTACTTTCATTAATTTTACTTTGTCTTAGGCGTATTAAAATGGTTTAAACAATTAAGGTCATTGATTGAAGAAGTATGTGAACCTCTAGGATAATAATGATAAATATAAGATGTTCCAATTGATTCAAGTATGGATTTGTCCTGCGCTGCATAATAAAACAACCTCACAACAGAATTCTGATTAAATACTGTAAATAAGGCACAGATAAAAGAGATTTCGCAGGACCTCAGCAGTTGTTGAAGTTTCTAAGGGTTACAAAAGGAAAGACTTGGGCCTCTATCAGTCAGCAGGCAGCTTAAAATGGGAACACATTCAATATCACTTCAACTCTCCTAAGAGTGGGCATACTATAGATTACAGATCAGCGTGAGGCTGTGCTGCAGAATCCTCAAACAAGTGAGTTCTAACAGATGAAACGGAGCACTGAACACGGACTTCAGTTCCACTAAATCACTGTGATGTAATCTGAAGGCCAGTCAAGCAAGATATTTATAAAATATACAGTACTGTCAGAAGATACTCAGTTAGTTTATTTTCCAGTCAAAACAGCAATTAAGTATAAATTATTCATTTTTTGGCATTAGGGAAAAAAAGCAGAAAACATAATACTTTTTTTTTAAAAAGACGACAGTGAAGCGTCAACAACCACATATATTGTCATTTTTCTCAGCATTCAACACCATTTGCCTTTATTACAGCTTCCTTTCTTCCTATTTTTCTACAATTCAAAAGTTCAGTCTTAGATGTTAGTTGTATTTTCTACTTCACACAATCCAAATAATCCCAAACAGTGATGAGGAGCAGAGCAGTGATGTTGAGGTCTGAACTCCGGGGTGATCAGTTCATTATTTAGAGAAGACGAGCAGCTTCTTTCCTTCACTTGCAAATTCTCTTCATTTTTGTCCAATTCCTTTTTCAGTAGCAGCTTCTTGACAGCTACAGACCTTTTCAGACTCATAGTGTTGAGTCTGAAGGATGGACAAAAAAACACTACATACATATGACCATCTTAACTTGAAGTTAAATAAGTGAGGGAGATTTCTGACTTTTGCACAATGTTGTACCTGAACAAAATGTATTTTTGTATAGAGAGGTGAATCAATATACCTCTAATCACTGCTCAGGACTACAAAAGGCATGCAAAGAAACTGTTTGGTTGAGATTGCAGCCAGTACTAAAGGTTTCATATACTTTTCTATTATTTTGGATGTTTAAACCATTTAAGCAATAATGATATGGCACTGTAAAATGTTTGCAGAATGGATCAAATCATGTCTGATTTTGTAAGTTTAGGAGCCATGAAGAATTCCAGATGTGAAACTGGATAATACATTTTAAAAAAGTGTTGGAGCCCAAATTACAACTGCTGCCAGGAGTTTGGAAGGACTCCACACATTATTTGAATACGTAATGTAATGAAGTATTCAGATAAAAATGTAATAGATTTAAAACCTAATAGATATATAAACCCAAATTTATAGTAGTGATGACAAACTTAAACCTCAGATTCAAAACTGATTTCATTCATCTGAAGCAGTGTTTGGTACATTGTTTCTGAATGTTTCCAGCATTTCGATATATGCAAAAATAACTGCAAGCTGATGATTCACAATCAGGATGTTCTGGACTAAAGCAGACATAAAATGATTGGCATAACTAGCAAAATATAACTGTGCTATTTAATACAATTCAGTCATGGATAAGGCTTACTGTGTGTTTTAAAAAAAGGCCTTGCTTGCATATGACACAATATATTCACTAGAAAATAGGAACATGACAGCAAGCTTTACATATTTATGTCCTTCACACAACATTTCACCATCACTATTAGTTAAAATGCAATATTTACAGAAATGGTCAGTTTTTTATTGACTGTTTCCTACAGCTATTCGCGTGGGAAAAAGAAAAAAAACACACTCCACTACTTTCTCTAAAGAATCAACTGATTTGCATGTGAAATTGTGTGGAAGGGAATTTAGCTTTAGTAGAATTTATCGCTGGAGAGTTGGCACAAAGAATCTAGAGTTGTTTAAGATCAACAAGAACAAGGCAAACAAAGAAACCTCAGAAAACACAAAGCATAGTTCTATATGTGGAAACTAATTCATCATGCAATCCCTGGCTGAAAAACCAACAGTGTTATAGTAATGTTGTAGCTTATGAAAGTTTCTGTTTGCTACATATGTGATACCCACAGCACTCTTTGGCCATTAATATGAGGCATAGCTTGGGTATTCAGTAGCTAAAGAGTTCAAGTAGAGTGGAGTTAGCAGAGTTTGTTGCTAAGGCTTTTGTTTGAGCCCTAAAAGAGGAGGTGGTCTGTGCACGAGGTAGGGTACAGACATGTCCAAGCTAAGACTTACACCATGACAAAAAATGCAGTGGCTCTCTAAAGCATCTTCTCTCTACTTTTCAGATGGGATTAGGCTTATACATTCATCTCCGCCAACAGATTTCCCTCCTCTAAGCCCTCAATGCCCCCTTCTCACAGTCACTCACATAATCACATTAGCTTTGTCATTAAAAAGCCCCCTCTTTGCACCCACTGTCTAAACCGCTTTAAACACCCATAGGGGTCGCATACATTATCAGAATTGGGCGAAAACGCTCAAAAATTTTCTTTTTGTCAGAGCAAAAGGACGCTCAAATACAGATATGACACCTGATTTTGTTGGCATCTACAGATCTTTCTATCTTTCTTTGGAAATAGTCTTTTTCATGTGGATATATGTCATTATTTGAAATACATTAAATGTTATTATTTCATTACTTATAATTACTTTATAATTATGGGTATTATGATCTACAGAGCTTTGAGAGGTATCATTTTTGATCTTCTTAGTTTGTGGCCAGATATAAGCATGTACATTCATTTATAAAAAAAAAAAAGTTTGCCTTACAAACTGAAAATATGCTGACATTAAATAAATTAGTTCTGTTGTCTTTAAGTTATTGGTTTATGTAAAATGGACAAAAAAAATAATGAAAGAATTCAATTAATAAAAAAAAGAACTACATTCTAATCAAACCCAAATAAACTGCACTAAAATGTTTATATCCTGCTCCATTAACAATTGAAATTTAAGCTGAGGTAGCATTATTTGTATGTACTGACCCCATTTGACTGAATGGAAATGTGTGGCATAACTGAATTACATTCATACAATTAGTTTTCTTGAGTATATATATATATATATATATATATATATATATATATATATATATATATATATATATATATATGAAGAATAAAATGTTATACACAGAAGAACACACACACATATGATTAAATATAAATATAAAACATCCTCTTAAGAATATACAACTTGCCCACTGGTGAGCAGACAATGGCTTTTCTTGTTGACCTTTATAAACCATAACTAATTGTCCAAAAACATCAGGAGTAATATGAATACTAGTAAGTAATTTGCTTTAACCCCTTAAATTACCAGGCTTATTACATACTAGGGCTTGTTGTTCAATAACTACACGGACCTCAATGTAAACTAGTCAAGCTAATCTTAGGTTACAGAAGTGTGTCAGCAAGCCCTGGCCATGTAAATGAACCCCTCAAACCTTAAGGATCACATGTGAAGCTACACTTCAGTTGTTCATTTATTTCTACATAAATTATTATGTTTATCAGTTTCATAGTAGCTACTGCATAATTCATAGCAGTGATGTCAAACTTAAACCTCTTAAAAGATTCAAAACTGATTTGATTCATTTGAAGTGCTGCATTTGACACACTGTTTCATTACATCTCACGTTTGAAAACGTTTGAAATGTTTCCCGCATTTCAGCATATGCGACAAGTGCAATCTTCTGATCTGGGATCAGGATGTTCGGATCCAAAATAAACCTAAATGAGAGTCAATGAGATGAGAATCTCTAATCCCAGATCTGTGTTGTTGACACAGATTCACCCAATTTTCTGTATCCCTGGAAATTTTTTTTAAGAGATGCAAAGCAATTTTGCTCTTCAGCATAGAACAACAGAACAGATGTTCCTTAATAAAATTAACTGGTTAATTGTATTAATTAATAAAAAACAAATCCCAAGCCCAGTTGCACAAGCACTACTCCCACAACTTAAATAGTAAACAAAATCACAAATATTAACACACTGACAAATGCATACAAGGAATATGAAGGTTTTGGAGTTTAAATAAACAAATATACATCTCATTTCTTAACTTCAAAATTTCCATATGAAACTAAATCTCACTATGTCCCATCCCTAGAGTGTGCTGGTGAAAGTATTTTCCTTTGTCAGACAGAGTGCAGATGCTGCTATTACTCTTCTGTTTATGGATCACACTTGGAGTACCCAGAACAGAACACCTCAGAGATCTGAAAGTGTTTCTCAATAGGGAGCTTAGTGGCAAAAGTAGAGTTAAAGAATGGGGAACTACCATTAGCAGCTGATCAAAGAGAGCACAAATTCAACACCAGCACCTTATGAATATTAATGATGCTCCTGGGGTAAACAAGCAATTACAAAAGACCTGCACCTTATAGGCACAAGTAATTTGTTTCGGACAGCGTTAATGAGGGGCTTGTTTCAGAGAAAATCACACAGACTGAGCTGTTTTATAGTCACTTTTCAAATTGGTAGAAAGAGGATTAATTTTTGTATTATTATCAGAGGCATGGTGGAGTCGTTTAATCCGTGATATGTATTCTAAAAGACACATTAATCCCACCATCTTGTGAATCATATCTTTAGTGCATTTTGGGAGTGAGCGAGGTGAAGAGGAAAAGGATGCACCTTTCATGTTTCACTGATTTCTGTGTGATTGGTTCCTCAATGAGATACACTTTACTCATTCTTCTAGTTTACTTACTCACATTTAAAAACACCAATTTAAAAGTATTTAGAATGCTACTGCATCTCAAGTACTTCTATAGATCACACTGAGATCACACAGACAGCCATAAAATGTATTGACTACGAAAGCACTCATATCCTTTTCATGAACATTTATCTCACCTACAGAAGCTTTGCTCCTCTCTTTCTTTCATTTAAACAAGCCGCAAAGATAAAACAAATACCCTGCAATGGTCTCTGGCTGTTTCTGTTCATTTCACTATGATGGAATCAACTGTTCCTGTTACAAAGAAAACTTCTTGTTTTTGTAAAAGGCAACTTGTGAAAGTCAATTCAATGTACAGTACCTTAATAGGCCAGCGTGGGAGGGGCTGTAGAAAGTTGGCCTCATAAGGATAATCGACCATTGCCAAGTTCACCCAGGTCTCCTGGAGCCAGCCCTTAAAGCCACCCACATCCTCTTCCTTCAATGGAGAGCACAGTCCAAACTCCTTATACAGCCACTGCAGACCTTCATCTAAAATTAATCAATCAGAGCAAGATCCTTTGAGGAATATAACAATATAACTTCATCCAGTTTACAGGATCAGTTCTTCTCTAATACAACTGGAACACTCGCAAATACAGACACTATAAGGATACATTTTAAACACTTCTAAATGAAATGTTCTTAATACCTAATCTGAATGTAAACTGACAACATGCTTTGATAAACAGTACTCAGTGATTTCACTTCTATTTTTTTCTACAACTGACTAAAATTAAAGACCTACACTCCTCAGTAGTTTCACCTTCATACAAACCTGTTGAGGATACATTGTTGACAGCCATCCATGACCTCCTGATGTTTTTGCTGCAGTTGATCCCGCTATTGGCAAAGTCTTGCGTGACTATTTTGTAGAAATCACCACAGGGCACCATATCAGTGAACTGCCATATTGGAGCAGATGCAGCTAGAGCACTGTAAGAAATAATGACAGCGTCTGAGGCCTTTTGTTTCTAGAGTTTGACATTCTTGTGACTGAATTTTTACATTTTTGCTGTGCACTCAAACTTTCTGTGGGAAACCATACATCTATATAAGCAATGCTTAGCAATATAAGCAAATGTAGCAGGAGAACAGGGCAAATAATTCACACAATCTTAAGTTAGAGATACATATTTAATGCTGGGAAAACACTCATGAAGTTTCTGCAACTTTACACTTATCTTCACTTATGAGGACAGTTAAATTATTGAATGGCATCTGATTGTAAAAATACTACAGGTCATAATATCAAACTTTCAATGTGAAATTCATCAGGTAGTGAAAAAAGTCTTTATTATTTCATTACTCACCCTATAACTACACTGGGGTACTTCATCCTCAGCCATGCAGACAGCATTCCACCATAGGACCCTCCAATGGCAATGACAGGGCTGTTCTGAGCTCCTGAAATACTTTCCTTCAGGTTTTCAATCAGCCTGGCAAAGTCAGCTAAAGCCTGCTCTGATGTCAAGTAGTTCAAATAACTGGCATTCTGAAAGACAGACAAGTCAAGAAAAGATATTGAAAATTGTAATTTTTCAAAAAGATGCTTATTATTTCAAACTACAATTATAATTACAACACATTTTTCCTTACACTGTAAGATTCATCTCCAAATGGAAGCGATTCACCATAGTAGCGATGTTCTGCAAAAATGAGCATGGCTCCCAGCTCCTCTGCTACATCCCACATGAAGCCCTATAACAAATAGGGAAAAACACAAATGCACCATAAGAGAATGTGGTTAGCACTGCATACAGTTTTTAAGAATATAATGAAAACATAACAAGCACAGGTGACAGTGATGTGTTATCTGGAAAATCTTGTAAGGCTACAGAACGCCAGAATGATAAATGATATAATAATATAAATGAATGAATGAATGAATGAATGAATAAGTGAATTGAATGACTTGAATGAACTAGTTAAATTTCATAATTACAGTGTTGTTACAAAACCATGTGATGTCTCCTTCATTGCCAGTATAAAACAGAATTGGGTTGTTCTTCTGATGCCAGTGCTTGTCGTTGAGAAGGAACCTCTGCTTGAATGTGCCATTCTCCAAAAACCCAAAGTGATCAATCTGCAAAATAATAAACCCACAATATGATAAAATAACAAAAAGGATGTGTATTTATTACTGAAGATCTGTACAGGTTTTTTTAATGCAACATACACATTTCATCTTCAGGGCAAATACAACCCCATTTACAAAAAAGTTGGACTGTTGTGCACAATGTAAATAAAAATAGAATGCAATGAAATGTAAATCGTATTTTTAAAGAAAAAAAACTACAACAACATGTTCCAAAAAAGTTGGAACAGGGGCATGTTTACCACTGTGTTTCATCACCTCTTCTTTTAACAACACTCTGTAAGAGTTTGGGAACTGAGGAGACACTGCTGTAAATTTGAAAGTGAAATGTTTTCCATTTTTCATAGGATTTCAGCTGATCAACAGTTCAGGGTCTCCTTTATCATATTTTTCATTTCATAACCCTCCAAATGTTTTCAGTGGTGACAGGTCTGGACTGCAGGCAGGCCATTTTAGCACCCAGACTCTTAATACGGAACAATGCTATTATAATACATGTAGAATGAGGTTTGGCATTATCTTGCTGAAATAATCAAGGCCTTCCCTGAAAAAGACGTCGTCTGGATGCAGCACAGGCAGTGATTTTTACTACAGAGTCATGTTTGCATTTAATGCAGTGCTGTCTGAGGACCCAAAGATCATGACCATCAAATATTGTTTTTTGGCCTTGTCCCCTGCATACAGAGATTTCTCCAGAATCTTGGAATCTTTCATGTTATTATGTACTGTAAATGATGAAAAGCAAAAGTTCTTTGCGGTTTTATGTTGAAACATGTTATTCTTGAATATTGCACTATTTGCTCATGCAGTCTTTCACAGAATGGTGAACCCCTCCTTACCTTTATTTCTAAAAGACTCAGCCTCTCTGGGATGCTCTTTTTATACACAATCATGCTACTGACCTGTTGCTAATCAACAGTTGTTGGCATCAAATTAAAACGGACACATATTTGTCTATAAACAATAAAATTTCTCAGTTTCAACATTTGATACGCTGTTGTTGTACTATTTTTCATTAAATATAGGGTTTAAATGATTTGCACATCATTGTATTTTGTTTTTATTTACATTTTGCACAGTGTCCCAACTATTTTGGAAACTAGGTTGCAGAACAGAAGTCTTGTTAGCTACATTAGCCTTGTAGCTTCAGCCCAAAACTATAGATGCAAACTTAGGACACTAACCATGTCCAGTTGATGTCCATGTCTGGGGTAAGAGGAAAATTGTGCATGTTTGATTTTTCTGTTATCTACTTCTTTAACACAGCACCTTTACATAATCTCTGCATATAACAGTTCAACCTGAACTTTACATGCCTAACCACAATGTAAACTATCACACACAATGCATATATTCCTTGGTGTTCTCATTGGTGATGTGGCCCTGTGCCATCCCATTCCTGTCAAGTTGAAAACCTCAGGGGGAGGACACAAGGATAATTAGCTTCAATTTGTATTAAAATCCAACGCCAGACCTCAGGGATGCCACATTAGTTCCGGCTTCACCAGCCCTGTGACGTCTTTTCACTGAATCCCAAAACTTCTCCCTATTTTTTCCCTCTCTCTGCATTTAAGAAAAATACCTGTTTTCCTCCTGTGTGTTCCCAAAACTGTAGTGCTGTGCTGCCCTTCTAAACTATTCTCCTTCTTGAATCACATCCAATAAATAAAGAATGTTCTTTTTTGTGTGTTTTGTTTTCCAACATTCTCCCACCTCCCTTTGGATACAAAGAGGCACAAATTTTAAAAGCCAATGACAGTAAATGGATTCACCAAGCCAAAAGTTTCATTCTCCAAAGAGTCAGATATTGGCTTGGGGTCAAATATCTGCCACTGTTTTCATATGCTTTAAAGAGTAATTCAACTTAAAAGTCATATTTAAAACCTAAGACAGAAAGAGACAAAAAAGTTTCACAGTACTGAGTTTAAGGTCCAGCATCTTCAAATACGTATAGATATATTTATATGGACAAGTTTACATATAGCATGAAATTAATTGTAAGTAAACTACACGGTGTTCCTCTTCTCACCACAATTTTGGCCTACATTAGCAAAGCGAACAAAGGACTGCTTTGGATCAATGGTGCCACCTGGTGGCCATTAGCAAGTGTGTGACAGTGTTTTCGTACAGATAACAAAAGCCTAATAGTGGAGAAGAGAGAGTCCAGAAGCATGTCTTCTACACTATATCAAGTCTAGCTAGTCTAGTCTCTTTTCAGTAAAATACATTTATTATCTTATCCTATCTTTCTACTTCATCTGCTTCTGTTTAATGCAGTCCTGTGGCCAGTCTGGCACAATAACGGAAAATGAAAATACAGCAAGCACTTTCAGTTCACAAAAACAGCACCTGCTCCTGTTCAGCGTCTTGTTTTGTTCCCCACAACTTCTGCTTTCCACTTTATTACTGGGAGTAAAAGAATTTATGCTCACTATTGGTCACTTTTCTTACTAGAAACCCCCTCCTGAAACAGTGAAAACAGCTGAAGCGAAGGAACATTTTTAATTATTTTCTGAAAGATTTTTAAGCATGCAGAATAGACATTCTTTGCCATTTCCTCATTCTTGTCAAATGATTAAAACACCTTTGAAATGTTTCAGTCAGAACCATATGTGGTGATCCAGAGCAACCTCTAGCTCCGAAGGTGGCCTTGGTCTGCTGTGGTCCTATCCTGTTAAGTGTCTTTACAAGCTCCAAGTATACTTTTCAGCCAATGCCAGGTTGTTTCAGTAGAAGTGATTCTACACAGACCAAGTAGTCACGCAAAGCACCCTTGTTTCAAGTGACCATAAGTGCAGATTACTGATTATAACTTACAAGTGCTGACAAAGGGAAAAGACGGGACAATAAGGAGCAAAAAGGTCAGGAAATTGCCTCACTCTTCCTTAGACCTTGGCAGATGAATCTGGCGGCATGAAGCTTTACAAGCAGGACAGACACTGTTAAACAATCCCCTTCAATCAGATATGTTCAGGTCAAAAGGTAATTATGTTCACAGTCCTGTCCGAAAGCTTGTTTTTGTCTTAAACAAGATGGGCTTTTCCTGTGTCAGCCTCTCTCACACACTGTTACGGAACAAAAAACTGTCTACAGTATCCAAAGAAAAATTTCTGAAACTCGAAAATCATTATTTAAGTACTGTGCAAATCACTTGGTCCCATCAGCCATGTCAAAGAAAAGGAATAAATCTCAAACCTTGTTGGGAAGCCACCAAGAGCTGAAGGAAGCACATGCCCAAAGGGTTTTTAAAAATCACTTTCATTTCAAATGAATAAATCCCTCTTGGCATAAGGCCAGTACCAGGTGATACACTACTTCTGGCGGGACCGGTGCCAAAACTCTTATGGCTTTGCTTTTCTACTTAATAGGCAACCCGGAAAAGCGGATTGTCAGCAAACACAATACAAAGCAGTGGAGCGGAGATTGTGCAGAGAAAATTAAGGAAATCCGTGAAGGAAACCCAGTTGTACACTATGAGTAACCCACCTCTAGGTAACCTACAACTGCTAGGACGTGGTGAATTCTGTACATGATTAACAAAGCTGATTCAAGCAGTTTTTAATTTGACAGTTAAACAGGATCAGATGCACTATTTTTAAGCTGCAAATATTAGACTTATCAATTACAGCAAGTAGATATGGGACCATTCATGCCTAATAACTATACTTCTGATATATTTGTATAGTTATACCTTGGACGAAAATTGTATGTATGTATTTGTGCTTTTTTGATTGAATTAATACCTATATTCTCATTTAAACTGAGACTTTCTGTTATTTTGTTTAAGATTAGTAGTGGCATCTGGCCAAAGGACTTCAGAGTAGTAGTTACTCTATTTAGCCATCGAGTAGGACAGGATTTAATACATAAACGTTGTCTGAGTCTTAAATAATGCAAACTCAGAGAAGTTTTGCAATTTGTCATGCAATGTCTTAAGTTGAAGTGAGGATTTCAAGCTGTACAGCATTCAAATTGTACACAAGAACAAAAGCATGTATTTGAGTTTAAAGTATGATGAAAAACCTACCTGCTGATCAAAATACAACGTTTTGTAGAACACAGCTCTCTGCTGGGAGAAACTTCTTGCAAGTCTGTGTCTGCCCAGAAGGTGAGGAGTTTTAAGCGCGGCCACGTGAAAACCAGCGGAGAGCATTAAGAGCAGAGCTGCAGAGAGCGATGCGGGTCCGGGCAGAGCTCTCATGGCTGAAAGAGAGGACAGGAAAGCCGAGCAGGAGTGTGCTGGGTGTTCGTACCGCAACCGCGTCCGACTGGAGCTGCATGAACGGAAGAAGGAAGGAACCTGTCAGAGCTCGGACTCTCCCCGAGGTAGGCCTGGCCTTTTACAGCGGACAAAAGAGTCTATCGTTTGAGAAACTGCAGCTGTCATTAGTCAATGTTTGACCAGCTAGTTTCACTGACAAAGATCAACGACCAACCAACTTTTCTCCATTTATTACTCAGCGTCTGTTCTGGACAAAGCGAAACGGTGGGGAAGAAAAAATAAAAGATTAAAGGGTGTATTTGTGTGTAAGTTACACCCTGTCGCTACACTTCTCTGACTTCTTTTAGCGTTTTCTGCGTGTTCAACAATAACAAAACCGGCACGCTTTACGTTTGCCGTAAAGACGCGCAAAGGCTAATGGGAGTTGTAGTCTCCACCAAGACCTCTTTAGGTAGGCATGGCCATCGTTGTCCATTTTATCAGGTCAAATAACCATGCAGGTGCATTTTGTTTTTACAAAATAACAGACTGTAGTCCATCTTTTTCTATGCATAATTTGTTAACCCTGATTTACTGTTTATACTCCCACAGGAACACCAATGAGCAGGTATTATTTGGGTGGCGTATCATTCTTAGCACTGCTGTGCAACTCACATGGTAGCTGCACTGCAGTGCTGAGAAATATCTTCTCAGTGCTGGTCATGTGTTGAGACAAACACTGCAGAGACTGACAAGGCAGGGCAGTTCTGACTGATATGAGTGACTTTGGTCAAACGGGTATCATATTCACTAATTGGTGTACAAAGATTTCTGTCTCTATGCACAACATACAAGTGCATAACAAAATCAACAGCGTAACTTCATAGTTAATTGGGACAAGTTTTTATATTTACTTGCAGCCTACACAGTGTGAGAAGTAACAAAAACATGATACAGAAACATAACTGCGTAAAGTATAACATGATGAAATTCGGTAGTTGTACTGTAGAGTTCAGGTCTTTAGACATAACTCCTGAATAACAACAGTTTTCTACCAAAGTCACAGTTCAAAAAGTCACTAAAAATGGAACATTCGACAAATTTAACAGTGATAGCCTAATGCTCAAACAGAAAAGGAAAACTGAAATCAAATACGGTCATTTAAAGGAATGATTTTTGCATTCTCTCTATTTAAAGGAGTTTAGCAGTTTGAAAACTTTTTTTTATAATGAAATGGTTAATAAAAATATGATTATTAGAATAAGAAACCTTAAAAATTTTCCATAATACTATTCTGGAAATTAGGGCCTAAAATATATAAAAGAAAGGGCTAAAGTCCCACTGGTATACAATGCAAAATGTTACAATATGACAAATATCTGTAAAATAAAGCTAGACAAATTACCTGACAAATAGCATATTGTGCATGGCACAACACAAAACATATAGAAAAAAAAGTCTATATACAAAATTAGAAAAGGTTATCACTTTGAAATAAAATGCGTTAATAAAAAATATGGCCATAACAGGTAAGCAGCTAAAAAAAAAAAGGCAAAATTAAATCAAATGCAAATCAAAAGGCCAGCACAAGACAAAAAATCTTGAAATTAAAAATGATGTTTATGCCATTTAGGAGATCATGTGTTATTTATCGATTTGAAAGATGGATTTTCTGGACGGTTGAGTTTCGCTACACAAAATGTCTAAATCCTTATGACAGGTGACGCACAGCATAAGAGGCAAGGCTTTCAAAAACCTGTGAAAGATTTCTATGAATTTGGTTAAAGAAAAAAAATGGATCAGATTGAAGAAATGAACACGCTTTTAGCAGCAAGTAAAACACTGAAAAAAAATCTATAAAAGATGAAATTCACAGTTCCATTGTAATACAGGTGCAAACAACCATACGATAGAGTCAAGTCAACATGGAGGTACACTTTCCAACTGTTTCAAACTTAATCACAACAACACTGTTCAAGAAAAGAGCAAGGAACAAAGTCAGATTTGATCACATCACACTGAAAGAAACTGATGTGGTTTGATGTGGTGAAGTGCCATATATGTGCTGACAGTAACTGAATGTAACAAATTATTCACACACTCACTCCCATGTCAAAAGCTTTAACAAAGTTTTGAGAAGATTTCAGTACCAAAGCTTCACTAAACAAACAAAGCTTTCCATTATATGTATTATATGCTAATAATATTGTTTTTAAAACGGAAGAAAGGCAGAATCGGCTAAAAGATCATAGACACTACTCTTTTGAGAGCTAAAGTCAGAATGAAATAGGTATTAGACCATTAACCAGTAATCAGCAAGATTCAGAATGTAGCTCACATGTCAGGCTGCGCAAATTAGGAAAATTCTGATGACACAATACAGTCAATCCCATCGTAAACAAACCACATTGAATTTACTTAATATATGGTGGCCTTCGGCTTACCACATATTACATTTTGGGCATCCAGATGCACATGAACACCGCTGGTAGCCATTTACATTGAAGAACGTGAAGCATGTTCAGTTTTAAGGACAGTGTGCAAATCTGCACAGAACAGTGTTTTCCCTAATATAACACATAGGAATCAAGTTATGAGGGGTTTTAAAACTTCTCATGGATTGAATTGGGTGCTAAATCAGGGGAAAGACTAAATAGAGAAGTACTATAACCATCCAGAACTGGGCCTGTGCAGTGCAACAACACAATGGCTGTTAGTTTTGTGTTCCCTTTCTGATTCAACTCCATTGAAACCAAATCAAAACTGCTTTTCAAAGCTTGCAAAACTGCAGAGGTGACTACTTGAACATATGTAGGAGAGTCCACAAGACAAACGTGTTGATGTGTCAAACTAGTTTGATCACTGAGTTTGTACTGCATTATATCAAAAATGACTGCAGGACTTTGTTTTTTTTTTTTTTACACAAAGTGCACTCAATTGTTGTCGTTTTGGCTTTGTCTTTTTGGATTTTGAATGAAACAGATGCTATGAGATTTTAAAGTGCAGAAGATCAGCTTAACTTTAACTTTCAGTTCCTGCTTGTTTTCCAGGAACTTCCAAGTTGCCTTCAGTAAATGAAATGCATGCACAGTGGTATTTAGCTCATGTGACTGACTTACTTGTTCCTAAGAACTCCTTAGCAATATGTCTGCTGCACAGTGGAAAAACTATTCAGTGAGTTGTGGGGCAGTTAATTGGATCTGAGCTGTTAGGATATTTCTCTACATTTCAGAATTAATCTTCTCATCACCATTGGCAGCCATGTCCTCAAAGACAAATGAACCTATTACACTAAAAGTTACACAGGCTCAGAGCATGACACTACCTCCACCATGTTTCATAGTTGAGTATCATATTCCATTTCCTCTTCCCACCATTCTGGTACAATATGATCTTTGTCTCACCTGTCCATAAGACTTTGTTCCAGGCAAGGTTTAGCAAACTGTAGCATAGGCTTTCTGTTTTTGAAGCTTATCAGTTGTTTGCATCTTGCAGTGAACAAGCTCAAGTCATGCTGGTGCATCCTTATCTTTATGGTAGTTTTTACACATCTGTGCCTACATCCTGGAGAGAATTCAAAAGCTGAATAGGGCTCCCCCCCCCCTTAATCAATGAAAATATTTTTAGTCATCTACTCCTGTGGTCGTCCTTGGCCTACCTCAACAGTGCATACCTACTTTTTAAGTATGCACAAAATCTATTTTAACTAATCAATGTTTCAGCTGTCATGGATTGATTTATTCTAATTCTAATCGACTTTTTTTAGACTGGCCTAACTTACTTTGACATTGCTTGACATTGACATTACTTTGGTACTCTTTAAGAGACAGCAACAGCAATGCAAATGTCACTATAACCTAGGTATCACTTCAAACCAAACAGGTGTTTTGACAGGCATTTTGTAGATGATCTAGAAATGCAGCAACAAAAGGCTTACCCACTATGGGGAATCACACCTTTTAGTTACAGATGACTATCTGCACTTTAACCTCCTACTCATCGTTTCTTTTCAAATCCACTTTTTGGAATCTAGAGCCAAAGCAACAAAGCAAGAAAGTCCAAAAACCTACACACTACTGTATTAAAATGTTCCCACAGATCCAATTAAAAGGATTCTATCAATGCAAAAAATCTTATTTCCACAGTGTTCACAATTGACTTAAATGTTTAAAGTGCACTGGGCACAGAAAGAAAAGCTGAGGAACGCACTAGCATCTAGCAAACACTGACGTTCAGCTTGCGTCTAAAATAAGCTTGTGGAAACATAATGCAAGTTCAGCAACTTCATGCACTCAAGTGGCTGTACAATTACTTTAGTTTGATGTATGTTGGAAGCAAATTTCTAGCCTGCAAAGCTCTCACAATTTACATAAAGCACTCAAACAAAATCAAAAACAAGTGAGAATCCCAAAGACGAGCTGTAAACTATGCTGCTGAGAAAAAAAATAAGAGGAGAAAAATGTCTCTTTAAGTGATCTGATTTCGAGAAAAATGTCAGAGAGTGTTAATTAGATAATAATAATGCACAGACATTTCATCTTCCCTCTGCTAACTGTTTAAGATGGTCTCTCTCTGGCACATTCAGAAATTGTCAAGAAAGTATTCGTCTTCAAGAAAAAACAACGAAATGAGCTCATTACTAGCAATGTTTTGGAAGTGCAATATGAGCAACACTTGAATTAAGGGGCACTACAATACTACACAATGTTGTCGTATTTGTCATTACATGAGATGTAATTTTTTTTGTGATTCTGAATGAGGCAACCCTGCTGGTGAAGACCTGCATTTTTTTCAAATCTCTCAAATAGCAGACGCACTGGCTTACACACCTTTAGTATTTTACAGAAGTGCATAAAATCTCATTGTCTGGTCTGTGGCTTTCCTTTAAGTACTCCAACTAGCAGTATTCTGTAACAAGGCCTTTAGGAGCATTTAGGAGCATTCAGTTTCCCTCAGTGACAGCAGCATATATCATCTCCTCTTGACATTCTATACGTACAGTGAGTAGTTTTTAAAATACCCCAGGGGTTCACATAAGGGTTAATGAAGTATCCTAAACCTCAACTGTGGTGGCGAAGAGGAATCATCGCAACTATGCAGAGGACGTCAAGAATAACCACCACTTTATGTATTCCGTGGGGAGAGGCCAGAGCCCAAAGCCCTTTGCCAGATTTGCAGCCAAGTCCTCTAGTTGATGCTGCAGCAGCTTAAGTAATTGATGTTCTTCCCTTCTCCAGGCATGGGGGCAGATTCGTTG
The DNA here is from genome assembly GCF_015220715.1 of Pygocentrus nattereri. Taxonomy (NCBI): domain Eukaryota; kingdom Metazoa; phylum Chordata; class Actinopteri; order Characiformes; family Serrasalmidae; genus Pygocentrus; species Pygocentrus nattereri. Next base: position 27,353,604 of record NC_051227.1, on the reverse strand, counting down.
TTGTCCAATGTGTTCTGCTTGGCTTCACGAATCAATTCACAGGCCAGGTCCAGGAAGAGTTTCTCCACATTGTCGGATTCTTTGGCGGATGTCTCCAGGTAGAGCATGCTCTGGGCTTCAGCAAACTCCTCCGCTCTTTGTCTGTGGACCTCTCGCTTTTCAGCCAAGTCAATCTTATTCCCTGTTGATGACAACAGCATGATCAGGCAGGATAGCACTACAATCACAACAAACCCTAGCACACTTTATGCCAAACTGGCCCTCATGTTAACATCTGACCCCTTTCTCTCCCAGTTGGTTTATTTTTAATAATTATGACTGATCACTTAATCAAATGTGACCCTTAAACTGTAATTCCTAGGCTTAAGGTACAATCCAAATAATAGTGTTCTGGAACACCCACACCCACACCCACTTATCCTTTTTGGGTCGCAGAGCAAAGCTGGAGCCAGCAGTTGAAGGCTGTTCTGGAAATACTGATATAAAAATAGTGTGCTGTCTGCCTGCTCACAACACACCTAGTATAAAGTAAATGTCAGAAGACAGGCTATATGGCTATAGTTTATTGTGATACATTACATTGTGGACATTGCCTGTACTTAAACACTGACCAGCTGCATGTTCAAATGCAAAGAGAGCATAATTTGTCCTGTTTAATTCCATTTAGTGCAGCATAGTATATGAAACTTGAACATTTTTCTTTTTTTATAGAACGTTTTAAATGTGGCACTGCTGGGAATTTTTAAAAGTCTGTTCCAGCTTAACAAAAACTGTGATACATATGTACTGTGAAAGAAGGAAAGAAACAAGTACCATGATATTATCATGATGTTTCTGCCATTTCACCCACCCCTATTATCTCTTAACATCAACAATAAACTTTTCATTTTGCCTAAACTATAACGCATTTATGTGTATTGATACATCCCTTTAGGAGTTGCTTATTCTTATTAATTAAGTAACTACACCCTGGTAGTAAACATTTGCAGCCTCAGTTCAGATGTGCAAGTATTTACCAAAGCACAACTGTCACATCACGCATTATACATTACAGTTAAGTAGTCAAACAAAATTCTGCCCTTCTAATTTGGATTCTCTACAAACAGTAAGTTGCTGCCCAAAGCAACTCTATTACTAGGTGTTTTTACAATGGCTGTTGCATGAAAGTGGTAAATGCTTTGAATGCTCACCAACTAAGATTGTCACAACTTGGTTGTTGGCATATTGCTCGATCTCCCTCAGCCACTCCGGAAGGCAGCGGAAGGAGTCCTCGCAGGTGATGTCGTATGTGAGGATGAGGGCATTGGCACTGCGGTAGTAACTCTGTGTGATAGAGCGGAACCTCTCCTGGCCCGCTGTGTCCCAGATTTGAAGCTGCACATTACAAAATCACCTAATCAATGCAGTCACTTAGCAGCTGAGCCAGGAATAAACGAACACCAAGCTGAGTTTCCACCGCAAGTGTCATCTGCCAACTCGACTGAAATGGGTTTTGTTTTGTCGTTTTTTTGTCGAAATGTTGTTTTTTTTTGTTTTTTTTTTAATTAAACTGTAGTCTAAGCAAGACAGATATAACATGTCAAACAAACTATCTATTAATGGTTAACTGAATCCGGTGTTTTAATTCACATTAACCTAAGTTTATAAATTACATAGTAAAATGACAATTACAACTGATTTGAGCATTGCAGTCTCTTCTCTCATCCAAAATCTACAATACTACTTCATAGCTAAAATACAGAACACAGACTATTAAATGCTAACTCACTATCACTACAGAACAATGCAGCTCTGAAAGAATGGCACATACCTTTACTTTCACCCCTTTTATTTCCACTGTTTTGATCATAAAATCAACCCCAATCGTGGCACCTTGGCCGGGTGGGAACAGACCCTAGAACCATGGAAATGGAAATAGAAGGGACAGTACACTAAAATTAGCATGCCTCATACAAAGCTCTTTTCCAAAAAGCTGGGACAGTATGTGAAATGCTGAAAAAAAAAGAAACCGATGAAAAACTGTATAAAAGCCTTTTATGCATTATCCTATGAACTTTATTTTTATTTGTAAATATATGCTCATTCCAAATTTGATACCTGCAAAATATTCCAAAAACGTTGTGAAAGGAGGATGTTTACTGCTGCATTACATCAACTTTCCTTTCAACACAGCTCATAACTGTTTACGGACTGAAAACAGCAATTGGTCCAGTTTAAAAGTGGAATTTTGGAATTTTTGGAATTTTTTTCATACCTTAGTTATACAAGTCTTTAGCTCTGCAACTGTATGGGGTGTTCGTTGTCATATTTTTCACACTTGCACCTCAAGTTTTCAATAGAAGAGAAAGGTCTGTACAACAGGCAGGCCAGTCTAGCACCTGCAATCTGTGATTACACAGCCATACTGTTATAGCATTGGCAGAACGTGGCTTGGTGTCGTCATGCTGAAATAAGCATGGACGTCTCTGAATAAACCTCATCTAGAATTGCTCCAAAACATTTATATATATATTTTAGTGTTACTGGTGCCTTCACAGATGTGCAACATCTAATGCAACAACCCACTAATACCTTGACAGATATCCATTATTACTCTAAACAATCTGAAAGGTTGACTCATGAGACCACAATACTGACTGTGTATTAATCCATTTCAGAGGAGTTTGAGTCCAGAGAAGTTGGTAGCGTTTCTGGATCTTGTTATTAATTGTCAGTGTTTTGCCAAAGTATTCCCAAACTCATGTGGTGATATTCATCACAGAAGCATGTCAGACTCTTGCAGGTCAAACATCATGGGCATTCAATTGTGGTTTTCAGCAGTGCCCTTTACACAAAGATTTCTTCTGAATCGCTTTTGATGACATTATGCACCATACAGAGTGAAATACATAAAATACTTGCAGCTGCTCTTTGAGGAACCTTGTTCTTAAACTGTTGGATTATTTGCTGATGCACTACTTGGCAAAGAGGCGCTAAGCCTCCTATTTATCCCCAAGCATCAGAGCATCACCTATTTAAGATGCTTTTTAAATATTCCTAATCTTAAACTTCAGAACATGCAAATATTTGTAAAACCCCCAGTCAAGTTGACAGGGTAAAACATTAAATATCACAGGTCAAAGTGGATTAACAAATCAGCACTTTAAGCTTTTATTTGCATATCACAAACTGTCCTGATTTTTTTTTTTCACATTAAGGTTTTTGATATTCTTATATGTAATGCACTTAAGCCACCCACCAAATGTTAAGCTTCTTTTGCAATGTTATAAATTATATGAGAAGTCTCTAAAGGGCATGGAGCCTGCCAGCAGTTTTTGCTCTGCATGGGGGAGGCTGCAGCCTGTGGGTGTTTGTACTGCATCCCCCTCATATTTTATAAAGTTTTAAATAAATACCTCACCTAATGATGCTAACAGTCAATGACAGCTCTCAGTAAATATTTAGCATGACTGATTTGCATGATGGTACAATTACTGTTCACATGAATTCCATTACTTATTTGTTTAAATAGGAAATTAAATGCAAAACACATAAAAAGACAGACCTGAGTGAAACGTCTGACGAGACAAGTTTTGCCCACTCCGGCATTTCCTATCAGCACTATTTTGAACAGGTAATCATAATCCTCCATGGTCACATGCTGTGAGAGAGAGAGAGAGAGAGAGAGAGAGAGAGAGAGAGAGAGAGAGAGAGAGAGAGAGAGAGAGAGAGAGAGAGAGAGAAAGAGAGAGAGAGAGAGAGAGAGATGTGTTTAGAACCATGTGTGCAATATGAACCATCATATCTCAGTTCAATATAATCTAGAATACACTGAAAGTTACAGCTTTAACAAAAACATGCAAGGACAGCATCACGTAACCCCCATCCTTCTCCTGTTACTTCTGCTGCATGTAAATATTTAATGTAACCACATTTTCACTCATTTGAAAGTGGCTTTTAACAAAGCTTCATTTCCACAATTTTGTTTTCAATTACATTCCAAATATTTCATTGATACTTAAACCATATCCTGCATTTTCTGTATTTTCCTGAAGTCTGCTTTGAAAATGTATGTGGCATGAAGTACCAAAAACATTCATTATTCATTTTTACATCAGCATATCCCACCCTCTCTTTATCCTTCAGAAGTAAATCGGGTGTTTGGTGCTGAGCATTTAAAACTTTCAGCTTATATGTAAATGACTGCTGCTCTGATTTGGCTGCTCTGTATTGTACCTTATTCATAAAGCAGTCCAGGCTGAAACGGTCTTTAATATTTATGGGCAGAACTAAACTGCTTAGGCCAAATAGGTGGATATATGTAAACATGTTGGTTTTTGTGACATCACAAAACAGTGAATTCAAATAAGCTCATTTTTCCATCGAATTTTCATTCATATTTTTGAAACTTTAACCATGTTTCTTTAGATAATCACTGAAACAAAAAAAATATACTGACAAGTCAATTGTTAAATTAATGCATTCTTGAATCCATCCGATAAAAAACGCTTCACAGTTTTCATGGCAACCCCCCCTCCCCTCCCCTTTTCTAAGTGAAATGTTGCTATGGGCAGAGCCTTCTGTGCATGTGTTTAAATGGTCTGGTTGCCAAGGCCTATGGCAGGATGCTGAGAGGACTGCAATAAAGAAACAAGGGATATAAAGAAGGGGCCTACCAAGACCCGCCATGCCAAGACTAGGCAAAACACAGACACTCTATTCTGTGCAATGGACAAGAGGAAATGAGAGCCCATAAGAAGTATTTGTCTAAATTGTCTAAAGCATTTGGTAAGCACTCCTAAATTGAAAAGTACTGCATGCACACAATGTGCCGTGGAAAAAATAAGAACTAACATAACAGCACTGGTCACTAATTATCTTGCAATCATGAAACAGCGCAAATTTACCGTCCCTGCTTTTCTAATCCTACTTAAGATTGCAAACATTTTAGCACTATGCACTGCTTTACTGTATGCCCGTATCCAAGGCTTCTGTATGAGAGAGAGGGGGAGAGAGAGAGAGGGAGAGATAGGGAGGGAGGGATATCGCCATACTCCTTCTTTTTTGTGTTCATTCCGTTATTAACTACCCTGCAAATGCAATGTTGGATTTGCAGCCTGCAATAATGGAGAAAAACAACTGCAGACAATCCGCTACCCTGCTAGCCAGTTAGCAAAAATCGTGTAACCAGGCAATTTCTCGGCTTCATCCAGGCTACCTATCATTGAGGTCAGATAAATGAAATGTAGCGGCACTTACCAAATGTAGGGGATTCACCCCAGTTAACAGATTATTCCACAGGCATCCAGTCTAACCTAAAGGTTCTTAAACAAGACGTTACTGCAAATCTCGTCCTTCCCTCAATCTGGGTTTCTGCTCCCTCTGATTGCAGAGTTTCCTTCGGTTTTCATCATGACATCATCACGCCTGCCGCTGGAAACCCGAGCCACAAAAAATGGGAGACAGTAGCGCGCTGGACTCTGGGAGTTGGAGTTCATATGTCCTAGTGACCACCGGTTTATGTTCATAAAGCTCGTTCATAACGACGAATGACAAGAAAATAGCCAAGGATAACGACGGGAATAAACGTCATTCATGTTTATGTGCGTCAGTGTGGTTATGTATGAGCACTATGAGCACACAACTGGATTTTTTTGGATTGGCACTTCTTCCACAGCCTACTGTGATAAATAGATAACATCGGATAATCAGTTGTACGTTAGTGGTGATTTTGCAATTGATTTAATGCTTATGACTAAAACTAAAATTAGTTCTCATTAATATGAACAATAAAAATTGCGAGGCACAATATTTTTTTAGATTATTTTATTATATTATTTTTAGATTATTATTACATTATTTTACCATCATCGAGATTACAAATATTAACTCAGGAGACACTGTGTAGGTTCACTAGTGAATTTGGATAGTACATAAAATGTGGTGGTCAGCAAGTTTCTCTAAAAATTAATCATATCACATCAAAACAGTCTGAATGACTTGTTTACATATCACTCATTACATTATTATTATCTCATTAACGCTGGAGTCTTCTGTAGACAAAAGTAGAGGCAGACAGCTCGTCTTAATTGAAGTGCTGGATCACGCTCATTACATTAAATGGACGCTATTGTCTGTTCTAGCTGTGGATCAAGCGATAGTTCATGCAGACTTGTTTCAATAAAATAAAAAAATAAATCCTATACTAAATTCCCACAATCAGCTACTTATCGTTACATGGCTTCCGGAACCTTTGAAAGAACGCCACGTTTTCCCCGACGGACTATATGCGCTGCATTTTCCCCTAAACATTGCCCTTGGTTTGAGAGGTGATGTGGTAGCGGGTAAAACTGCACTTCGACAGGGAGACGCTCGTATTTATTCCGCGGAAATGGGGCTTCTCCCCGACGAGGCAAAGGTTCTCCCTCCTCCTGGGATCATAAACAGAAACTCGGTGTGGCTCGGTCTTTCAGGCTGGTTCACAGCGGTGCTGCACAACAGCTTCAACCGAAGGCCTGCGCTAAAAGCGGGTGAGTCTCCGGCAGCTGAGCGCCGAACCGCGGCTCTGAAATTCAACGTTAATCCGCGTTAACTGGTTACATACGACTGAACAAACGTTAAAGGGTTGGACACCCATGACGAAGCTTAAGTCAGCTTCTTATTAGCATTTTACCGTTCCACCTTAAATGGTGCAGCAGTATGCGCATATTGCTGCACTATTTAAGGTGGAACGGGAAAACTCAAACAAGAACCTGGCGAATAGGAAGCCAACTTCAGCCTCGCACACACATAGATGAGTACACCCGACCCTAGTGTCTTCAGATGGACGTAGAGAGGGATGGTGAAAGTGACACACAAGGCGCCTTGGTCTTTCTAGTAGCTGACATAAGTTGTTTCTAAAAACGGCAGGAAATTCACCAAAGCACAATAACTGAGAATGTATTTGACATGTAAAGACGGATTGCTGATTGAAGAGGAGGTGAGAGCAGTTAGAGCTACTGTTCCTGACGACAACAGTGCCTTCTTTCTAAAGGCATTGGTGCCCACACAACTTGCATAATCTCTACAGCGTTGCACAGACACTCATGAGCAACTGCACCATGCCCAATGCCAAGCGTGGGCTAGAGGGGTATTATTCATTTGTTCATTTATTTATTCCCCTTAAATCAGCATGTTATTTATCATGTATTGTCAAATGGCTCATTCTTTCTTAATAAAGTAGGACTGAACAGTCAGTTATTTTTACATTGAAATCTGTTTGAAAGAATGCAGTTTTTAAATTGCAATGGCACAATTTTAATAATGTCCTACACTGGACATGCGCTCAGTTTATTCAGGTTATTAAATTCTAAGGAGGGAAATTAAGCATTCAAGCCTCAAGTCTGACATAATGGAAGTGCTATTACATATTTATATATATATAATTTAGATTTATATGATCATGTTTATAATGTATATTCTTTCCCAAATCATTCAACCTTCTTCTTTCAGTGTGCATGCAGTGGACATGTATAAATGATCACCTCTATACATTGTTAATTTTGACATGTTTTTGCAGGTGTGCACCGACAAGCGTTGTTCATGACCGTTGGCTGGTTCATTGGCTACCATTTAACAAAGTATGAAAACTACACCTATGCTCGGTTGGACAGAGACATGAACGAATACATCCGACTACATCCAGAGGAGTTTGCAGAGAAAGGTAAAAGCATGCAAAAGCTAGTGTATTTGTCTTTTAGATGGTTTAGAAGTCAAAGGACCATCCACTTACTCGTCTATTTTATCTCTATATAGTTATCCATTACTGTTTTACATATGTAGTGGTGATCATTGCCTTTATGTTACAATTTCAGAAAAGAAGACGTTCGCAGAGATTGTGGAGCCATTTCACCCCATCCGTTGAGTGGAGATGGTTGTCACGTGACAAATTGGAAGTATATTCAGGAGGTTTGCATGTCGAGCTCCATCTGACTCTTGATACCGCGTTGAAACTTCCTAAAATAACAGTGTATATGAGTTCTTGAATATGTTGTTTCTTATATTTGATTAAACAATTTAAAATGCATAGAGTGTTCCTTGAGGTTTCTTTTTGCATTTGTGTAGGATGGGTTAAATTAGATAAGTCTTAATGTCAGAAATTGAAGAATTAAGTGTTTTCACATTGATATTGGCTGGGACTCACGTCTGACCTCTAGTGGTTCGAAGCAGCTATCTCTTATCTCACTGTCCGCAACACACACGGGAGGAGGATGTGTAATGGGGTGCCCGTCTTGTTTGTAGAGAAATGTCATCTTTTTTGTTCGTGTTCTAGATCAGCTCATTCCACACTATTAAACTGATACCCTGACTACAATGGCCAGACCAGTATAGGTAGTTCCTCAGTAGGGCTTGAGTGCCTTTAAGTACTCTTGTTTTATGTCGGGAAAATCTTACAAGTATGATACGTCAGATTTTATGTTCTTGATGCTGTTCACTTCATGGCGGAGCAAAGACTGCTCGCTTCTATCATTAGAAAGTTGACACTAGGGGACTTCCAGTGGCGCCATAGGTTAAAATGTAAGCTCCTTCCGAATAACTAAAAAAAATACTAAAAACGTGGCATAACAACACGATATTCAATGGCATCATCCTGCAGGAGCAAAGGCGCTAGAAAACAGGTGAAGGTGAAAGAGATAAATGAAAACTGGAAGCAACGATCTCGACCTCCTGTGAGCGATGCGGCTAACACCAGCTTACGTGAGCCGGAGCCGAAGATACTAGCTGAGCTCTGAGGACACAGAATCGGGAGGGACACGAACAAACCAAGATATCACTGACAAAGCTGGAATCATCAAGGAAGGAACTGAAGGCTGAAATGACCAAACTCGAGAAAAGAACTACGGAGACGGAGGCCCGCATTAGCACGGTGGAGGACAACGGGCGGAGATACGAGAACGCAATTCGGTGTCTGCTACGCCGAGAGGTTGATCTGACGGCCTGGTGTGAAGACGCAATAACCTTTATAACTCTAATTTACAGAGTGCCCGAAGGGAGTGAAGGAAGGGATGTGAAGGAAGGGATGTGAAGGCGTTCGCGAAAGAGCTGATTCGGTCTGTTCTTCAACCAATGCCCGAACTGAATCTACAAATAGAGAGAGCCCATCGATCTCTAACAGCTAAACCAAAAGGCCCCGCCGCTGCTCCGAGGTCTCTTATAGTTAAGCTTGTGGACTACTCCGTGAAAGAAGCAATCCTGAGACAAGCATGGAGTCAAAAGCAGGTCATGTATAAAACAGAGGCGATATATTTTGGTCACGACTACTCCCCGGAGTTACATTAGAAGAAGAGAGCCCAGGTGCGGGAGGTAATCAAGCAGCTAAAGCAGAAAAGCATCGTGGCCAAGTGCATTCACCCGGCACAGCTAAAAATGTTCACGGACTGGTTTTCACTCTCGGAAGCTTGGAACAACGAGCGTTAGGAGGATCACCTTTAAGTTCTACTGTAACGGACGGAGCTATTACGTCACGCGAGTGAATTACCCGCGCATTGAGCAGCGACCGTTCCACGAGTCGGACGACGGCGGCTCAGACACGATGTGTGATTCCCCCAGAGGAGCCGTCACCCTCCTCGGCCCAGGTCACACGAACTGGTTTGTGTTTAGGTGCTAAAAAACCAGTTGGGTACGTGGAAGTTCACTTTGTTCTGTTCGTGTTATCTTAGTTGCTTTGATGTGTTTTTGTTTGGTTCTCTCTGCCTTGAGACTACTGAGGGGCTGGTTATCTTGTATTTCTACATGACTTGACTTTAAACAAGCTAGGAAAAGCACAAGGTAATATAGGGACGGTTTAAACTGTATTAGTTATAATGTAAAGCAGTCCAATTAAGAGGAAAACAATATTTTGCCAACTTAAAAAAAATGACATTGTTCTGTAGCTATGATTCAGGACACCCATTTGTCTCAGAATGAACATTTAAAATGAAAAAGAGAATGGATCAGGTCAGGGGCGATTTTAGGATCTGGTCTTTAGGGGTGCCCAGCCCCCAGTGCTCACAGAGGCACATTTTTTCTCACCAATTGAGGCGAACTAGTACATTTATAAATTTTGGAGCCGTATTAGTTTTGCTTTGAGTTGTGTTTTCCCCTACAACATTCAATCTTGACTTCATTTCAAAAGACTGTGGCTTCACAGGGATAACAGAGAGCCTGAGACAAATATTGAAGATAACTCAACATTTATTTTGGGAGTAAAGAAAAACAAATGCTAGAAAAAAAATAAAATGGTCACTAAAATAATGCATCCTTGAGCAAAAAAAAAACAACAACAAAAAAACCCACACTTTGTAATCACCCAAGGCTAATAATATCAATAATGCCTTAATAAATAAATAAATAAATAAATAAATAAAACACACAAATAAATAAAATAAATAAATATGGTCTCTTCCTGTGTGGATTAGGAAGGGCCCTATACAGAACAAGGACAGGGGGGTCTCTAGTGGTCAGAAGGACAAACTGAAGATTTTAACACCTAATGGGGGAATAAAGATCCATCCACTTACATCCCATTCACTTCACACAAAAACAAAAAAGGTAACAACTACTAATTAAGCAACTTATTTTGGAAGAACTAAGCGGTGTCGCCTCACTTTAAGGTTGGCAAATCTGTCAATAACAATTTCAGGACTTATGCTGTCAAGAAGTTCTTTTTCAATTGACATCACAGCCAAATGATGGAGTCTATTTTGCCCCATGGTCCTCCTCAGCCAGGTATGTAGGCGGCGCAATGCACTGAAGGACCTCTCACAGCTACAGCTGCTAACAGGGATAGTAAGAGCAGCCTGAACAGTAGCTTTCAGAGTAGGGAACATGTCAGCATCAAGTTGCTTGTATACGGCCAGCATGTCCTCAACATCACCTCCAGTCTCGTTCTTGCGCTTAAAAAAGTTGCTGGCCACCATCACCTCCGCTGGCTTAAGGTCAATGTTATAGTGCAATGCCAGTGCTGACAGGAGAGGCACAGACAAGAACTGCTCAGATGTTGGAGAGCATGCCTGAATCCCACAGAGAAGCTCCTCACTTACATCAGAAAACCTCTTTTCCAGTTCTGCTAGCATTCTGTCTAAACAAGGAAACAGTAGCCTCTGTTTGAGGTCATCTGCATTGGAAGAACTAGTTGCCTCACTGCCTGCCCCAGCCCCACAATTAGACTCCACCACATAGTCCACCATTCTCTTAGTTTTACGTCTCTGCTTAGACGATTCATCAGAGACGACCAGTTTGTTAGCATCACAAATTGCCAATGCTCTGGCATGCAGCTCACCAGCAGTGGAGTCACTGCGCTTCTCCTTAAGGGAGTCGGTGACTGCGTTTTTGTACTCCATGGCTCTGGCAAGGTCGATGTTCTCCTTCTGCAGATACAAGTGCAAACCTGCACATAATGACAGGAGAGTGTGGAACATGACAAGCAAGTACACAGAGGAGAATTTGCAGAGTTTCACTCTCAGTCCCACAGCCAAAGGTGTATTAATACCAAGGAGGCATTCAATGATGGCAGGGAAGTTGTCAAGAACACAATTTACTGAACGGAGTTGGCATGCCCAACGTGTGCTTGACAACTGGGCAAGTTCAGTTTGCTGTAACCCTAGTCTTGTTTGTGTCTCTACAAACTTGTGGTGGTTCACCAGTGATGAACTGAAAAATGAGTAGACACTTTCCAATATTTCAAAAAACTCTCTGGCCTCAGAAATTGCCCTGCATGTGTGACATAAAACAAGGTTCAATTCGTGGGCATAACAATGTACATACACTGCTTCGGGGTGTTTCTTTCTGAAATGGGCCTGGACACCGCCCACAGCCCCACTCATCACTGCTGCACCATCGTACGTTTGAGCCACACATTTGAGATCTCCAATGCCATTTAGAGCTAACTGTTGCTCAATGGTGTTGGCAATTGACTCAGCATCAAAGCCCATCAACTCTGTTAGGGCTAGAAATCTTTCTTTAATCATTCTGCCTGTGACATACCTCACACAGAGTGATAGCTGTTCCCTTTTTCCATCCCTGGCTTCATCAGCCATAATGGCAAACATCTGCGCTTCCCTCATCTCCTTCACAATAGTTGCAGTGACCTCCTCTGCACAACACTGTACCATTTCATTCTGACTGCAACTTGAAAGATATGTGGTGTTCAGTGGAGGAGTGTAACTTTTGAGAAATGGGTCAAATTTCTGCACCAGTTTGAAGCATTCTGCAAACATTCCTTTATCGTGGCTTTCACAAGACTCATCGTGACCCCTGAATGGAATTCCCTGTTTCCCCAACAGGGAGGTTACTGCTACAATGCGTTTTAAGTACTCCCTTCTCTCTTGCACTTCAGTGGAAGTAGCACTCTCAATTTGTTGTACGACACTACCCTTCAAAAGACTTGCTTTGTAGCTCTGCCAACGAATGACACTATCTTTATGGGACTGTGAGGATTCATGCTTGTGGTAGAAGCTGAGTGCCTTCCTCCAATTTTTCACACCACCACTAACAAATACGTCCTGTTTTAAATTTCGCCCAAACACCCTGCATGCATAGCAGAATGCAGCATCCCTTTTACAGGAGTATTCAAGCCAATTAAAGCTTTGAAACCAGTTGAACTGGAAGGCCCTTTTTTGTGTGCCAAACACACTTTGTGGGTATTGGGCTAGCTTTACTTTTTAGGACCTGTGTTTCTGTCACCTAAATCTAAAGCTGTCTCTGTCGAAACTGATGCTGATGCTGCTGCCTGTTCTTGTTCTGCTTCTCCACTGATCTCCCTGTCACCTTCACCAATATGCTCCTCCTCCTCTGTTTCTGTAGCAACATGATTCAGAAAAAATAAATAAAAATAAAATTATATATAATATATATATATATATATATATATATATATATATATATATATATATATATACATATATATATATATATATATATATGGGTCAATGACGTTTTAGTAATAGCAGTCAGGGTGGTGCAACCACAGCTAATACCACCATTGTATGCATTAAATGAGCGAGTTGATTATCAGCACATTATCAGTACATTCATTGACCCATATATATATATATATATATATATATATATATATATATATATATATATATATAAGACATAACAAAGCTATTAATTTACAATATTAACAGTATTTGGATGAAATAATATACAACAGTGGCCTGTTTTTATTCTTCTTACCCGCTACTTGTATATGTTCCTCCCTTTCACAGTCCTCACTCTCTCTATCCTTCTTCCTTTCTCCTAAAAACATTTTATTGTAAGCCTACTAGCAGTCTTCAAATATTAACACATTTCTTAATGTAGCTGTGTTAATAGACAAACAATTATATAACCCTATAATTGATGGGAGAAGCTATTTCAAATAAGCCACTACCATTCCTTACCAGGTCTCTCTGCTCATCTTTTTCTCCATTAAATTCCATCTTAAAATTCAATGAAAGAGGATAGCTACTGCAAGCCACATTAAGGGACTATTCTATTGACTGTTATAAACTGACAAAACTATTTCAGTCTTTTTCTCTCTCACCTGAAGTTGAGCGTTCACCTTTGTTCTTAAAAAAAGAACGTATGTCCATCTATGGAAAGACAGACAATCGGTCAGATTTTCCCAATGTTCCATTAACTAAATGCAACTGACTTGGCCAACTACAGCTCTCCAAATGCACGGTCTAACGTTGGGGAAGTTCACTCGGCTGCACTCTTTACCCATATTTCATTCACAAGGTTTCAAAGTAGGCTAAATGCCCTCCAGCATTAGCCAGCTAACTTTAACTAAGCTACGAAAAGCTGCTGCATCAAGGCATTGCCACACACACATTCGCTTATAACCGGACCAATCTAGGATTGAGTTATCAGTGAACCACAACGCCATGATGTATTATAATCAGTCGACACATGTCTACTGAACACTGCAAAAAATCCATTGGCAAAAAAATAGACAAAATATATGTAAATTAAGACGTAAATGCTTATATTAAGCAAACTAATCTGCCAATGGGGTAAGATTTTTTTTCTTATTAAGATTTCTTAAAATAAGCAATCACAAAGTCAAAAAATGAGTGAAGTGAATCTTAAATCAAGTACAAATCATTGTGTTTTTAGCATGTAAACTGAAAAATTTAATTAACTTGAACGGTTAGTTTTTTTGTGCTTGTTTTGAGTTCAAATGACTTAAAATAGGGTAAAAATTCTAAGTAAGACTGATTAAGTTCATTATACTTAAAATAAGCAAAATAATCCTAAAACTTGCAATGCCTAGTAAGTAAAAAATTCTTATCGGAGAAAAAAAAGATTTATTGCCTTAAAATGACTTAATTTTACTTGTTAAGATTTTTTTTTTGCAGTGAAGAAACATACCTTCTCACCCCAGCTCAGGTGCTGGCTGCCTCGCAGATCCAGAAATGTAGAATGTGAACAGCTAGCTTACGACCAGAACAAAATGCCAAGCTGTAGACAATTCTAGCAGCAAGCAGTCGCGTGAATGTGCCAACCAATCAGAAGAGATATAGTTGATAAGTGGACTGGTCACAAGCCTCGTTTTGAAGCAGGGTTGCCAGATTGGCCAGTCGAACCAAAGTATTGCGCAGGTGCAGAGCAAGTTTTTTGCATAATATAATATTTAAAAAATGTGTTGAGCCAGGGGGTGCTGAGCAACCTCACGGTGGTGCTCTAGCACCACTAAAAATACCCTAGCCTCGCCCCTGGATCAGGTGCTTCCTTTGAAAACGGGAGGAAAAGGGGGGTTGCCATTCTGATTAATAAATCAGTCTGTTTTAACCTTGGAAAAACAATTCGAGATAAATAAGGTAGATATGTCATGGTAATAGGAACCATAGGAGGTACTAAAATAACAAAGCTTAATCTGTACGCTCCAAATGAAGATTGTGCGCATTTCTTTAAGAACGTAGCAACTTTATTAGCAGATCATGCAGAAGGCGTTATTTTGATAGGTGGGGACTTCAACTGTGTTTTGAGACAAAATATGGATAGACTTCCAGTTGAGGTAGTGTCCAAAACATCTCTCGCTCTCTTGACAATGATGGTTGAATTGGGCTTGGTAGATATCCGGCGTCATCTACACCCTAGAGAAAAGGACTTTACTTTATGTCGCAGGTGCACGGCAGCTATTCTAGACTGAACATGTTTTTGATATCTGGATCAGAAATATAGACAGTGTAAAATAGAACTAGTCGCCATATCAGATCATGCTCCAGTCACCCTGAAGATAAAGCTATAGGACCAAGCAAACAGTTTAAATACTGGAGACTTAATGTATCATTATTAAATGATGAAACAATCCAACAAGAAATGCGTAAATCCCTAACAGAATATTTTGTTATTAATGACAATGAAATGGTCTCTCTGTCTACTCTCTGGGAGGGGGCTAAAGCGGTGATAAGAGGTAATATTATTGCGCTGTCTTCAAGAATAAAAAAGCAAAGATTGGCTAAACAGGTTGAATTGGAGAGGGAAATTAAGAGATTAGAGCTAAAGCATCAACAATCAAAAAACCAAAAAGTATTGGACATGTTGAAAGAAACTAGACAAAAAATGGATGATCTTTTAACTTACAAAACAGAGGGAGCACTGCGATTTATAAAAAGGAAGCATTATGAAATGGGCAACAAATCAAGTCAGTTGTTTGCTTTTCAGCTGCGTAAAGCCCAATCCAACAGAATAGTGCACAAGATGACATGTCCGGATACCGATCAGCTGCTTACCCAACCAAAAGATATTGCAGAAGCTTTTGCTACATACTACAGAATGCTGTATAAGGAGGAAGATGCACCCAATAAAAAAGAAAAGATTAAATCATTCCTTGACTCAATTAGCCTGTCTAGACTAACAGTAGAGAAGGCCAATATGGTTACACTAGCGATTACAGAAGAAGAAATGAAAGAAGCTATCATTAAACCTAAAAATAATAAGTCCCCAGGGGTAGATGGCTTCCCGGGAGAATATTATAAAATTTTTGCAAATAAGGTAACCCCTGTTTTATGTAGAGTATATAATTACGTCCTGTTGGAGGGAGATCCGCCAAGATCGTGGATGGAAGCAATAATAAGTGTTATTCCAAAAGATAACAAAGATCCGAGTCAGTGTGCATCTTATCGGCCAGTTAGTTTAATCTGTGTGGATCTTAAATTTCTGACCTACATTATAGCAAATAGAATTCAAAAACATATCAATAAACTTATAAAGCCAGATCAAACAGGTTTAATTTGTAATCGACAAGAAATTGACAATATTAGAAGAGCCTTGAACCTACAATCACTAGCAGTCAAGAGAGACACCCCGTCAATGCTTCTCAGCTTGGATGCTGAGAAGGCATTTAATAGGGTCAATTGGACTTTCCTGGAACAGACCAGACAGATGGGCTTTAATGAAATGTTTGTTAATTGGATTAAAGTATTAATTGGATAAAGTAAAAACCCTACATCTAGAATAAGGGTAAATGGACATTGTTCAGAAATTTTACCCCTGGAACGTGGCTCACAACAGGGAGATGCACTGTGACCCTCCCTATTTGCACTTAGTATTGAACCATTGGCTGAACTAATAAGAACGAACCCACTCATAGAGGGAATAACTGATGAAGGAAATGATCAACACAAATTGGCTGTCTTTGCAGATGATATATTATTATTAGATAATCCTGTTGCTTCTATACCTGCCCTCCTACATAGCCTTAGTGAATACAGTGCAGTGTCAGGATATAAAGTTAATACAAATAAATCTGAAGCCATGATGATAACTGGAGAATGGCCTTCCCAACTAGATGATTTGGTATCTTTTAGAAGGTCCAAACATGAATTTAGATATCTGGGTATTGTTCTAACACCCAAAACAACACAACATTTTTCTTCAAATTATGGTAAGTTGATTAAAGAAATAAAAAAATATCTAAATAGATGGGATACACTACCCCTATCACTTTCCAGCAGGATAGAGACAATAAAAATTAATATTTTACCAAGAATACTCTTTCTATTTCAGTCTCTACCTTTTAATACCACAGTCTACATTCAAATTGCTAGGAAAATGGATATCAAAATGTATTTGGCAGAACAGGAGACCTAGAATCCGATTGAAAGTGTTAATGTCCTCAAAAGAGAAAGGAGGTCTGAATTTACCCAACCTAAAACTCTACTACTGGGCGGCCCAATGATCAGTGATGTAGACAACAGATGGGTCTCTATTGAACAAAATTCCATACCAGGAATACCATTACCTACTCTTCCATTCTTAAGTCCACAATCTTGGAAAAAAATTTAAATAAGTAATGTATGGATTAAATACACACTGAAGGTGTGGGCTTCAGTTCAAAAACAGTTAAAGGGAGCAATAGCTTTGTCTCGGGTGATGCCCATAGTAGACAATATGGAATTTCTTCCTTCCATATGGGATAATACATATAAAAGATGGGCAAAGAAGGGGCTAAAAACAATGAATCGGCTGTTTGATGGGAATATATTTAAGTCTTTCTCACAACTCCAGGACAGGTTTGCTCTACCATCAAGCGACTTATTTAGATATTTACAAATTAGACGTTAAAACACAAACTGGGATATTATGAAAAGACAACCAACCAATATAGAAACCCATTTTATAAATTTGTCTGAACATCGTGCATCAACAAAAAAACAAATCTCTCATATCTATAAAAAACTAACGATTGACTGTCAAGACAATACTTTACATCTCAAAGGACAATGGGAATTGGAACTGAATATAGTAGTGGAGGATGAAGTTTGGGAAAATGTATATTCCAGATGTCCCAGGGGGATTGGGAGCCAGCTATGGAAAGAATTCGATTGGAAGGTTAAAATGAGGTATTTCAGGACTCCACTGGTTGAATGTGTTTTTTAAAAAAAAACAATAAATGTTGGAGAAACTGTCGTATGGTTGGAGATTATACTCATGTGTTCTGGGACTGTCCAAAAATAAAGACATTCTGGAAGAATATTAAAGAGGAGTTGGAGAAAATTCATATTCCCATTGACCCATTACTGTTCTTGTTGGAGGTGTTACCTGAACACGTTTATCAGTGACCAGTACTACATACTGCATGTTCTGTTGATGACTGCAAGCAAATTGATTACGGTTAATTGGAAGATGCCTAATCCCCCAACAATTGTACAGTGGTCACAAAAAGTCAAACATGTTTATACGATGGAACACATGATAGATAACTAAAAATGATGATAACTAAAAGTTCCTGTCTTTATAAGAAGATGGGTTATTGTCTACCTTAGCTAGGGGTGGACCCTTTTTTATTTTTAATATCTTTCTTTTATTTTTTTATTGTTTTATTTATTTATTTACCCCCCCCCCCCCTCCCTCCCTCTGAGTATATGTGAATATGTGTCTGGAGCTATAGAATGTGTGTATATATATATATATATATATATATATATGTATATATATATATATATATATATATATGTGTGTGTGTGTGTGTGTGTGTTTGTGTGTGTGTGTGTGTGCTCATGTGCTCATGTACTGTCCCTGCAACATGTATGTTAAGTGAAACCCCAATCTCAAGGTGAATTTGTTATATGTTAATAGCCAGTCAAGGTGTGTTAATGGCAATAAAGTTAAAAAAAAATAAAGAAAGTTGACACTATATAAATAGTAAATATCTTTTACCAAGCACATTTAACATTGATTAATGCTGAATTATGTTCCAAACCATCCTACAAGAATAAAGAGGCCTGATCCTAATCCAGTGGCTGAAATAAATCACGCCGGACAGATCCTTATATGGGCAACTACTGATAACGAGTCATTCGTGGTGAGTCTTTCATTCTGTTTCCAGGGAAACCAAACGTTTGTAAACATGTTTTCATTCAAATATTCGAGGCATATTGGGACACAGTGGAGATGGAGCATTACATGTACGTTATACCGACCGTCTACAGACAAGCTGTGATCTCCTGCGCTCCAGACATCTCGTCCTTCGAGTGGATTCAATGCAGCATCTCTCCGTTCATACTCTTGCTCCTTCTGAAATGTGGTGGCGCCCCCTGCTGTGTGCGGCCGCGGCTGCCGTCGCCGTTGGAGCTTTTTATTATTTTTACACGTGCAGGAACCGACATGAAAGGACCAGAGAGGTTCCTGAAGTGGAGACAGTCAACAAAGGTACACAGACACAAGAGGAGTCTTAAACAGCTCCTAATAAACGGTGTGCGGTTCAGTAGATAGCGAGCGTTATTATTTTAACTAGCTTGTTTATTAGCTTGCCAGCTATAGTTGGGCGCTAATGTTCCTTTTTTAATCCATCTATTCAGATATGAGTCCAAAATACAGAAGTAGTTTATTATATTATCTCTGATTTGGGCTGTCAGGCTGAACTAAAGGCACAGTAACAGAACAGCCTGTTTCAGTCCAAGGAATAAAGAGAAATTCGGACCTTTGTCATGTAGCTACATTTTAATTGTTGTATTTGCTCAGATTTTCCTTCTTCTTCTGAATCTGTGGACAAGAGGCCGTAAGCCCTAGAGACACCAAACTTGGTGGGTAGGTGTAGTTTGTGTGCATCTCACCAGGCAACAAAAAATGACCCCGATTGGCCAAAGGAGGGCGCTATAGAGCAGTAAAACATGTTTTGCTTCATAACTCCTACACCATGATGTGTAGAGACAAATTTCTTTTCATGCCTGATTCCTTGGGTCAAGCCACACAACTTTGCTATTTGGACCATTTAGCTCTGCCAACTTTTTTTGTGCTAATTTGCATAATATGCAAAAGCTACTTTTGCGAACTAGTCCTACGTTTTTCACTCAATCCTCATGGTTGTAGTGTAAAAAAAATCAGGAGAGTCTGAACCTCAATAATTATCAAAACAATCTTGACTTTTCTAAACAAGCTAATTACCCCTTCTGAAAGAGTTCATAGTTCATTCAAAACTGTATACTCCAGAATGCTTCAGCCAAAAACATTGAAACTTGAAATGCATATTCATGACAATATTCCGTGGAAGCCTATCAACTTTAGGGGCGGGGCAATTGCCAATTAACTGTTTCTCAGCATCCCTGCATCTAATTGAGCTGAAACTTGACAGGTAGCATCTACTAGACAAATAAGTGACTCTCTAAGGACAGTTTGACACATTGAAATTGAATCAGCCATCAGCCAATCAGCATTCAGCAGGCTTTGGTCAGGTTTAACATTGACCAATCATCATGAAACTTGAATGGTTTCTCTATGTAACCACTTTCTAACAACCAGTGAAGTTTCAATAGATTTGGCCATTGGGGAGCACTATTCATCAATACATTTTCAATGTTATTATTCATCAATACATTTTTACATGTTATTATAATACTATTACTATTTTTGACACAAACTGTATAAATCTTATGCCGTACATTGTGTCAAACAATTTTATTATTGCATGTTTATTACAAAAATGCACAGTTTTTTGGTAATCGTTACCTGTTTGAAAACCATGCTTTTCAAACTAGTTTCTGGGTTTTGATCCAAACTTCTGTTGGTTGGTTAGTGTAGTGGTTAACACCTCTGCCTTCTACGCTGTAGACTAGGGTTCAATCCCCCACCTGGGTCAGCACCCTACACTACACCAATAAGAGTCCTTGGGCAAGACTCCTAACACCACCTTCGTCTACTTGTGTAAAATCATCAAATTGTAAGTCACTCTGGATAAGAGCGTCAGCCAAATGCCGTAAATGTAAATGTAAATTCTCGAAATTGCTTTCAAAATATTCTCTCACCTCTCTAGTGAAATAATTATCAAAAAAATGTTGATTTTTTTCACTCAACATGGTTTTGGTCAATCAGTTTATCACTGCGGCCATGGCATTGCTAGCTTGATTTGCTATAACTCATCAGTCTTTGGTCATATAGCCTCAAAACATTGAGTACTTTTATACATTGAGACTCATATGAGATATGCAAAATTTGGTCCAGATATAACCTTTAGAGGGCACATCAGCTGTCAAAAACCCTAAAAATCATTAAAAATGCTATTACAATTTTATGACAAACTCTAGAGATAAACACATGGTGCCATTTGATTCAGTTCATTGATCTGAATAACTTTGTAATGACACGTTCTATCATAAACTGGAGTCCTTCTCTGGTATTTTGAATGTTTCATTTAAAGACTATAGCTTATTATACCAAAGTCAAAAGGGCAATCTGAATAAAACTTGGTGGATGTCTTTGATGAAGGGCCTTGATCAATTTTCATAACATGTGGAGACCTTGGGACCAATTCTGACCCACTTTCACTGAGCTCCTCTATGTCAAAAGAGCCCCTTATGAGAACATTGGGTCTTATTATGTCATGCTTATCAAAGGCTTTAACATGGAGAAACAAAATATTTTGCAAACACAAACCTATACAAATAACACAGGTGTACCTCAGTGCAAAAATAATATAGAAGATAAAAATACAATATGGACCCTTTGACAGTGAATTGGAGGTGATTCCCTTTACAGGTAGTACAGCATAATGGCCTTCTCACTGCCATATTCAGTTAAATAAGATACTGTGAAGGTGTTTTAAGAGTTACAAGGCTCAGCAACATATTCTTTATGTTGTATTTATACTAAAGCTAGCACATCTCCACTTCAGCCAGCATCCAGGCCTCCATCAAATGCCAACCAGGGTGCTCCTGAGGTAAGGCTATACACACTCTTCTTATCAGTTCTGACTACACTTTTAACAGTTTTATTTCTCAGTAATAAGTACTACATATGTGGTGTTATAGGCAGCTGGAGATACTGATGCCCAGAGTCCCCACATACCATTTCCCAGGGTTCCATCCGTGGCTTCTTCACCATCTCAGCCACAGTTCAAGCCTCAAAAAGAATCACCAGCCCCTACTGAGAGTGTTTTTGGGGTAAGGCTATGCACACTGCACTTCTCAGTTCTAATAACATTTACAGCTGTTTATTTGTCAGAAATTAGTACAGTCGATTTATATGTTTTGGGACACTTTAACAGAATACTGTTTTTTTTTAGCATACTAAAATGTTTCCTTATTAAGCAAAAATAATCTTTTAGTAATGAAGTA
Organism: Pygocentrus nattereri; assembly: GCF_015220715.1. Classification (NCBI taxonomy): domain Eukaryota; kingdom Metazoa; phylum Chordata; class Actinopteri; order Characiformes; family Serrasalmidae; genus Pygocentrus; species Pygocentrus nattereri. Next base: position 27,331,564 of record NC_051227.1, on the reverse strand, counting down.
GGATAAATTAATGGCAGTGTTATTCAGGTCCTACAACCTATGTGTCCTATATTAATTAATAATTTGTCCCACTTTACCGAAACCCATCTTACTGCATATCTGGTGTCATAGAGGCATGTGGAGATATTGCAACTCCCCAGAGCCCACCCACATCACCATTCCAGGCTCCTTCTCCACCTCAGCCACCATCTGAGCCTCAGCCAGAGCTAGCTTACTCAATTCAGAGTGCTTATGGGGTAAGGCTATATCAATCAATAAATACAAATGCTAAAAAATGTTAAGTATAATGTAGGAAAAAGAGGTAAATCATTTCATTAATTGTACAAAATATAGTGGCACAGATTCATATGAGCACAGGTAAAGGGAAAAGGCCTAAGAACATCTGTTGAGCACTTTCAACGCTTTGTAAACATAACTAACTCACTCTAATTATGGTGAAATCTCGAACTGTACCACGAGCCCTTCGAGCTTCGAGTACAGCTCGGCTTGACCCGCCATCCTTCAAGGTGCACGGAAGACAAGCGTCGAGAATGTTCTCTGTACTGGCACCCAGGTGGTGGAATGAACTCCCACTGGCTGTCCGAACAGCAGAGTCTCTTGCTGTCTTCAAACGCAGACTGAAGACTCATCTCTTTACACAGCACTTAAATGAGTATTGAACTATAAGCTGCACTTATTTATTGTACTGCACTCTGTATTGTAGTTTATTATATTGTATTGTATCTTATTGTTATTGTATTGCTTTGAATGGCACAGAGTTCTGCGTTAAACTCTGGTTCTTTTTTTCTTGGTGTCTGCAGTGACACATTTGTTTCTAGCAGTATCTGAGCCCAGGACTGTCTTTTTCTCTAAGCTATTGGTAACTAGCAAAGATACTTTCTCTAGATTGACAAAGGACTTCTTGTAAGTCGCTCTGGATAAGAGCGTCTGCTAAATGCTGTAAATGTAAATGTAATTAAAGGTTAAGAACTTAAATTTGGATAATTATCTCCAGCCCTCTCCTAAGATCTGCCTCTCTCTCTTTGGATTCCCGGCTCTCCATCATTCTGATTGACAACTTTCATTTCCTTCAGCTCTCTCTTTAGAGCTTCCTCTTTCTCTATGCAGCAGAAGAAAACAGATGGTTGTGGACTCTGACTGATCTCACAATTTTCATCTGTGTTTTTCTGAGTCTCTAAAGCCGGTTCTTCTACTTGTGGCTCTTGGAAAGGCAGGGTGCAAGCCAGGTTCCTCATTCTCCATACTGTCCCTCACATTAAAAGGTGTGGTGGGCTGGGCAAGGGATAATGTGGCTGGTTTAGGCTGCTCTTGGCTCAGTGCACCTCCATTTAGAGAAACAGACCAGCTGAATCCTTAGAGATTCTGTTGCTCTCTAGACTTGTCTTGCTTCTGGTCATTATTATTGTGTTGGTTTCTGTTTAAGGCCTTATTTTTTCCAATAGCTCATGCCTGAGCTTTTCTGGCCTAAATGACATCTCCCTATGAGGAAACTTTTTTTTCAGGTGCTCCATGGTGTGCTGATTTCGTTGTTCCAGGTATCTCCGTTTTGCCTCTTGGAAAGTCAAGCTGTGGTCCGGATTCCTTATTCTCCACTCTGCCCCTTTAATTAGAATTTCAGGTGGGCTCAGTGAGGGATGAAGATGCTTAAGGCTGTTCTGGGCTCAGGACTCTATCATTTAGAGAAACAGGCCAGCTGAATCCATGTAGCTTTTATTCTTCTTGTGACTCGTCCTGCTTCTGGTCTGTAGTCTTCTGTTGGTTTTCATTTTTAAAGGTCCTTTTTCCTACTTTTTAGAGAAGCTTTTTCTCTCTCTGCATCTTCATGTCCATCTGTTGTTTGGATTGTACTTCCCTACAACTTGGGACCTTGAGAAGATTAAGAACATGCAAAAAAAAAAATCAACATATTTCCTTTCTTCCTCTCTCTTTCATTCTCTACAATTCTCTCCTTCATTTTATATGCATGCATGTCCTCAGACATTGATTTCTTAAAGGCTCTGCTGCCTCTTCAGTCATGCTTTGCCAAATGATAGCAGAACAACTGACAGCTGCAAATTACAGACCAATCAGGTCTGACTGTGGTTCTGGCCCCACTCCATGTATAGAGACAGCTGCAGAGTTCGATGTGACCATTAACATAGCACATCACGGAATAGATCATTCTCAGACATTGTTATTATTTGTTATATCTATCTATTGTTATATATTTATCTTTCGTGAATAAAACTTAACTTGCAAAAGTTTTCTAGATGTTATTGAAGTTGAGGTGTTTCATGTTTGAAGTCATTTTTCAGCCCCCCCAAAAAAGCAGAAGACTTTTCATTGGATCAGAGGAGCATTAAATTCTCATCTCTTTCATCTCATCTCATCTATTTTTTCTTAGTTTTCATCTCTTACTTACAACAGTGCAAACTAAAAATATTCTCTTTTTAATAATTAATTAGAAAATAATAAAAACCCAAAAGAAGAGTTGAAAATGTAGGGTGTACATTTTAGTTTCACATGCTATCAGTGTGTCACATTGCACATTAAAACTGATCATGATAAGGGAACAAAATAATGACAACGTATTTTATTGCACTTGACATCATTCTCAGTTAGTATTGAGCTTTTATGTAAACAGCTTGGCGAAAGACACATTCAAGTAGGCTACCACTTCAGATGCTGTTTGATGGCTAATTATCACAGTTGCTACTGACATCAGAGCCTCTAACTAAAAGTCCAATTTATTGGTCAATGCCAATAATTTCCAGATATTTTCCCGTCAGCTCCTGTGACATCTTTGTTAGGTTGCCCATGACAGAGAAGAGACCTCGCAGATGGAAGTAGAAAAACGCCTCTTGGTCTGCCTCCAGCAGTGCCTCCAGGCTTTTGTGTAGGGCTGCGTTCTTAATGACTTTGCTGTCATCGTGGGGCACGAGACCGCTTTCCACTGTGTTCCTGATTACCTTCAGCAGGTGATAGCACTCATACAGATCCATGCTGTTCTCTGCAGCCTCACAGTCTGCAGCATCTTCACAAGGAACATCTCTGAGCAGGCTGGGCAGCAGGATGGTCTGTTCCATGTTGTTCACCACTGAGCTGTAGCGCTTGAGTGCCAACAGCAGGGAGTTCTTATTAAGCCTGGTCTCCGCGCACTGCATGGTTGATAGAGAAGGTCTAGGCAGCTTCTGCTCCTGTTGGAAAGGCGATGTTGTGGCTGAGCAAGCCTGAGCGTATTGCACAGTCTGTAAGCTGGTCTTTAATAGTGTATGTGATGCTGGGAGGAGGGACTACCACACCAATCAGATTGTTGTGTTGTGTAAACGCAACCTGATTGGACTGGAATGTCTGGCCTGCCCTGGGATGGAGCAACCAGCACTTACATTATTTGATTTTTCACAAGCTCACATTTTGGCCAATTTCAAGGACACAAGGCACATTAAGGCTAGCAAGCTCTCTGAAGGACACTGACCCCTGGCTGAAGGTTCAGATCAGACCATGTTCTTCAGCACATCATGTACTCAGAACATTGAATTATTTCAGTGCATGTGAATACTGAGCATCAGTTCTTCACTGAAGTAACATGAAGTAAACATTTCATCAGGTATTCACCCTCTTCTTCAATGTTTACCTTTTGTTACCTCAGTGAATAACTGATGTTCTGTATTCACATGAAATAATTCAGAGATGTAGTTTATCCTGAGTCTCTCTCAGTGTATACACATTTCCTTGTAAAGAATATTTACTTTCCACAAGCAGATGCAGGGTGACAACAACCAATCATAGTTTTAGATTAAATAATAAAAATATTACACATTTACAAAGACCAAACACCTTTAAGGGACTGACATGCAGAATGACTGACACCGAACAGGTAATGTGACCTGCAACATAAGAAATAACAGATTGACACATTGTACCCAACATCCTATATGAAGGTAAAAAAAAATGAAGGTAAGAACACTGAAGTACTGAGAGCTGTATCAGATGATGATTTGTAGGCTCACAATAACAAGATAAAGGTAAGGGTTATTCAACACAAGCTAAGAATAATACTCATCTTTAGCCATTCTAAGTATCATCAACTATTCCAGCTCTCAGTATTTCAGTGTTGCTATCTTACATTTTTTGGGTACAATTGTTGTGTCAGTCTGTTATTTGTTATGTCACTTGTCTCACTTGCACAGTGAGAAACTGATGCTCAGTGTTCCTGGTTCAGACTTGGATTTGGACTAAAATCCTTTTGCTTTACGTGACTTTATCCCTTAATTATGCTTTTTTTATATTGAAACAATTGAACATGCATGATTGAATATTTGTCACTACCAAAACTATCATAATACTATCAAAACCTTACCAAACCTTATGCAAGCTGTTTTTTTGGAAAGGGATTGTTATTGACTTGAATCCTTTCAGTGTAGTAAAAATCATTTCATTTGAGTAAGGATTTAGGCTCTTCTTCCACTTCTGTTCGACACATCAGAACAAAAATTCTCAGAAAACTTCTGTGGTGTAACTATGAATAAGCACAAACTAAGTTAATGAGGAATTAATGAATTTATAAGCAAGGCTATCAGAAGCTCAGTAATACTTGGAAGGACCTCAGAGCTTTTCCGGCTGCAGCTAATCACTGGAAATCATTTGACTCTTATGGTATAATGCCATAATCAGACTTACATCATGTTTTAAATGCAAAGCTTGAGTCCTTGACTGGCCTAAACCCACAGGACCTAGAGACACTACAGGTGTAAAGCTCTGAACTCACAGTGATTTGATTTGATTATGACTCCTTAGGAACAGACTCAGTGCACCATGAAATCACATATTTCAGTATTATTCGGTTTGTTCTGCTTATGTTTATACAATTTAGAATAGTTTTTAAAGGTACAGTGAATACACAAGTGTAACTGTGACCCAACTATTTACACAGTAGGGGAATATAGACAATAAAACATGCATCAAGCATTTTCATTTTTATATTAGAAAATAGCCTGGAAATTTTATTTTGTTCAAAAACAAATTAGCTAGGAAAACTATTGAAATTTTGATTAACATTTACTTAACAAGTTATAAGTGTTATTATAAAATTAGTTTGCTAGTTGGGTTGACATAATTTGATTTGTGATTATGGTGTAAATGAAATAGTTTTTAATTTGCATTGACAAGTTTGTATACCAAAACACGCTGAAGTGTTATATTTGGTGTATAGATGATTTAGTGCATATGGTACTTGACATTCAAATACAACAAAAACATGGAACATTTTTAGGCTTTTAGTTGTTCCACTGCATATGTGAATTCAGTACAAAAAAGCTAAAGGTTATTTGACTTTATCCTTGTCTGCCAGATATAGATTTCACTCCACATTGCAATCACTGCTGGCTGTATTCATTTGGCAACAGAGCATGTCAAGGTGAAGTTCTAAAAATATCCCCCCCTAAAAAAAAAGTTTACTTATTGGTCTTCTGACATTATGTTGTCTGACTGGCAGAATAGCCAGTGTCCAAACTGGATACTGTGTCAGATGTTCTGCCTTTAGTTAGGTAAACACAAGTGTGTAGCAATCCTGTTTCAAAGATCTCACTGGTTTCATGTGATATCTGAATGCAAAATGGTTCTTTATTGGCCTGCAAAGGGCAATAGCTTTTGTCCCACCTAGTGAACCTAAGAATAGACTACTTTTTCTGATTAGGATGGTGTGATATAAGGTGGTTAGATTATGCATTGGACTGTTCTAAGTACTTCTAATAAAAGGCAGAGAATTTGGAAGCAGGAAGGTTCATTTTAATATGTCTGGTAGGGTTGGCCTGATAGACAGTGCTATTGTCCGTTGTTGAAGACTGACACAAACCCCTGTCGCTCCGTTCTCACTACACACCGTTCACATGCTCTGGCTGAATTTAGCGAGGTTTTTTAGCGTTTGAGAATAATACTGCCAGAAACATTATAAGAGGAGAGGAGGTTGAAAATGAATAGAGTAGCTCATAACGCTGAACATGACAGCTGTATTACAGAGTGTCCCACCCACCAACAAAAAAGCCAATCATCTTGCTAATTAGTAATGGCATAATCAGGAAAAGCGCCTCTTTGTTGTAGAGATATGCACAGTAGCCAGAGCAGCCCCCAAAAAAACTATTTGAATGATTTTTTGTCAGTGATTGCAAATGTTTTTGAAATGTTAACGTGGTTTTCAGTTTCGGAGTTATAAGTATCAAAGACATCAAGGAGATAGGAAGTGGAAGTGGAAGTAACTACCCTGCTGTGTGCCATGATGGCCACTAAATCAACAGACTTTTCTGTTATGAATTTGATACTGTAAACACTGGTTTTTCAGTCTGGGTTTTACCATTTTTTTCTTTACTGAAGTGGATTGAAGTAACCTACTTCTCATACTAAAGAACACATTGCATTACATAGCTGCACCATTTACACCTTTAATGGCATGTGAGTTGTAAGTGAACCTTAACTGCAGGTTCTAGTGCTGAACAAGACAAAAGAAGAGTTAGAGTTCTTTAGGTAGCTGTGTGTTTGGATATAAACTCACGGGCCACTTTATTAACCACTTTATTAGGTTAACACAAATAGCTAATCAGCCAATCACATGGCTGCAACTCAATGCATTTAGGCATATAGAGGTGGTCAAGACAACTTGCTGAAGTGCAAACCGAGCGTCAGACTGGGGAAGAAAAGTGTCTTTGAATGTGGCGTGGTTGTTGGTGCCAGACGGGCTGGTCTGAGTATTTCAGAAACTGCTGGTCTACTGAGATTTTCACACACATCATTTCACATCATTTTGGAATGATCCAAAAAAGAGAAAATATCCAGTGAGCGGCAGTTGTGTGGACGAAAATGCCTTGTTGATGTGAGAAGTCAGAGGGGAATGGGCAGACTGGTTTGAGATGATAGAAAGGCAACAGTAACTCAAATAACCACTTGTTACAACCAAGGAATGCAGAATACCATCTCTGAACGCACAACACGTCGAACCTTGAAGAAGATGGGCTACAGCAAAAGGGGTGCTTTAAACTTGTTATTCTTAGCGCTATCTAACATTTTTACACCCCTATCCCTACACTGGGATTAGTTAGTAGTTTCCCCCCAGCCTGTGATAGAATTACTTATTAGTGTCCTGCACTCTGTGCTAGGATTGGCTATTAGAATCCTGTCTCCTGCATTATGATAGGTAGAAAAAGTAGCAGTCCACGGTCTGTCCTGTTTGACTAATAGTATTCTGTGTCCAAAATAGGACTGATTAGTAGCTCTAACTCACAAGCACTCTTCCGAACGGCAAAATAACTGTTAGCCAATCTCAGGCAAACAGGTGAAAGAATAAGGTGAACAAATATTGTGTCTTGTAGGAGTCCGTCATCAGTAATTCAGCACTACACCTGTATTCTGACAGTCCTTTGTGCACTGAGAGGTACACCAGCCTAGGTTTGGGCCAAATGACAAAAATATAACATTGCAATAGTTGAAGACAATTTCACTAAACAGTCATCAATCAGTCATTTCACCAAACTCCAGCCTGAGTAGGAATGATTTTTTTCTGAATCAAGAAATTTCAGCTTGGTGAATAAAAAGAGGAGGGAGCTTTTGCATATTAAAATTTATTTAAGGCAGTTATTAGAGACATTTTAAAGAATTCATAAAACTTTCTTGGAAAATCTGACAGATCAGTAGGCCTACATTTTCTTGTGAAGTTATATATAAGCTGACTACAAATGAGGTCAAGCACAATTCACACAAACACACACACAATCATACATGCAGACCTATATTAGTGCATCAAGAAAAATATTTGCTACAATCTGTTGCTATAGATCCTGTTGAACAGGTGTTTCAATGTCATTTTTTAAACAAACTGGGCATGTTTTAGTCAGTTTAATAGTCGTAAGTGGCTAGATTTTTTAGATGATGAATTATTGCACAGTGGATAAAGGCCTCGGTATACTTTCGGTGAAACGAAGCTAGTGAAGATTGTGCAAAGCTGAAACACCTTTGCGAGCTTACACACTTCCATACTCTCTGCTAGAGTATTTAGCTTGTCATGTGAGAGCCTCTTTTACACCGACCAATCACAGGCTTTGTCATGTAGTTTGTTCATCCATGGAGTTCGTCCAGCTGCCTTGTGCACGATGTGTTCATTGTCTCCCAATTACATCACATTGTTCCCCAAAGCCAGTTGAACGTTGTCTCTGCAAGAAGTGTACCGAGGCCTTAAAACTCCAGACTGTCCTGTTGTCATCTTGAAGTTCCAGAATTCAGCTGTACACTCAGAGTCCTCTAGAAACACATTACAAACACAAAGCTGCATATCTCTGTCATAATTCTGCACGCTTTGGAAACCCTCCAGATGCCACTATAGTAGATTACAGAAAACAATTTCCATGAGGAAATTCTTCAGTACCCACAGTGGAGAATCCATCTAATCTGAGTCCATCTCTTCTACTCCTGGGGTCATTTCACTTGATGAACCAATTCAAACTGAGGAGCTGTATGTCTGAGGGGGCGACAAGAAGTCACTCCCACCTCGGGAGGCACAAAGACAGAGGACGAGAAAAGAATCAATCACTCTGGCAATTTCTCATTCATTCTCCCTCAGGATTTATAAATGTCACGGAGCCCCATTTTCTTCTCTCATCAACCGCTCTCTTTTTGTTTCTTAAATAGTGATTTGGTGATCTTCATGTATGGGGAACAACATTTTTGCCCATTGCATGGCACTGTAGAATCAAGCCTGACCAGGCTTTTTCTGTCCATTGACTATAATCTCTAAAACATGAGTTAGATCCATCATCTTGGTGAGCATCTCCATAATGTCAGGATGGTCCTTAGCTCCAGTGATGAACTCCTCCAAAGTCAGCTCACCTAAGACAGAAAGAATCATGCACTGAGACACATCATTTGGGCCACTTTTGGGCTAGGATCTACATATGAGTGATGAGTTGAGTTGAAATGTATCTAAAAGGAGTGGAGAAACATGAGTAGGAGTGTAATAATTCTGAAACCGAAAATATAATACAAATGACCATGGTCTAGTGTTGTGGGTCTGTCTTCTGGATACACTCCCCCCACCTCGCCACGCCGAACTGCTGCCACTGCTACTCAAAACTCATTTGTCATTCCACAATTACCACTATAACAGATGAAAATAAAGAAGTAATTATTTTATTTACAGATAGGGAATACTGTATATCATGTTGTTTACTGTTCTTCTCTTTAGTGTTCCAAATTATTAGAGATTTAATTAAATCCAGAATTTTTTCTGTGTTTTTCCCCCTCTCAAAAAAAACAAAACAAAACAAAACAAAAAAAAGCACATGGCATGAACCTTACTATCATACCTTACATGGTATGAATCGAGGTCTGTAGAATTGTTACACCCCTAATAATGAGAACAGATGCTTCCAGACAGGTTTATGCGTTATACAATTAAGGTATTAACATCCTACATCATCTGAAACATGTATAAAAATGCCTAGCAGGCCTGTGTTACCCCAATTTAGGATCAAGATGGCAAGAGGAAAATATCTAAGTGACTCTAAAAGAGGGTTCAGTGTTGGGGCATGGATGGCAGGAGCTTAAGCCACCAAGACTGCTCAACTGGCTAGTGTTTCAATAGGAACAGTAAGTAAAATGCATTTAGATGTATAAGAAACACATCAGGAGACATAGCTCAAAATTTGGTTGAAAGTGCAGGTTCAAAGACTGTGATGCTCATGTATTAGTGATATGTGCAGAAAAATAGAAAAAGCTACTGTTGCTCAGGTGACTTAGAATGTCAGTGCAAGTTGTGAATAGACATGTCCATCCCCAACTAGATAGAGAGGGATATTACAGTGGGGTTGAAGAGCATAAACCCATCATTACAAAGATTGACTCTGTTATGCTTTGGGAGACATTTTACTAACATGGTCTGTTCACTGAATCACCTGGATAAGGGGTGTTAGTTTAGCTTTGGAGATAAACTCTGCAGGGAAGGAGATCTCCAGAAACAGGATTGGGCATCCCTGGTTTGATGAGTATGAAAATTATATAAACCTTTGCAGTGTTTTTTGCAGTCACAGACTCAATCCAACTGAACACCTATGGGAGAATTTGAACTAATGTGTTAGATGGTGCTCTCCACATTCATCGTCAAAATACCAATTGAGGGAATATCTTTAGAAAGAATGTTCTGTTAATCCACTAGAGATTCCAAAGACTTGTGGAGACTCGTGGTGGCCCAGCACTTTACTAAGAGGCTTTATGTTAGCATAGTTCAGGAGTCAACTTAATGAGTGACTGGAAAACTATGACTTAGAGTGTAGAAAATCTATATTCATGTGATACCTTCATTGTTGACATCAATCCTTTCATAAATGAGTGTGACGATCTCCTCTGGTGGGATTTCGTAACTACGGGTGATGTCCTGTATGGCCTGTCAAAGAACAAAGAAGGATTAGTTTTTGCTCCTGTGTTTCATTTCACTGAGCTGTCTTTGCATCTGTGAGCCAGTTTAAAAAGTATCCAACTCATCAACAGATAATTTACAAACCCAGTGGGATGTGTTAGACCAGTGCTTTCCAGTTCTAGTCCTGAGGACCCACTGTTCTGTTTCAGGCATTTCACACCTCAAGACACCTAATCCAGCTCATGAAGGACTTAACAATTACCTAAAGAGTTGGACCAAGTGTGTTGGGAAAGGGAATACATGGACCAGTGAAAGGCAGTGGGTCCCTAGTACTGGAGTTGCAAACCACTGGGTTGGAATAGGAAAACATTTAAATGTGCAGGGTAGAGTTTATTCCAGAACCACCGGTTAAGTCAGTTTATCAACAACAGACATGAAAGCAAACAGGTCATCATCCATTCATACATTGTTATATAAGGAGATTCACTCGAAAGAGGCCCTAAATATTCTATAATAACTCTCGATGGATGAAGCAATCTGAATGAAACAACATGCAATGTGCTCCTCAGTACATGGAGCTTCAAATAAGGTGGGATGCCCCAGTGTTAGAGCAATGAGGTCAGCCATTGCGATATTTAACCTCCATTTGCAACTTCCAGGTGCATACCCCTTTACCCCTTCATGTGTCTGGCAGAGAACAGAGATCACTGGCAGCATTGCATGTAATGCAATCGATTACATCAAGGTATGTATTATTATATATACTATATTATGTATTATCATTTTTTTGGTTCAGATTGCTTCATCCTAACAGGAGTTACAACAGAATATTCAGGGCCTCCTTCCGGTGAATCTCTTTGTAGCTTAACCATTTGTTTAGCAAAGATTTTTAAACATCATGATCACTTAAAATCTTTCAGCATGTGGTCATAATAGTTTTTTGTTAACAATGTTTCAAAGCAATATTCATTGTAATGATCAAAAAGGAAGATATTGGAAGCTTGTGGAAAAACAGATGATTACCCAGAGCTTTCTGAGTTAAGAAACTCATACAAGAAATGCTGATGTGGCATTCTAAGCATAACTATAACTGACCTGTAATATACAGATATCAAAGACTGTCAGTGTAACAGTGTTGTGGACGTTGTGAAGATTCAAACTGAACCATAGTGAAGAATTGCTTAATGCTACTGTGCATATCATTTGTATATGTGAATGCTATTTTTATAAATATAGTGCTAAGTGGCATTAAGTACATGCTCATTATTAAAATGGTATAGGACATGAAATAACTTGACCTGTTTATGTACAGTATTTCTAAGAACAAGCATAAATGATTACAAAACATATAATAATATGCAAAAATATAGTTCTTCATGGTAAGCAATACTGAAGAAATTCTGAACATAGGTGCAGTTGCAAGTAGCCAGCAAAAGGCCATGATGGATTTAGGCTTAGATTAAGGATTGTGGGTGAAAAGATTAAGAGCACTTTGTGGCTTGCAGGACATGTGTGCGTGTGTGTGTTTGTGTGTGTGTGAGTGTGTTTGTGGGGAGGGGTGATCAGACTTTTTTTGTAACCTTTTCCCAGGCTAATCTCTACCATGACCTACCAAGTCTATTTCTATCACAATAAATCTCCCAATTAACATAAGAGTTTTAGAACTGGAATTCTTTTTGTTGTGGAACAACCTTAAGCATTATTATACATTTAAAAATAACAGCAAGGTTCGAGTTAAAATTTGAATTATTGGGATTTTCTGCTGTACTAAATACCAAACTAATTGCAAATACCTTGAATATGGTCTCCATCTCCTCTTTGTCAATCTTCCCATTTCCATCTTGATCAAAGAGCTTGAAGTACCACTTAAGTTTCTGGTTGATTGTACCTTTCAGTAGAAGACTAACTGCTGCTATATATTCTACAAAATCTATATATCCATCCTGTAAAGGAAAGAGATGTTGTGGTTATGATTTAAGAAAAATGTGAAATAAGCATCAGTAAAGGCTTGTTATAGTTAATGTGCTATTATTGCATAATAAATTGCATTGTTATTTTTAGTAACTTCCGGTTAACTTTGGATTAAGAACACTACAGACAATGTGAAGAGAGCTCTCATAAAATGTAAAAAAAAAAACACTAGCTATCAAGCAATATGAGTTACTGTACTTGCAGTGCCCTTTTTCATCTGATTGTTGTTAGAAATAAACATTCAGAAGCGAGGTCAACAAAACTATAATTCTGTATTATGAACATCATTGTAGCAATTTTGAGCAATTGTTATTTGATCATTCATTTTCATTATATTTGATTATTCATGCTCAAAAAGCTTGTATTTGTTTTTTTTGTTAAGTTTGTAAAAGCCTGTTGACAAAAATAAAGTACTGGTCAGGTCACCCTAATGATAATGTAACATATGATGGATCTTAGAACCCATTATTTTATTACAAAGCGAAATGTGTGTACTACAAAGTGAAAGGATGCTCTTACCCCATCCATGTCGAAAGTATAGAACACCTGGTCCACATAACTGCTGGCCTCCTCAGTCATGCCTTGCATTTGTAGCATGGTCTTCAGCTCAAAGAGGGTGATGAGCCCTGATGGGGATTCCCTCATAAATTTATTGTACCAGTGGTGCATATCCTCAGCCAGGATTTCATCCAGGTTAGATCCATGGGCACCCATAATTCCTACAGGAAAGTGTTTTTGCTTTGATGTGGATGTTAGAGCTGTAGTCCCACTTCCTCAGACTCAGTGAGTGATCCAGAAGCAAAAGCCGTAGTCTTAGACACGATGACGCTGGTGATTCCTGGCTGAACTTGTTGAGGAATGACAGACCTGCAAGCGTAGGTATTGGCTAAAGCCCTTAAGCCTTTCGGGAGGTAAAAGGAGAGATAACCCCTTAACAAGATAACTGGTGAACTCTTCTAAGAACCAAGGAGCATCTTTAGTTTGTGCAGCATATGAGACGAGGATTCCTGCCTGGAATTCTTACACAACTCTTCCCTCCAGCAAAACAAGTAAAGCTATGCTGAACTTCATGACCAAATCTAGGTTAAGATGTTCAGTGAAATCTATCTGCAACTTTCCAGTAAGAGATCAAGAATATGCCTTAAAATATGGCCTTAATCCTGCACTTACTTTCTATGTTCTACCCAGGCCATTTATCCACAGAGCCCAGTAAAAACTCCATGTACAGGAGCTGTTGTTTGGGGAAGGTGGTAATTAGCAGGGGTGGGAAATAAGTAGTTGTACTTTGTTGCTATACTTTAGTTTTGTTTTTGAGAATTTGTAGTTACTCAATATTTAAATTGTATACTTGTACTTTTACTCAACTACATTTCCAAGAGAAAATCATACTTTTTACTCCATATATTTTCATTTAAACTTTGAAAATACTCACTACAAACCTCCAAGGCTGGAGCAGAAAACCCAAACATCAACCTACTCATCTCTGCTACAAATGAAAACATCTTTGTTCCCAGCAACTACTGTTTGTAAACAATCCAGCTGCAAGTACAAACCTTACAACTGTGCTCAAATACAGGGATAATTGTTAATTGTAACACTGAGGGACTAGTAACAGTCGATAATACATCTGGTACATTGATGCAAAAATGAATTAAATACAGTTGTGTGTTACTTACACCAGACATGCTTTCCAATTAAAAAATGATAGTGATCAAAATGAATCTGATTTGTGAAAGTTATAACTGGGGGAATTATAAATTACACCCACTTATACATGACTGAAACACATTTTTATGGAATAAACCAGACATCAGAATTGATGTTTGCTGTTAAAACACAGATTTGAACCTTTTGAATAACAAAGTGTGCATGTTCCATTTTAGCCCAGGTTGGTTTGTGCCTTGCTCTCACTTACTGCAAGTTATTCACCATCCCACACACCACCAAACAAAAACAGAATTAGTTTGTTCAAATGTTTACTTTTACTTTTATGTACTTGTATACAGGGAGATTCTTAATCCGATTTCAAAGTGCCATGTTTTTATAACTGAGAGGCGCCTAGGAACCAATCACATACCAATTGAAAGAGGGGGTCATGGAGTTTCTGACTGTCACTGGCCCTTCAGTCTGTGAGGAGATGCAACCCCTGAGCAGAAAATGTTCTACGTTCTCCAACGTCAATAAGAGTGAATCCGTCATAACTGTGCAGCGTGATCTTTGTCGGCAGTGAAACTCCAACAGCTCAGAGCGCTCGTTGTTGGTTCCACAACACTGGATGATCTACGAAAATCACATTGAAAGCCATGAGTTCAGTGACACTAGACATGCTCAATCGAGTATGGGATGAATTTGATTATGGTGTTGATGCTATTCGTACAGCTGGAGGAGGTTCATATTAAGCACTTGTACAATTACATAATAAGTTTTATGCTCACTTAAACCATTTACAGTTTACTGCATTGTTCTGTAATGATTTGCAAATGAAATAAATAATTTTGAAATCAGATTCATCTTTTTGAATCACCCTGTATATTTAAATGATAATCTTTACTCTCACCATATTTTTTGGCCCCATACAACCACTGTTAACTAAGATTTTGACAAAGTACTCATACTTTCACTTACATCATTTATCTGTATTTTATCCAGCCCTGTTAATTATGTTCACCTTTGAAAGAATTACTACTTATTACTACCACTTATTTCACTTCTTGCTTGATTCGAAATAAATTTTAATGTAACATCATTTGTCTAACAGCCATGATTGCAATAATCTGACAAATTCAGACATTAGAAAATATTTAAAAGATGACCTGTAATCAACCAATTGTAATCCAGAGATATAATGTATAAAACATTTCTTATCTTACTGTCACATTTACATCAAAGTATAAGTGTTTGTAATAGTAGATGAGTTAATGTGGTGTGTATTATTAGAACAAGGCACAGATAAACACTGTATGTTTGCCCAGCAGGGCTCACCCTGTTTCAATCAATAAAGCTATCAAAGATCAGTGCTCCCGTTTTAGTAAATCTGGTCTCAGACGATTACCAACCTCTACAACAGATCAGATTAATACCAGATGGATTCCGTTCAG
Organism: Pygocentrus nattereri; assembly: GCF_015220715.1. Taxonomy (NCBI): domain Eukaryota; kingdom Metazoa; phylum Chordata; class Actinopteri; order Characiformes; family Serrasalmidae; genus Pygocentrus; species Pygocentrus nattereri. Next base: position 27,316,120 of record NC_051227.1, on the reverse strand, counting down.
CAGTCAAAGTACAGAGTACAGCAGAACTGTTGCGCAGTGCACTGGGGACACTGGGACTGTCAAAAATAGTAAGAGCCTTAAAAAATTTATTTTTACACTTTTTTTTAAAGCTAAAGCTTCAATTCCATCTACATCTGCAGAGTTTTTTTTACAAGCATGCTTATTTTATAAATTCTTGTAAATTTGTATGGAAATAGCTTAATGAATCTTTCTGGTGTCCTGTTGACGTGTCGTTAACACTGACATTTCCATGCATTGCTGCTTGCAATTTAATTAACAATGAACAATGGAGTTGTAAACAAGGCTTGTGCACATTATTTAATCGCTGTCCAAAATGTAGTAGCACATCCGCCAATCTGATTTAAAGCACTGCAGTCTGATTAAAGAACATAAGTCTCCTTAAAAGCTTGGGTGACTGCCACAGTGTACCAAAACAGTGCCATTGAAATGCAGCGTTCAATCAGCTCTTTATGATTAGCACTAAATGCGTCTGATATTTTACTAATATAGTTAATTTACTTGACAATATTTTAGTATGTACTAAATATTAGTATATTGTTAAATATAGTACATACCAAACCAGAGATCAGAACTTTTGTTTTTTTATTGTACAGATAGAGACTGAGACTACTGTCACCCTGTCAACTCAAATGGGGTTTATAGGCTTTGTGTTTAAGTTGAGATCTTTATTTGTGTAGCTTAATAACCTGAGGGGGTGCGATGCTGCGCACCCACTGCTATATCTTTGTTTGTAAATGTAATAAAGTCTATTAGTAAACCTGCAGCAGTATTGCACTTCACCCCATCAGTAATACAGAATATCCTTTAAATATTATGTTATTTAGATGGTGGACCATCCTTAACACTTTCTTAGACCAACTCACCACCTACACCTTGCTGCTGTATAGTTAGTTGTTTTTTCATGCAAACTTTGCGTCATCCTCTAGTCTTTCATCATTGGTCAGTGCAGTTTCTGACCACATGACCAGTGCTACATGGATATATTTAGTTGGTGAACTATTCTCAACCCAGCACTATCACATCAGTAGCACCGCTGCCCTGAGCTCCTTTCCTTAACTAAAGAATTTAATTCCAAAATTCTGTATATAAGTGATATTCATCATAATATAGCTACACCTTAGTGGTACCTGATAAAATGGCCAGTGAGTACAGGTTCAAGATGGGAGTACATAATTAACTGGAAACTCCAATGAATTCCAAGTGTTATTGAATGGGTTTGCACTGTACTACTGCCTCCGCTATTAGCTTTGGTGTAAAATATAATAAAGATACATTTTTTAAATTGCTTTAGTAGAACATATTTACTTATGACTGTGTTTCACATGTTAGGTCAATCAAGCATGGAAGCTGTACAACAGGCATCTGAAGGCTTTTTGGACTTGGACTAGATCAGCAGAGATTTAGGCTACACTTCTGTCATGTCTATCTGGCAAGGTATTTAAAGCCCGGTAACATTGGGAATGATTAGTGAGTAGCTCTGATCTGGACAGAGCAGGGTTCTCAGAAGGATTAGGTCATGCAGACACAGCGTGATGGAAATAAACAAATAACCTGTAAAGCCTGCTGAAGTGTTATACACTTATTGACAAACACTTTCAGAAAAGGTGTTTTAAAAGTGGGGATACAGAGGATGGAATATTTTTTCAAGAAAATGCAACATTTTAAAAAATGAATGGATTAGAAACATAAATAGCTTTGACTAAATTTGTCTTCTAATTACCAGTAAGGTATTTTTGACCAGGTGTTCCAGGAACTTTCGCTTTTCAACATGACACAAAAATACAGACTTAATTTGTCCAATTACTTATCATTTCCCTTTATAGCAATGAGTAACAAATGGTACTGCTTAATAACATGTTAAGAAACGCTTTTATCTGAAGTAAGCGTACAGTAATATGGGAACAAAGCAATTAAGCATTAAACACAAATAGCATCAATGCATTCTCACCTTTTTACAAAACTTACTACTCATCATGCACAAATCTGTAGCTCTAGCATCCTTGTTTTTGATAAGGTTCTACTTGGCAGACTGATGAACTAAACAGTGCGGTTTGGTCCAACAGCAGGAACAGCTTGTGCCCAGTGATCTTGTTAGGAGCTTTATAAAAAGCCATCTTTACACTACCTTATGAAGCAGAAAGCTGTGACATACACAGAGGCTAGGCTCTAACATGATCAAGAATTCCACAGTTTTAACCATCACAAGATGAACGACTTATTGGTTCACTTTTAAATTACTTTTAAAAAGGTTTAGGAAAGTACTTTTAAAGTATTTACTCCATAAAGAAAAGCCAAAGGGAAAAAAACAACAACAAAATAGCATTTCACGTGTCAATTTTTGTTAATTAGCTTCTTAAAATTCCTGTTATGAATAGATCTATGAGTCAGTGTGAGGCAGTTATGTCAATAGTACTGAGATCTTCAGAGTCATTGGACATATTTGCAAATAAAAAGCACAAGTTTAGTGAGTTTAGCAAAAGGGGGAAAATATATATTTCACAATCTGTATATGTATTGTCAAAATGTAAGTGGCATTACGCTGTTATACTATTAGTATACTATATTTCTAGATTTATTCTACTTTTTTCTAAATATGGTAAATAAAATGGGACACCCTTTGAAGACATTTTGGTTTATGAGTTTACTTATTAAAGCATTTAAAAAAATTACTTATTATATGCATATAAATATCTTTCTATATGCCTGTATAAAGCCATATATCATTATTGTCAGAACAAAACCTCATCTCCTTTTTGGCATTTTTCAGTTTTTGATATAATTTGAAAATGGCTGTTGTTTGTTACATCGTATGTAAATTTCATGATGAATGGACCAAAAGAAATGGCCCAAAATGACTTGGGGGAAAAATGTGGTTTCATTGATTTACATTAAAAGTAAATAGGTTTTTTCCAAGTTACCATTTTGGAGATTTTTACCATTTTGAAACGTTTTGTTCCAACAACAGCAAAATACAGTGAGAACCAAAAGGCTGAGACCACACAGATTTTTTTTTTTACAAAGAAAAGACATGAGAATCAAATAGAAGATTTTTTTCAAGATTCTGCTATATTTCTAGGTCACTTTTTTGACATTTTTAAATTTAAATTTAAGCAAGTGTGACACTGACCATGATGAGGCCAAAAAAGGTACAAAAAAGTCTGTTTTATTCTCATCTTTTCCACTGAAGCTTGGCTTCAGATGACTCTCAGGTTGATTTGATCTACTCATCAGAGGCTTTTGCACAAACTTGTGGAGTTCATGCCAACACAAGTATGTCATCATTAAAATAAAATATATTATATATTTAATATCAAATACTTTAAAATCTTGAGAATCATGTAAAATTGTTACTAGATTCTACTTTTCATTCATACTGTTATGCTGATAATAGAATTTGTAATGAAAATCACGCTATTAAATTGGAAAGCAATGAAAAATAAAAGCATTTGCATTAGTGGTCTCAGCTTTTGGACACTGTGTGTCCCTGATAATTAAAACTGCATATCAGCACTGGGTCATAGCAGACAAAATGGAACTGACCAAAGAGAAAGAAGAATCATTATGTATGCCCCTGCCATAGATGTCATTTCAGTTTGGGCTGGTTTTACAGATTAGTTCTAAGACTACACTAAAAGCCTTTTTAATATAGAATAAACCTTGAAATAACATTTTCTTTCAAATTCAGGGTTTACTTAAAATCCAGAAAATGGTACTTAAAAAGGAAATTCCATCACTTTTACAATATTTCTGCATAATTGAGCCATTGAATGGCCTTGTTTACATCCTAGAGTGGCTTGATGTGAAATGCTTCTTTATAGAGAAACCTATAAAGAGTTCCTGTCAGAATTGTTCATAACAGTGGTGAACTTCATTTGAATGCAGGAAATGTCTCCGTGTAACATATTAATTAATAATTGAATTGAAAGTACACCAGTGGGATTTTCATATTGTGCTTTGTCAAGATGTTTGCTAAATGTATTCTAAATACATTTTTATATGTTGGAACAGAATGTTAATGAATACATTTAGGGCAGTGTATTCAGTACTTAGGCATCAACAGTATTTAGCCATCCAAGTGTTTTTCCAAACTCTGGTCAGGTCCAATTCATGGTCCAAAAGCCAGGAACCGTTTGCATTAGATTTTGCTGCAGTACAGGAAGCACTGTAAGTTACACCTTTCAAAAGTACTGTAAATTTGGTATTGTTTAATGTTCATTTCTGTAACTGTGCCTCATGGAAATCAACAGAAACCAGTGAATGACACCTGACTAACCAACAGAAATGCTTCTGTTGAGATTTTATTTATTGATACGTTAACTAGCCAGTGGGAATGTTGCTTGAGGGAGCTTATGCAGAAAGCAAAACTGCCTTAAACCAGGTCTATTCATCTTAAAAACAGACTATAACAGAGTCGGTTTATGAGGAGCTTGGCCTTTTCCTATTTCCCCGTTATATCACAAACAGGACTGCCTGTGAGCGAGTCCTCAATGAATGGGGGTGAATGGAGTTAAACAGCTAAAAAGTTAATATAGTATTAATTAATATTAATATAATTATATTTAATTTTAGAAAACAGAAGGATGTATTTCACTAAAAAAACAAAGACTGTATGTTTCTTTTTTTCTACAGGAAATGGGCGTTGGGCAGCAGGACACTGGCTTTACTGATAGTGAGTGCTGATTGGTTGGTGAGCGGAGAAGCTCAATGGCTGTTGGCGCTCACTGATGTTATGAATGTACATGATGCAACGTATTAAACTCCTATGTTCAAAAGTGCTTAAATATATAACAGTAAAATGTGCTATTTTGCATTTAGAAAATGGATGTATTATTTTATATTTGATTTCATTCTTTTTTTATTAACATTAATATTATATAATTTTAAATGATTAAACATTTATTAACTATGTTTTTGCTTAAATGCTCCATCTTAAACCACTAATTTTGGACTTGCTCAGGAGCGCCCTCTAGCGTTTGAGAAACCCAGAAAATATTTCAGAATGGTAATTCTCCTCTACAAGTTCTGACTATACTGACTTCACTGAATTCAGCACTGCCTTAGCGCTGACCAAAAGTAAACTTTAATAGACTTTAATGTAAGGCAGAGAGGTATCTCACAAAGCAGTCAAAGTCACTCAGCCCAATTAAATCACTATCATTACAAATACTACTGTAATGTGAGCAGACTCATTAATAGCAAGAGATATTTTAGGATAACAGTTGGCACCTGATTTCATCGATTTTCATGAGTCATCATCAACAACGTGTTAAATTGGGAAAATTCTGAGTGATAAGCTGTATGCTGGTAAAATGCTTACCTTCACTGAATTAGGGTTAAAGACACTCATTTTTATATCAACCATGACAGAGTTTATTAATAAACATTAAATTGTTAATTACATTGAATGTCAAAACAGATTAAGACACATGAGACATGTAGAAGCACAGATCAAATGATTTGGCCTTTACTGGGATATTGGACCAAGTTATGCAAAAGCACCATCTAGTAAGTATTACAAATGCCTTATAAAAAATATATAGGCCTATGTGTTGGAATAAAAGTTATTTAATCTAAAATAATATATAGCTTATAATTTTACTATTTTAAAGTGCCAGACAAGCACAAGTATTGAACTGCAGTTCTTTACTTGAAAGAGCTGGGTACAGTCCTCAACCCCAAGACTGGCAGTAGCTACACCCTCAAAGTACATAAACATGCTTGGCTTGCTTATGCGCTTATCAAAACTGCAGAGACGCCTAGAGTGTGTTAACACCAGGAACAAAAGAAGGGCTGAAAGTTAAAGACAGCTGTAGGACATTCAGCCCTGTTAAAAGAGTGAGGAAAAAACTATTTCTTTTGCATGAGTCTCTGAACTTCTTTAAAGAAATTGCAATCTTTGTCTTACTGCTGATGTCCAGTAAGAAGTGATTCACAGGCTTAAAACTAAAAGATTGGTAGTGCAAGGAGAGACACATGCAGAGACTTCCCCTGAAATAAGTTCTCAAATGATCGTCACAGGCAGGAGTGAGTAGAAAACTGCATATCAGCACTGTGTAGGCGATCAGTTCCATTTCCCGACTGCAAGAAGAAAGAAGAATCATTATGTGTTACCGCCAAAGATGTAATTTCATCCTGGGCTGGTTTTGCAGGATAAAAAAAATAATAAAAAGGCTTTTCAATGTAGAATGACCACTAATATTACAGTTCAGTCCAAGACTAGGTTAATTCAAGTCCAGGAAACTGGCCCTTAACAGGACTACACCAACAACTTTCAACAATGAAATTATACAATTGTCTGTGGAATTCCTCTTTAAATGAGGATACAGATTTCAGAATCGAAGCTAAGGTAAACAACTTGTACAGTTTCAGATTTTTTCCTCTGTGTGCGACTTTAAGAGTCTAGTTAAATATAAAATAAGTTTCATAGCGTTACCCTCCATGTTGAGTGAAGACGGCTCAATGTAAAGAGAGTTCTCAGTGTCTTGATCAAGCAGGTGTTGTAAAAGCACATGGTACACCACTTCTCTGCTCAGAGTATAGTGTGTTAACTGTTCATGCTCTAAAGGCATCTTAAACTGCAGTTGATACTGAACAGAAGCATTTCTGTGAAAAAGAGGAAGGAGATGTAAAATTCTGTACATTTTACAACAAAACAGCATTTCAAGGGATTCTGTTGAATGCATGGAATGTAACACTTTTTCTCTTCAGACTAAGCAGTTTTTTCCAGCCCAACCAAAATCCCCATGTTTAAGAGTAAACCTGTGTTTGCAAGTTTTCAAAGGGCACCTCCTTACTGCTAAGTATTAAGTTTGCATACAGGCAGGTCTGCTAACAAAAGGGACATGAAAGACAGATTTAATCTCCAAAATTCTTAGAGAAATAAAGGATACAAATAATATGAAGATAAATTATGAATCATCCTCCTTAGGGTTATTAATAAACCTGTATTAAAGTATTTCTATTCCACTGCCATTTATAGATTAATCAAATGCTGTCTCTGCCCTTACACAAGACATTTTAATTCAAATGAAACCATGTGCCTGGCAAACAACACTTGCTCAAAAGGATCAACACTGTTACCTCAGTGTATTTATTGTGGCAAGGGAGAAGTAGCGCTCCAAAGCATGGGAGGATTTGTAGATGTCCGTGAGCTTGAGTGGGCAAGGAATGCAAAATGAAAGAAAAACAAACAAATGTCTTAGTAATACAGCAACTTCAACTTGCCTCAAATGGAAACCCCCACCAAAAGTTCCCTAAATTCTCACAGCCACAGATTTATTAGTTCTTAAAACTACTCAAACGTGCAGGTGAAATACTTCTACAAACAAAATTCATTTTCACGAAATCCTCTGGTGTACTGCAAACAGTCACTTTAAGTGTTAGGAATCAGAAATAGAGCATGTTGGCGAATTATCAGCGTTATGAATTATTGCACATTGTGAAGGAAATGATTCAGCACATTCAAGCTTGCTGACTTCCGTGCAGCCAAGCTAGATGCAAAGAGAATCTCATAGTGGCACCATACTACAGTAGCCTTACCTTTTGTTGGAGATTTTTGGGTAGACCATCATCCAAATTGGGTTGAGGCGTTGAGTCTTGCACAAAACTCTGGTTGGCAAGTGTAAAACTGCCCCTGAAGAAGAGTGGCACCACAAATGATGAAGCATCATATTGATCATCCACATCCTCTTGATGATCTGGGTTACCAAGACACAGGAATGCAGTCATACACCATCACTGGAAAAGTCACTTACTGAAAGGCATGTGTTTACAAAGCAAGAAAATGCCTGCAGTAACACAGCATAGAGCACACAGAGAAGAGACTAAATAATGGAAACATCAGGCAATAAGGATGTCAACAATAAGGATTTGAGCAGCCCCCTGCTTTCATACACACAGCATTCAAATAATATCTGGGAATAAACAATTGAAATCAGGTAAGATTGGAATCAGCAGATTTGTGATTCATTCAGTCAGCATCCATCCATCCATCCATCCATCCATCCATCCATCCATCCATCCATCCATCCATCCATCCATCAAGCTGCTTCTCCGTCAGGATATGGCCAATTAATTATTTTGATTTTGACTTGTCTCTGCTGCAGTTTTATGATGCACATACTGTAAGTCAGGTAAGTGCACTCGTGGTGTAATTGAATGCTGCTGCTTTCCTATACCAAAATTTTGTAGCATGAGTTGATATAATGTTGATTTACGCTCTTTAAATAGGCAATTGATTTTTTTCAACTCAACTGAAGTTATTATGTTATAGAGCAAACTGGCAAATTTGATTGTAAAGAAACTTTGTGGTGGATGTGTCCCTATATGTCAAAAACTAGAAATATGTATAGTCTAAGTCACAACCCAGCATGAATGGATTTAAAAGTGTGCTGTAATGGGCAGTACCTGAGCAGAGAAAGAGAAAGAGCAGGATGACTGAAACGATGAAGACAAAGGCAATAAGAATGGCCATCCACACTTTAATCTTCCATACCACTGTTTCGTTCAGCTCCTTTTTCAGTCTTTCCAGCACCCTAGGCTGTACATAAAAGCGTAGCATTGTATTAACAGAACATCATATACACAGCAGACTTTCATGTAAACAACACCAAACTGTAGAAAGACAGGGGAAGGATGTTTTGTACTGAATAGGGCTGTGACAACTAATCGATGTTATTGATGATGGTGATAGTGTTAAAATAAATAAATAAAATAAAAAAAGGTTGGCAGTGAGTCATGTTATCTGTTAGATGGCCTGATGATGCTGATGTGTCTCATTTACATCACATTACTGTTAGAGTTGACTGATTCAGTATTTAGCCATCACTACCTTTTCAAAGTATTTTGCCCATGTCTATAAGTTACGTTAAACCGTGCTCAGGAGGACTGACGTTCTAACAATTTGTCCTACCAATCGACTGCCCCTTCCACGCATGGGCATACCTTTGATGTAGTAACTTTCAGTACATTTTAATGTTAATTCAGCATTGCTTTTGGTGTATCATACAGACCACATTGTTACTTATGTACAGAGCACGTTATTATGTTGGCAGCAATTTCTTATAAGGAAATTTACTACCTACAGTTTTCAATTGCATGCTCCCAATAAATATCCATGGCAGAAACTTGGCATGGTGAGATACTATTTCATTAAAATTGTAGTCAAGAATAAAACATGTCTGGTTTTCAGCTAATTCTGTTTCAGTTCAGCACATGAAGGGATGAGATGTATTTTAAAACTGTTGGCCTAAATTGCTCAGCTCAGCCATCAAGGTCGCTTTTACAGTAATGCACACAGACTAGCTTGGATTGTTTTCTTTTTCCCCCTCAGGGTTTTTGCCTCCCATCCAACGAACACAGTGCTTTAAACCCCAGTGATATTTTAAAACTCTATATTCAGTATTGGAAAAGTATTAAAAAATAAATAAAAAGATACATTACGTGCGTGGTTACTGCTATGTTGTGTGTAATCAGCCAATTTAGGTCTCTGTATCAGACACAGCACATGACTAGACAGTTCTATAATATCAGATTTCATTATATGATGTTATCAACCACACAGAGGCTGTTTATTTTTGCTTTATTATTAAGAACAGAAAACTAGGCTAACATGTAAGATTTGTTTGAGCTGCTCTTTTATTGATTCTGCACCCTTCAAAATAAAGTTTTCTGAGCAAATTTGTTGCTGTGCCAACAATAAAAGCCTTTTTTTTAAAAAAACAGCTCAACACAGGCATATTATGTTGTTTTTTTTTCGTTTTTTTTTTAAAGACTTAATAATCCTTGAATTTTAAATTTACTGAATGAACCATTATTACCAGGCTAAAATCTGCAGGTTTTTGTTTCCAGTTAAGAGATTTATTAAAGTTGTAATGGACCAACTAATCGAGCGTGAAAAGTTGTTTGTTGCAGCTGTTGTACTGAACATTTCAAGTATTTTCACTGATACATCGATTACACTATATATGCAAAAAAAAATGTATCTGGTGAATGCACAGACTTAGCCAATCTCAGGCACAAAGATTATTTTGCTCAGGGAGCACTGATTCTTATATGCACATGCAAATAAGAAAAGCCAAAGTGGAAATGGCTTGCTGAAAATTCCCATATTCAAATGAAAGCATTTGAAACCTGCCAAATAAACTCAGGTGAAAGCTATTCATTGAAAACAGTTTTAAACTACAGTTGAGTTAAACTCAGTTCCCAAAAAAGTTGGCACACTGTGATTTTTATTTATTTATTTTATATATGCCCATATTGAATTTTGTGTAAGTAAAACATTTTTAAAAAGTTGAGACAGGGACATATTTACCACGGTGCTGCAGCAAACCTTCTTGAGTCTTTTTACTACACTCTGTAAGTGTTTGGGAACTGAGGAGACCAGTTGTTGTAGTTTCAAAAGTGAAATGTTTTCCCATTCTTGCTTGATATCAGAGTTCAGCTGCTTTACAGTTCAGGATCTCCTTTGTCATATATTTGTTTCTTGGGTTGGGGGGATTACTTTAAAAGCGTATTCTGTTACAGGTTACTGATTACCTCTTTGAAAAAAAAACTTAATTGTGACATAATCCAAAGGATTAATATATAATATAATCTGATTACTTTCTGTTACTTCTGGTTTAATAGTCTTTGTAAACTTGTATAGTTAATAAGGATAAAAATCTTTTTGATCAAGAATTTAACTTAACCTAAATCAAACAGAAAAACTGCTTCATGAAATAGAAGTTGTTTAATGAAAGAGAAAAACAGATTATAGATGTCTTAAATACTGTGCCTCCCCAATGAAGTCATTTATCTCAAGTTTAGCAAAATATCCAAATGTTAGTATGGAAATATTTGGAAATATTTCAAACAAAGTTGACAAATTTGTTCTTTGCCACTCATGAGACTTAACTCTCTTATCGCAAATCAAGTTTTGTTTATTAATGTTAGTACCTCAGCATTTAAATCTGTACTCTGAAAATCATATTCAACAATCTGATTTACCCTGTCATGTGAACAAAGCCTTAGCTACCCCTTGTGACATGTAACCATGTTTTCAACAAAAGAAGTAATGAATTTTCTATAAAAATGTAATACTTCTGTAAGCAGTAACATTGTTTTTTTTCACCATTATAAGTTCTTTACTTTCTGCATATTTAAGTGATATTATTTGTTGCTACTTCTTTGAAAATTAGGCTCAAAACCTCTCCATGTTTCCGGTGTTATCTGTTCATCATAAACGCCGCATTTTCATATACACACACAAAAATATTACAGTATCTAAACTTTAGTCAACCACAAAAGTTAATATCTACTATCATGAAACAAATTAACAGCAGTTACAACAAAATCAGGAACTCTGTAAGTTGAATGTGCTTTGTGAGACAGACCCTAACTATTTAAGAAACTGCAACAGAAAAATGTAGACTAGCTCCGGGGTCCCGAAGGGTGAATTGGGAACTTTATTAGTAGACAAATACAGACAGAGCTGCACTAACATAAAGTGATATCGTAAATAATACCATTCTATACCTTTGTCTCTGGCAACGTAGGACATCTCACAGAACAGTGATCTCCATTGTTCTCAGCAACCTGAGAATGCAGACAAACACACATTCACACAAAACAAACACCCATATACACCCTACGCTTTGACCTTTTTACAAGCCAAATACATGGAGTGAGTCAAGCAATGCCTGGAGTGAGTCAGACCCATACCAAACACATAAGGAAGTGACAGAAGGCCAAGAAGTGTAAGACGTATGATAGGGTCGACTTTTCTGCACTTGGTTAATATTTCCTTCAGCTCTAGACTACTTGATCTAGGACGACATGTGGTATGACTTCTTTTTTCTTTTGCTGGGTAGAGAGAGTAGTCAGACCTGCTCGGCCTCTACAGAAACATTCCTTTCAATTTACTGGATTCAAATGCGTCTATCAGTTCCGAATGAATACAACGTATTTCATCAACACAAACATGGCCAAAAGCAAGTAAACTGAGAAACAACCATTATGTTGATGTAAAAAACACAAAAACATTTTTGCTCAAAGTCAGCTCACAACACAACTGTACTAGATATTCAGTGCATATCATGACAAACCAAATCGTCTTTACTTGTTCTAAATAAAAGACTTTAATGTAGTGTGTAAGCACTGTCCACATAGTGGAAGATAGTCCATATATAGAAACTAAGCAGCAAAAAACAGCCCATTTTGAACTTGGTGTTTTTGTAATGTCATGGAAATCAAGATACTTATATCCATCGGTTCAGCCTACTGCAGTTTAGCCCCACCCATTCATGTTGAAGTTAGAATAATGTTCCAGCCAAAGCTGCTTTTTTTGAGGAGATGTGTTACAGGGCATTCAATCAGAAGAGAAGTCATTTTCATCTCAGTCTTAAATGCACTGCAAGAAAAACAGCCTTGAGGATGAAAATGGCCAAACCCACAGAAATATGCACCAAAATTAACAAAAAGAAATAAAATACAAGAAAAATGTAGAATGTGGCCCTTTTTCAGGTTGGATCAGCAGTGTACAGAGCTGCATTAGAGCAAAATTTGGACACAATGTTCACAGAATTGTTCTGGGAATAACCTCATACTTGTGTGAAACCTTTACATTATGTGCAGGTTCTTTAAACATACATACATACATACATACATATTTCATCCATTAACATGTTCTATAAGCAAAGATGTGTTCTTCTATGGCGTTGCTCCAAAGAACCCATTTGGCACCAAACTTAATAACAAAACCTAATCAAACCAATTCAAAATTTTACTTTTCCCTATAATGAAGACCATGAATGGAACTGTAAGATTGAGTCAGTGAAGTAACCTGATAATATATCATTATTGTAACCGGTCAACTTGTCTTAAAAAAAACAAACAAACAAACAAACATGACGTCAGTGAAACTCCTACCTGTGCAGATGTGAGTAGAGGCCTGCCTTCAGTGATATCTGATGCATGGTGGCTTGAACAGGTTCCATTTCCTGGGCTCACCTGGGAACACGTGTATATACATATCATAAAGAGAACAGATTGCCCTGACTAAAAAAGCAGTTGTCAAAGAGACAGAGACATGTTTCTGTTTGCTGAGTAAACACTCTACTTGAATGTGGGTTTACAGCAGGCAATGGGAACTCGCACTCGAAGGTTAGTCTTTCTTCTGGCCCGTTAAAAGTCACAGTTAGATCTAAGTCTGAATGCAAAAATACAAAACCTTTTGGTAACAGGTTGTGCAACCGAGGAAACAAAAACTCCGTTCTTTAAATTCCAAAGTAACAATACAAGCCAGCTCAGATGCCTAGGAACGTGTTTGTACTAGTACAACCCCACAATAGCCTGTAGCCATTTTACATCATATTACTGTCCAGTTTCTGTGTTTCATCTCCACAGTTTCTGGATCAACTGTGAGTTATTACCTACACATTTTCACAGTTTCTGTATACAGGTGAATTTTACCTTCACATCTTAAATATTTCATGAAGTACTATCGGTGATATGGCGACAAGCCAGCTCTCAGGGTGACGTTCGTGTAGCCACAAGACAGACAGAAGTATTATGGGGTCAACATACCTCTTCATACATTTCTCCATTTTCAACGTTATTGTTGTCAGAGACTTCATCGAGACATTTTAATTCCAAGTCGTCCATACTTTCCACCGTGTTTTTCCTTACTACGGTCTCTCACCCGGAAACTACAGGCATTTTCTGTTTGATGAAAGTTTCGCAAGAATGCTGCTGACAGATTTGGTCTTTCTTTCGAGAGGACAGTCGCAACAAAACAAGACAATCCCTCTTAGTTAACCAGGCTACAGTAAAACCGGATTCAGTTTCATCCTGGTCGCTAATGCTAACTGCTCATGATTTCCCAGGCGGTTTCTGGGGTCTCGGTATGAACGCTTGTCTGCTTTTCCGCAGCGCGTCAGGAGCAGGTGGAGATGTTTCACTTCCCACCGGTATTCCGACAAACCCCACCCCTGGTGCCCGGATTGACTCAGGCAGCCAAGCGGTCTGCTTCTGAACTGCTATCCAATCCCGGGGCGGGAGGCGGGGTTTTCCGGAACACAGGTGGGGAATAGCGCTATTCTGCTTTCAGTGGTTTTCTTTGTTATTCAGGAAAACCGATTTTGCTCAACAGCAGCGCTGGTCTATCGTGTCTATGGGTCTATGATCGATTCAGCCCTTCAGATGCAAGCAGAGTAGTTTGATGTGAACTGGTTCATTGTAGAGACTCAGATGTCTATACAGTGATGGTGACTGGAACCAGAAGTCACCATGTCTACAACACAAATATAGCCGTTTAAGCCACTGGTGAACCTGCTCTGCTAATTTGTATATGCTGATGAAGGAAAAATAGTCAGCAATCTGAACAAATACATTTTCTTTGGGAACTATTTTGCCCTGCATGTACTTAAAACAGGGGTGTCAAACTCAACCACTAAAGGGGCCATATTAAAAAATCTCAACAAATCTGTGGGCCAGAGAGAAAAATGTGTTTATTTCATTTTTAATTAATGTTGTGCTGTAACCCAAACAGGCCATTGTTTATTCAAAATACACAAAAACATGTCAGCAGTTAAAAATAGGCACTTATAATAGACCTGGAAATGAAATAAAACATTAAAAATTGAAATGTTGCCAGGTGCTCTGTCTTTGAAACCGACGGACCTGATTGAACTAGACACCTGGCCTGCTTTCTTTGCTGCAAGTTCATTGAGAATTGGGCTTAGTTTCTGAGCTGCTGAGCGTTAAGTGTTTATGTTGGTTGAACATAAACATCTGAAAATGAACATCTGCTCAACATTTCCAGCCACCATGGACCCTCACCAATTTGCATAGCGCTCCAACAGATCCATAGACGACGCTATTGCACTACGATACACACTGCTCTCACACACCTGGACAGAAAGAACACATATGTAAGAATGCTGTTCATAGATTACAGCTCAGCATTCAACACAATCATCCCTGCCACACTCATTCCTAAGCTCATAGACTTGGGTCTCTCATCTCTGCAACTGGATACAGGACTTACTGATGAGCAGACCCCAGGTGGTGAAAGTTGGTAACAGCTTCTCTCCCACACTGACTCTGAGCACAGGGGCTCCCTAGGGATGTGTGCTCAGCCAAACATATGTCTAACATCATCTTCAAGTTTACTGATGACACCACCACACACTAGGCCTCATCACTGATGGAGATGAAACAGCCTACAGAGTCTCAGGGTCAGGGTCAGCGCTCTATCAAAGTGGTGGCGTGTCTCAACATCAGCACAACAAAGGAGATGATTGTGGACTACAGGAAGCGGCAGAGGGGTGTTCCTTCTCCCCTGTTCATTACAAAAAAGATCCAGTCAGACAGCGTCACCAAGCACATAGTCTGTTCACCATCCTGCCATCAGCCAGGATATTTCGTACCATACAGGCTAGGACAACCCGGTTAATGAACAGTTTCTACCCACAGGCTGTCAGGCTTCTGAACATGCTGTGAAGTTGCAGGTCCTTCCCCAACTATCATTTCACTCAGTCACTCTGTCAGCATTATTATTATTATTATTATATCATCTCTGCTATGGACAATAACACCTTAACACTAAGTCATTTTATAGAACAATAACATTGAGTCACTTAAGTCACTTTAAAATGTATATTTCTCTATATTTTGTATTTAATATATTTCAATTAGTTTTTTTATATTTTACTTTTACTATTTACTTTCTGTAGAGTGATTACCTGAGCCTCACCACAAGCATTTCAGTGCATAAATGTCCTGACATGTTGTGCAAATGGCAAATGAACTTGAAACTTGAACTTGAAATGCAGCTAGTGTGTTTGGTGATATGACTGGTATGGAATTGTGTTGAATTGTGTGCAACTGGGGTGTAACCACTGTCCCATAGATTGTTGTTTTGGTAGCAGAGTCAGAGCACACATTGCGTTGCAGTGCATGCTGGGGACTGTAGTGCAGCGCATTGTGAAACAGGGTAATATTAATAGAAAACTAAAATACTTTGCAGGCCCTGTGTCTGACACACGAGGATTAGAATAAGTGGATTGAAATACATTTTAAGCCAGTACTTTATCACAAAACTGTCAAATCAATGTATCAGACATCAGGCAGTGTATCGAACCAGTTCATGTAATAACCTTCCTGCAAAGGAGCTTTTAGAGGCATTAAATTCTTAAGACCACCACTGTGAACAATTCTGGCTCTGCAAATTTCTGTAGAACAGAGCATTTCACTTCAAATCTCTCTGGATGACTTTATATCTCTACCATTTACGGACGTGGAATACGTAAAAAATCAAATTTTTTTCCCGTTTAATTTAATAAAAAATCCACAAAGTATTATGTGTCAAAATGAAAAAAAGTTTGTAAATACAAATAATGAGAACAGAATCAAAAATCTGTTTACTAGTGATTTGCGAAGTGGGCGTGGCCAAGTGTTAGAGGACCTGACACTCCAAACCAGTGGACCAATAGACTTCAGGAGAGCGCACTTCTAAGATCCTCTTTTACACTCAGAGGCAAAAGAAAAACCAGCATTAAGAGCATTGGAAAATTAAGTCTGTCGAATTAATTAAGTCTTTCAAAATAAAAGCACATTGACTTTACTAAAATTAAACTGGAGAACCAAATGCTGTTAAATCATTAAAGCTTATTACATAGCTTCAGTTGTATGTTTTGAACTGCAACAAACAAATCAGACAAATCAAATCATTGCTGCAGTGCCCCAGTGTGGACACCACAGAGTGTTACATTATGAAATAAAACCACAGAATAGTAGTTCATCATATATCATCATAGCCGGTAATGCTTCTATAATACAAATCCACAAGATCCAAAAAAAAATACCCTCAGATTAAATATTTATAACTGACAAACCTCTTTATATAAAATCAAAATTTAATCATCTTTTTACAGCAAATGGTCATCAAGTGTAGCACAGTAGTAAAGTAGCTTAATCAGGAATGAGTGAACACAGTGATCCACCTCAGATGCCCCCATTAAAATGTGCTCTATCACAGTCCATACTTTGCATAGCAATTAGGGTCTATTAACTGATCTGTCTGCATTAAATTATCATTTTCAGTATATTTGCAAGCTACACAAGCTCAGAAAGAGAAAGTAGAAAGATTAAAAAGTTACATCAGTACACTGACAGCAGTGATGGAGAAAAAAGCACAGTTGATCAGGACAGCTGCATATCCTTCCCAAAGTTAATAAACATCTTATTTTCTGATCACTTTATGAAAATATTTTAGTATTCTTAAACCCCTGTCTACACGGTCAGTCATCCAAGGCATGTTAATAGCTATGGTAGTCGCTACGGGGCTCGTTAAAGGAAAGGTTTATTGACATCATGGATTTGGTAATCTAACCCTGTACACAACAGTTTAATCAGAGGTTTAATTCAGGTCCATCGTCACAAAACAATAATAGTTCAGTCTCTTCATTCAGCCAGTGTCTTCTTTCCCTCCTTTGGAATGTGTCCTCCATCGATCTTTACACTTTTTGCAGCTACGATTTTTCCATCTCAGTCTTCAGACGTTTTTTTCCTAATAAATGAAGAATAAGAAGAATTCAAAGAAGGATTCCACATCAGTTTCTGGGTTTCTGTTTTTAAACTTACTCTGAAAACTTAAGGTCTTCTTTTCGCCTTTTTTTAACTACACAGAATCTGAAAATGAAGCTTGTGCGTGTATGTGAGGTTCTGAGAGTGTGTAACTTCTACTGTGGGTGGGAAGCCGATGTGCTCATTTCATTGTTCTTCTCTAGATATATTTAAATATATTTCTCCACTCTTGCTTTTCAGATGGGAGATTTTTCTCATGACAACAAAAATCATGTATGAAAAGTTTACCTCACCTGGGAGGAGACCCCGGGGAAGACCCAGGACACGCTGACGTGACTATATCGCCCAGCTGGCCTGGGAGCACCTCGGAATCTCCCTTACAGAGCTAGTGGAAGTGGCTGGGGAAAGGGAGGTCTGGGCCTCATTGCTTAGGATGTTGCCCCCGCGACCCGAAGCCCGGAGAAGCGGAAGATAATGGATTGATGGATGGATGGTATATGTGATAAACATTGCATTTACAATGTTTATCATATATACATGGCAAATATAATGTTTAATATATGCATTGTATACATGATAAACATTTTTGGACACAAGATCCATTACACTGTTGTTTTGAGTGACCAGTCCAAATGTTTCTGTCTACCCCTGTCTGAATGGAAAAGCAAGTTTGTTCCCCTTTTCTTTCAGCCAAGGCATGTTTGGGGTCCAAAGTTTGCTTTTTTGTTAGGCTAATATACCTAAAAATAATGGTAGCTTACAGCCACCCGTTAGTATTGTGCAAAAGCAAAATGCATGCCAACATTATCACATATTTACCTCAAACCACATCAACTGATGTACTTTTGTCCATTTTATGCAGATAACAGTACATCATACAAGGTCAAATGTACAATTTGAAATTTACTGGAAATTCATAACAGCTCTATGTGGTCTGAGGTAAGTGTGTGATGATTTAGCCAGTTTACACGACACTAATAAGCTTTTATTTACAATACTTGCATTAGCCTCATAGCTCATCTAGGCTGATTTCAAATCTTGGCTTACATTAAATGTTAAATAATGTGAATAAGGTTGTGTGGGGTTGGGGGAGTGTGTTGAGCTGAGGCAAATGAATATAAATAAAAGAAAGCAGTAAATGCATTCACTTATTAATGAAAACTGTCACAGTTGGCTCCTCGCACTCCTCCATGTGCTTTTGTTTACTTTTCCACTTGTTTGTTGTGTTTTGAATTCAGCCCCCTTGTTTCGCTACTCCTCCCCTGATTGATTCCACCTTTTTCCCACCTGTCATCCCTGTGTTATATAAGCCCCATGTTTGCCCTGGTCTGTGTTGGTCTTTGTTTGAGTTGTACATTTGTTTGATTGTATGCTTGTTTTGACGTGCTGTTTGTATGTATTGTATGGTTTAAAGTGTTTTGTTCAGTGTTTGGATTTCTGTGTTCCTTGTCATGTCTGTTCCTCCTGCTCTTCGTGTTGGCTACCTGAACCTGGACTCTATTGACCATGACCCTGGATTTGCCCAAAAAAATCTCTCATATCTCAGCACATGCGTCCACCTCATCGCTCCATGTCACAAAAACAGAAGATCTAGCTTCTAATTTGGTGCTCTAATGTTGAGATGGCACCGCTGAGTACTGTTTATTTATTTGTTAATTAACATTTTTGCATGTATGCTGACTAAATGAGTGTTTTTTGCCTATATTTTCACTGTGAAGAGCATGTAGCTTTGTATTGTTTCTATAGTACAACCATTGTTAGCTACTAAGTAAACATAGCTAGCAGGTGAGGTAGCTAAGCAGGCAATTTGGCCACTTAAGTCTTGTATTTTAATAGTTGCAAACAATGAACAAGAAAAGGCAGTTGAATTGCAAATCACAGTTATTTAAATGACAATTAACTGTGATCTAAATTTCATAAAATTTCACTGTGACAGCCCTAGGGTGGACTTAATAACTTCGATTTTGTTTGCTGTTCATTTCTTCTTACTTCTTAAAAAAAATTGTTGGTGTTAAACTAAAGGTTAGGTTCAGATGCATTTCACATGCCTGTTATTTAAACCATGATGATGTTCAGCCTCTGCTGCTGTGATATAATTACACTGGTGATAATTGAATTAGACTGTCGAGGGTTGTGTCCCATCTTTAGGAGGTACTGAGTTTAATTCCTTATCTGCACATTATTAGTGGTATAAATTCACAGGTGGTCAGTTTGATAAGTGTGATATTGTTACCTTTAGTTCCCCATTCTCTTCTGTGGGGAGCAGTTCACCCCCTTCTTCCACTGGTTCCATCTCCTCTGGACTTTGTTCCTCACTTGGCTTTTCTTCGTGTTGGATCTCTGCAGGGTTAGTAGGCTGGGGTTTGTCTGAGCCCTCTGCTACAGTTACCTCTCCCTCTTCCTTCCCTTGGGTAACTTTAGTCCCCCCATTGTCCTGGCTCACCCCTCCACTGTGTCCTTCCTGTGGATCTGTGTCTTGGTCAGTCACAACAGTGGCGTCTTGTAGGTCCTCCTCTTTCATTTCCTGTGGAGCACTGAACACTTCCCCATTCTTATCAGGACTGTGTGGAGCACAAGGGGAAGTGCTTCTCTCATGCGTATCTACCAAAATCTCCTCACCTGCTGACTTTCTGTGCTGGCGAGTGGGCGGTCGCCGCTTGAAGGACAGCCTGACTCGACTCTGTGGTGTGAATGCACAGAACACCTAAGTTACACTGATGCATGTGCTGCAAACAGTAGATTATCACAGACAATGATTTTACCACTGAACTCAGAAATGAACAGAAAACCTGTCTGACTACTAATTAATGTTGGTATCAGCTTTGGAGCATTTTTGTTTACCACTGAACGCATCAGCAACTGTTTCAGAAAATTCATTCATTTTTGTAACAGAGAAAACAAGCTTAGAAAATGAGGTCCTTATATGGGTGTGACAGCATCGACAGACTGAGGCACAGCTATTGGGTTTTCAGCATTATTATGCTACAGGTGCAGCAGACAAAGATTTGGTTGAAAAATGCTTGATTGTTCTTTTATGCAGTTTTGAACATGTGGTGTCAACACAGTCTGGCACAAATAAAAAAAAATAAAATTGCCCACCAAAAACAAGACAGAAAGAATAAACTCAAAAGACACAAAGAATAAATAGGCCTGTGGTGTCGAAATCTGTAATGTTACAAATAATTTTAATGGTCACAAAAAAGAGAAATGGTGAATAAAATGCTGTTTTTTCCCTACACATTTCTGCCTTGATTAGTGCAGATGTGCTCAGAAGCAGAGCAACAGTGAAAAAGTCAGGTAGGTGGAACAATTTTATGGTCTCTATGAGATACATTAGTCCAACAACCTCTCCACTACAGCATTAAGAGTACTTGAAAATATGCCATTCTGCTCCATGTGCTGAATACAGTCGATTTTTCCTCTTTTCCAATTTTTATTTCTGAGCATCACAAAAATAATACAGTTAACAAGGCTAACATTGATCTGCTATGCATTACATAAATTGCATTATATAATGCTATCTGCTCTCCAACTGTTTCATTCATTGTTAACAATAGTAACAGTTTTTAAGGAAAAGTACTTTATTCAAGTGGGAATTAAAAATCCTTTATGAATACATGGTGGTTACAGTCACTTTGCCCAAAGGCAAACAGATGCAACCAGCTCTGCTTGGTAAGCTACTAACAGTTTCCTATGATCTTAACTCAAACAACTCCAACTCAAAGCTCTCAGCTTGACACGGCCTCATTCATCTGTGAATCTGACTTCACAGACAGAGGTATAAGGATGTGAGAGAGAAGTAGGTTAAAGGGATTACACTTTTCATCCTCCACTGCTTGCCACTTTAGGCTTATATGAAGCTTAGACACTGAAAACAGCTCCACCTCTGCAACTAATGTGTCCTAACCAGTATATGACATCAATTCTGCTTTAATGCACAGTGTGCTGAGGTCATCTATGCGTTTTGACATTTTCTCTAGTGTGGCCTCTTTGTTCACATAGGATAGAGAGAGTCATGCTAAGCCTCTAAGGCCACATTTACACGTGAGCTAAATACAGGTTCAAATCCCCTTTATAGCACTTAATACTGTTAAGTGCACACTCAATTCAGATGTGTTCCAGTAACAACAGCATCCATATTCACCAGTGCTGTTTGGAATAGTGTATCAAAGTGGTCACGTAACCTGTATATTCCCAAATGATGCTTGGATAACAACTGATAGCAGCAAGCAGATGTTCAAAAAATATAAATTTGGTAGCAGTAGATGATGTCATTTATGCCTCTTAACAATAGGTTTGGATATTATGGTTTGTTGTTGTCTAAAGCACAGATTGCACTTATTCTCATATCCTGTGGTGCATAACGTGATTACAGTAACTATGTTCTAGCTACAGAACCTTTTAGTACAAGCAGGTGTTACTTCAGAGGCCTGACCACATTTACAGGGTTATAATTATTCCATACATGAGTGAAAAAGTGTGCATGTGAAAACGCTCTTCAAGAAGCACTTCAAACTAAAATGCCAGCATTGCTGAAAATGAATGAAACCTAGAAAGCCCCAGGTGATCATATGCAAATGCAACCTGACTGGTCTATACATCACAGAAACCAAATGTTTCTCACTTTTTTGAGATTCATGTCCCATAAAAACATTGTTACATTGTTACCATTCGCTCCCCAGTCAATACAGTTCACATGTGGAAATTAAGCCTTAAATACAACCAAGTACTTCTGTGATGTCACACAAAGCAGCACATTTACATGTACTACACAGCATACAGCAGTTTAGCCCTGTCCATGCTCACTGACATTACAAGCAGTGTTTCATCTCTGAGTGCTTTTTAAATGAGGTGCAAAATAGAACAGCCAATCAAAATGGAGCTCATTTACATATATCCTTAAAGGCATGGTAAAGAATCAATTAATGAACTATGGCTACTTTTGGTACATAATCCACACAAATGTCGTAATTGGAGTTAAGAGGGAAAAACTAAATACAACAAAAATGTTGAATATTGGCCCTTTAAATGTTTTGTTATGCGTTTTAAAAAGTTTTAAACTGAGACATTATAGGATTCATAGCTTTATGGCTGAATATAGATGTCTACCAATTTCAGCAGAAATATTTGTAAAAAATAGCTTTATGTCTAATTCATGGTTTTCAAACCTTATTTATGTTGGGCAGAGGGGTGCCCTCAGCTGGCTGCTCAAAGCTGACAGGCACCTCATCCTCGCCGGGCTGCTGAGGGGGCCGCAGCGTGGGGCTTAATGAGCCACAGGGGCTGATGGGGCAGAAAGGCGCAGGCTGCAGCTTCGTCTCTGGGCTTTTGGGTGAGGGGGCCAGTGTTGTGGGGGTCAAAGAGAGGTTGGCCTACAAAGAACAAACAAAAAAGAGAAAAAGAAAAGTTTTCCATAAGATGTGAGCTACTGTCAAGTCTGGAGAATAATTTAATGTAGAGGTAGTGAAAAATAAACACTTGTCGTGTGATTTAGTTGAGTATGAACTGTTTGCCTGCATCATAAAGCAATGGGCGCAGCTTAGAGACCTAAATAAACAGCTGCACCACTGGAGCTGTCTGAGACAGCCCTACCTAACCTGAACTCAGTTTTGAGAACATGTACCTGGAAATAACTGACCCAAGCCAAACACGGCACAGGC
This sequence comes from Pygocentrus nattereri, assembly GCF_015220715.1. Classification (NCBI taxonomy): domain Eukaryota; kingdom Metazoa; phylum Chordata; class Actinopteri; order Characiformes; family Serrasalmidae; genus Pygocentrus; species Pygocentrus nattereri. The sequence goes on along the minus strand of NC_051227.1, from coordinate 27,292,874 downwards.
AGAAGAACCTTTCTGTGTAACAGAGAATGTTTGAACACCCCTGGTCAAGGTAAATGTTTTGTTGAATAACAATAAGTTAGTACATCCTCCTAAATATGGCATTTCTACAGATTCACTATTGGAAAAGAATAAAACCTAAAATATAAATATGAGATGTTCTATATCTTGTGTTTTAAATTCAGCAAGTAACCTGTAATTGTGCATTAAAATGTGCAGATGTATGTTCTCTATAGATGAAGTGTACTTTTTCCACTTAGAAGATCATCAAAAAAAATGTAATTCATTCCAGGGTACCCAAACTTTTGCATACTTCTGGAAGCTGACATGTTCTGGAAGTCCTTCATAACTTCACATTTTTAAAACGATCACTCTTTGGATCAATGGCTTAGAAGAAACACTTTTGGTTCACTAAAGGACCTTTCAGTGGATGGTTCTTTAAAGAAATGAGTGAAAAGAAGCTCCACATAATGTAATAGTGCTCATCAATCAAAGATTTTTCCTAGAGCTGTACATTCCAAGCCAAGAACCATTTAGGAATCTTTATAAAACAACAAGACAGCCAAATTCAGCTAAGCACAGCTCGGCCAAAGACAATAAAATCCTAAAATTGTTAATGAAGAGTCTTTATCTGTACTAGAAATGACACAAAAGCTGCCTGAACAATCATGTAAGAGTCCTACCTGTACAGGAGAGAAGAAAAATAGGGAGAAGCGACAGCCCTTTTGTCCCATGGCTGCTAAGTGGAGACTAGGACAACTCAGCACCCCAGGGAGCATATCTAAGGCTTTATCTTATTAGCATGAGAGCTTGGGCCAACCAAAGCCAGAGCAACAGAGCCCTTCCCCCTCTTTGTCCAATACTGCTGCTGAGTTTGCGTGCTTTTCCAGTGTAGTGGTGCTGGACATATTGGACACTAGGTGGCAGCACAGCTACAGCAAGCAGAAGCACCGGGCATCTACTGCAGATAGCAGCTTTCTTAATGGGTTCAGCTAAATTCATATGCCCATGAAAAACTTGCAGACATCTAGCCTTTAAGAGAGTATACAAATGAGCATATGGATTCCTAAATGCTAACCAGGGTTACCTGAAAGCAACTTGGTGCAAAAATTATTATGGAACCTAGGCCAAGGTTTCTTTTATTTTTAATAATATCACACATAACAAAACGTATGATAGCTGTTCATAACAAAATATATAACAGTACTTTCTTAAAACCAACTTGGTGCCAAAAGGCCAAACTTTCAATCCATGCCTTTAAAAACAGGTAAAAGGAAAAAGTTAAATCATCATTTAGGTCAAACGTGCTCTTCATATCAGGTAAGATGCATGAAGAGTGCTGCAAAATTTATCCAATGTATTACTAAATAGTTGTTTTATGTTAAGAGAATCTCAAAACTCTTGCTTAATGGAAAAGTAATAGTGAGCAGTGTATAGTTAACACTGTATAGTACTATATAGAAATTATTAAAAATTAAATATAAAATTAAATATCTGCCAATATTTTTTGCTCAAGCCACATTTTTTATTTAGTTTCATTTTGTTAAATATGTTAAACTGTATATAAATGAAAAATGACCACTAAAACATGCAGAAATATGCCATGTTTACTATAGAGAATGTGAGGTTATTCAACTTAGAAAATCAACCAAAGATGTAATTTGACTGAGGGTGTTCAAACTTTTGCATACAACTTCATGCAATTACATGGAAATCTTTGATTATAGAAGATTTGAACTAGAAGATTAACTGACTTTGTTAGGCAAAACTAGTGCACTGATGATCCAAATATCTTGTGAACATATGTATTTTATAATAACTAAGTTTTTAAGCACATCCAGGTACTGAACATTTATAGTACCCCTATATCCATTTGATGATTTAATGTCAAAAATCCTAACAGAACCTGAATGATGGGAAGTGACCTATAAAAAAATTAGTACAAACTGATAAATATGACATCACGCACAGGCCTACAGGCACTGACTGATTAGTTGGTATATATACTGTGTATGGGTGCCTAATGAACCATACTTTTGGGTGTGCAGCTTGTGATGAACACCACATTTGTACAAAACTAACAGAAAACACTTACCTGTAGTTTCTCAATTAGTGGAGAACTCTTAAGCTTGCCCTTATGGGGATGTGGAGGCACAGCAGGTTTCTTTGACAGAAAAAGAAATAATGCTTGGAAAGTATCACCAAATAAACAGAATAGTTGCGAATCTTAATGTGTTAATGTGAGCGCCATTACAATTTGTTTTGTTTTAGTGCAGCTGTATGTGAGTGAATATAACAGCTTGTCTTAAGTGAGAATGAAGAAGCTGTTTTGATTATATGTAGTGGAGAACCTTTAATACAGCAGTATTTTAGCACAACCACAAAAGTTCAATTCTCACCCCCTGCTCGCTCTCACCATCCGTCTGGTTATGTAACTGCAGAAAGCACGGTGGACTCCTAACATGTTTTCTCTAAGACAGCAACAGACAATCTTGCATTACAAATTGAGAGAATATATGCAACATGCTACACTATATGGCCAAAAATAAGTGGACATCAAATAAGGTATTTCAACCACAGTTGTTCCTAGCAGATGTATAAAATCAAGCACACAGCCATGCAGTCTCTGTAGACAAACACTGGCAGTAGAAGGGGTCATACTGAAGAGCTCAGTCAGTTTAAACATAGGATAGGATCCCACCTTTGCCAAAAGTCAGTGGCTAGACTTAACCCACTCAACTGTGTGCTAGTATAGTGAAATCAAAGCACTTGGAAGTAACAACAGCTCAGCCAGAAGCGGCAGACAACACAAACTCTCAGAGCAGGGTCGCAGACCGCTGAAATACACATGAGTAAAAATCTACTGTTGTATCATTCACTACGGAGCTCAACTCCACATTGAAAGCCCATGGTTTTGGAATGGGTTATGCAACAAGCTCACATGGGTGTAATGATCAGGTGTCCACATGCTTTTGGCTATATATTCAGTGTAAGTTCATGAGGATTAGCTTGCTCTGTTTGTAATCAGTGTTAAATCATTTTTCCAGTGCTTTGGACTGATGTAAGACATGCACCTACTACCAAGTCTGTCAGGTTCTGTGGTTAGCAGAAGATTGAGTTCTATCAGAGCATTGCTGGAATAATGTGGAGGGAAAGAAGTGAAGTGTTACCTCCTCAGTCACTGGTATTGGGTGCGCATGGCCTTTGAACTTTCCAGCCAGTTCTGCCACGGATGGCTTGACTGGAGATGCCTCCTGAAAAGGTGAAAGAAATGATCATTATGGCCTTAAGAAAGTCAACCCCTTTTGCCATGTTAATTCATGTCCCTTGTCATATTAAGCACAATTCATCATATACTATTTAAAAGAAGAAAAAATGTTTTCTCATACACCGATCAGGCATAACATTATGACCACTTGTTTCTACGCTGATTGTCTATTTTATCAGCTTTTGTCAGTTTTTAAACACCTCAGTGTCACAGCTAGACTGAGAATAGTCCACCAACCACCACCATGAGGATGACCAACACAAACTGTGCAGCAGCAGATGAGCTATTTTCTCTGACTTTACATCTACAAGGTGGACTGACAAGGCAGGAGTGTCTAATAGAGTGGACAGTGAGTGGACTCAGTGTTAAAAAACTCCAGCAGCACTGCTGTGTCTGATCCACTCATACCAGCACAACACACACTAGCACCTATGAAACATCAGTGTTACTGCAGTGCTGAGAATGATCCACCACCCAAATAGTACCTGCTCTGTGAGGGTCCATGGGGGTCCTGACCACTGAAGAACAGGGTAAAATGGGCCTAACAAATCTCAGAGAAACAGATGGACTACAGTCTGTAATAGTAGAACTACAACGTGCACCTATACAGTAATTGGAGATGATAAAATTGACAATGAGCATAGAAACAAGGAGGTGGTCATAATGTTATCCCTGATCGGCACAATCTTCCATCAAAATGTAATGCATTTTGCAAACCTTGAAGATACCTTCTGAGTTTTGATTAAATCACCAGAGGAAGAGAGAGATATAATATTAACCAAAAATTTCTTTCTCCAATTTCCTCATACCACCCACACCTATAAGCACATAACGCTCAGCTATTTTTAATACCATATTTCATTCAGAGCTACCTCACTATATAGAAGGAACATGTGTTGTGTTATTATAATATAGTATTGCTTCCTATTCACAAACACTTCAACTAACAGTAAAGTTTGCAATAAACATCAAAGCTGCTGTTAACAAGGTAATTAGTTTAAGGTAGTAAGGTAATTTAAGGTAGTCTTGAGTTGACCCCGAATGTAACTTAGTTCAATTCAGGTCATGTTATGTGTATGCCAAGGTTAACAATGTATTTTATAAATTAGGGGTGAAAAAATGAATCTGTACATGTTAATCAATTATAAATTATTATTTATGCAAAATAAAGTGTACAATGGCCAAATAAGGTTATTTGCCCATGTTTTATCTATTTCTTGTCTTTTTCCCATAGTTGTCATTGTCATGAACATAAGTTTGTATTTATATTTAAAAAGATTATCACATTTGAACATATACAGTAATATGCAAAAGTTTGTGTGCCCCAGGTCAAATGACATTTTTTTGATTTTCTAAGAGAAAATAAGTTAACACATCCTTTACAGAGAACACATTTTTCTTTAATGCACATTTAGTGTATTTAATGAATTTAATATATTGAAAAAAAAAAGATAAAACATAAAATGTGGTCTGTGCAAAAGTTACAGTACGTTTTATATTTCATGCTCTATTTTTCCCAAAATGTTAAATTCAGCACACATACATTATCTAAGCTGCTTATCCTTCTGCATCACGGGGGAGTGCTGGAGCCCATTCAAGCAGTCATTGGGCAGAAGGCAAGAAACACCCTGGATAGGTCACCAGTCCATTGCAGGGCTGAACTCAACAAATAGAAATTAAGCACTAAAATTAGACTATAATTAATTTCTTTGCAGAACATTTGTCAACTTAATTGCACTTAGACACACAACAAAATATGTCGTTTTACCAAGGGTGTTCAAACTTTTGCATATGACTGTGCTCACGTTTATACATGACAAGAATACTTAAAAAGAATAATTGTACATTTTTTTTACCAATTGTACATGCTGTTTTTTTTTTTAATTCCATTTCAAAAGCCTTACCAGGTACAGGGGCCTTTAGCTAAGTTCAACATACACTACTCACAAAAAGTTAGGGATATTTGGCTTTCGGGTGAAATTTATGGAAAACGTAAAAAGTTCACTATACAGTCCTCATCTCAAACAATTTATTGAAACAAAAGCCAACAACAGTGGTGGGTACACCCCAACAAAAAATGTCAATGTCTCAATAACTTGTCACGTGCCCTTGAGCATCAATTACAGCTCAACAACGACGTCTCATGCTGTTCACAAGTCGACTCATTGTCTGCTGAGGCATGGCATCTCACCCTTCTTGAAGGGTGGCCCTCAGGTCATTGAGGTTCTGGGGTACAGAGTTACGAGCCTCTACATGGTGACTCAGCTGATCCCATAGGTTTTCTATGAGATTCAGGTCTGGAGAAAGTGCAGGCCACTCTATTTGAGGTACCCCAGTCTCCAGCAGCCGTTCCCTAATGATGCAACCTTGATGAGCTGGAGCGTTGTCGTCCATGAAGATGAAATTAGGCCTGTGTTGTTCATGCAGAGGCACAACGACCGGATGACTGATGTTATTCAAGTAGTATGGGCTTGTCACTGTACCATTCACAAAGTGTAGGGTAGTTCTGTATTGAGTAGACACACCTACCCACACTGTAACACCACCACCACCACCACCACCACCACCTTGCCATTACGCTCCTTGTTAAAGAACAGCAAGTTGTGCAAAAAGTACACGAACACTGAACAGTTGGACATTCAAAAGTTTAGAGAAGGTCACATTAAGTTCACCTGTAAAGGTTAGAGTGCATTTTAGGTTCATCCTGAAATTTCACCCGAAAGCTAAATATCCCTGACTTATTGTGAGCAGTGTATATTACATGTGTTGTATTTTAACAATGTAACAATGTTTATCTGTATAGTCACTGTCACATAATTAAGAACAAAGTACTGTATTTAAATAGTTTCTCAAGTCACATTACTGTATTCAGTGTGTTCTATGTAAATAATCCTGAATTATACCAAAACAACAATAACAAATTGTGGATACATTTAAGATTTCAGGATTCACTGAATCATTTCCTAAAGAATCCTACCTCAATCAAATTGTTGTAAGGCCAGAGATTTACACCCTTTCCACAAAAGCAGCTTCAGATATCGCATGTTCCATGAATTATAGAACTGTAGGCTTGGCCTGTGTTTGGTTAATGGATTTACTGGAGCGACAGTGCTGTTGCTGCTGGATGTTCTCTGACCCGTGCACTTCTGAGGTAGTTTAAACCTCACTTACTCTTTAGCTTATTCTTCTGTTGACACAGTTTTCCCACAAAACTGGACCACCAAAAGAGCGAGAGCAAGAATCACAATCTTGCAGGGCAGTGAGTGGTAGTTTTACATATCTCTGTATTTTTCTGCCCCATTACATAAAACAAGCTATGATGTGAGGACTAGGTCCAAATTCAGCCAGTGCTTTTTTATGAGGCTGATCATGTTTCCCACTTCTTTACAACAACTGGAAAACACAGGGGCTTGCACTACATGAAAAGCAGTGCAGGGAAATGGTGACATCAACCCAGAGGAGCATTAGGAGGGACAGACAGAGAGAGAGAGAGTGGGGGGGGGGTTGTATGTGTTTCACAGAACAAAGAGGAGTATGTTCTGGGAGGGGAACATCAACACAGCTGACTAACATCATACTAACTGCCTGGGGAATCACAGTGACTGCAGTTTCCGTTATACTCTCTCTCTCTCCCTCTCTGTCTCCCTCTCTCTCTCTCTCTCCCTCTCTCTCCCTCTCTCTCTCTCTCCCTCTCTCTCTCCCTCTCACCCAGGACCACCACAGAGCAAGTATTATTTGAGTGGGCAGCACTTCTACAAGATGGACCAACAAGGTAGGTGTGTCTGATAGAGTGGACAGTGTGTAAACACGGTGTTTAAAAAATCCAGAAGCACATACTAACATACCACCACCACCACGTCAGTGTGACTGCAGTGCTGGGAATGGTCCACAACCCAAATAATACCTGTTCTGTGGTGGTCCTGACCATTGAAGAACAGGGTAAAAGGGGGTTAATAAAGAATGAGGAGAAACAGGTGGACTGCAGTCTGTAATTGTAGACCTAATGATGATAAGAAGTGGCAAATCAGATAAAACTAAGGGAAATATTTAGCTTCACAACATCCTGCATGTACATCTCTACATTTAGGCCAAAATTTTATCTCAAAACAATTATAAAATAATGTCTCAGACATCAGGCAGCGTATTTGTAACCATGTCATGGAATATCGTTCTGTGAAATGCTTCAGACACTTGGCTCCTTGTAAAACTCTCCAAAATAATAATTTCTTTGCTCTCTTCTTCTTTCTTGTGCTCCTTTTTTTGCTCTGAGCAGGGTCAGTAAACTTGGATGGAGATTTTCTGGACAGCACACTCTTTGCCCACACACACATCCTCCTCGCCACTGCCTGTAGCTTGGGGTGTCTGGATAATCAGGGCCAAAGTCTTTGGAAATATTAACACACTTCTCCCACAACATTCTTTCTAAGTCTCACAGATATACACACATTCCCCATTTTCATGACACTCTTTATTTTCACTGTGTTTCCACACTCACAGTGACCTCACATACCTGATCCCACCACCCAGAAACGGATTACAGCACGCACGCAGATACAGTCTAAATATACTAACAATGCAAACATATACAGAGAGAGAGAGAGAGAGAGAGAGACAGAGAGAGAGAGAGAGAGAGAGAGAGAGACAGAGAGAGACAGAGACAGAGAGAGAGAGAGAGAGAGAGAGAGAGAGAGACAGAGAGAGACAGAGAGAGAGAGAGAGAGAGAGAGACAGAGACAGAGAGAGAGAGAGAGAGAGAGAGAGAGAGAGAGAGAGAGAGAGACAGAGACAGAGAGAGAGAGACAGAGAGAGAGAGAGAGAGAGAGACAGCAAATGTTTCTCTGTGATTTGCTTCCCTTGAAATTCCTGCAGTTCCTTTTCTTCATCCACGATAAGCAGAAGCCCCCAGAGACCACCCACCCTTGACTCATTATTTTGGCGCCCATGATTGTTAACTCCTTCCTGTCTCCTAAAAACAAAACCCCTTTGGTCAAGCGCTCATGGTGAAAAAAAGCTTCGAAGAAAACAATGGACTCAAGTATTTATTAAACATTGTATATATTGTTGCATTGATTAGCCACAGCTGACATTTTCTAGTACAAAGCGCTTGGACACTAGCCAAAACTTTCCTCCTTATTCAGCTTGAAAAATGACCTACTCTCCTATAACAATACAAAGGCCACGGAAAGAACCAGCACTACACACAGTTACTATGCACAGCATTCAAGAATTCAACTTCAGCCAGTGCAGCTACTGCAGCCTAAAATGCTTTTAATATCTGAACATGATTTATCAACAAGCGCTGTTGTAATCTAAGGGTGAGCCAATTCACTCGTGTAAGTTAACAACTAGAGGTAGGCAATAAAGCAAAATCATTAATAAAGCAATGACATAGCATCATGATACTTTGTCATAACACACAATAACTATCACCATATGTAGTTTGTCTGAGGTTTGATGGTTTGTGACTCCACATAAACTACCATCAAAAACCCAATGATTTTTATTCCACAATTCAATTTAAAAGGAACATTATGCTCTTCTTGTAATGAAACATGCAGCTGCTTAGTGTTTTTGTAATTGTTTTGTTAAACTGAAAGACGTAGTACCAGTGAGTCAGGAGAAAAAAGCATGATAAAATATAGTGTTTGGGCGCTGCTTCAAGTCACTTCGTAAAGCTGCCGGGTCAGATTTTACTGGAGTTTTTTTCTTTAATTCACTTAAATCTTTGGAAAACACATCCTTAACAGAGTTTCGATTGAGGTTCTCTTTGAATAATCTTTCAATACACTCACAGACATCAGATTAATGTTGCATAAAATTACATATTTTTCACCAGAGAGGTCTCCAGATCCCCGAAACATACACAGTGCAGCTTAAATTACTCATGATATATACAACATGCTCAAAAAAGCATAATATGATAATGTGATTTAATACATGTCATCAAATTGCCCATCTGTGCAACTGGGGATGGGATGGGATCATATTATCAGGGACAAAAATGGTCAAGGTTTTTAATATCATCCCAACATTGGGCCTTATTCAGCAACATCTTCCAAATTTTTTTTCTTAAATTTGTTCTTGAGAAAGAAACCAAAAACAGTCCAAATGTCAGATTCATAATGTGTTCTTAAACCGCAGAACTGTTTACACCTTTGTGTAGTTAGAATGCTTAAAATGCACTAATAGACATTGTAAATATTACATTCAAAATCAACCACATTTTGTGTAAATATGAAATTGTTACCAGCACAGATTATACATATGTAAATATTTCAGGGAGCAATTAGCTATTTTCTTCCAGCATGGCATTTTTAAAAAGATGTGGTAAAGGTTATTGGAAATCATATACAGCTGCTTTTTCTATTACAAATTACAGCAGCTGTGAAGTTGTCAGGCAATATAGACCATGTATGGGAAAACCTGTAGGCCGCCTAAGGGTGGGAATCCCAGTTTGTCGCCTATAGGAGATAAGAGCTCATGGTTCTGGGAGAGGGAGAGTGGTCCTCTGTGGGAGAGAGGACTGGGCCAACTCTATTTTAGGGGCATTGGGCCTGAGAAAAACCCAGCCGAGTGGCCATGCAATCTTGGGTCATTTGTCTGTTGGTGACCTTGAAATAAAAGCATGTCGAGAGGGAGAACGTTTTCCCGCAAGCAACTTTAGCCACTAATTTCTATAGTTCTGTATGGTTTTCAAAGCGTCATGCTCAAAAAAGCAGTAGACTTTCAAATATGCAGTATATAGTTCATACATACATACATACATACATACATGCAGTATTTCTTCCTAGGGTGTATAAATGGAAATAAAGGCTTCCTAAAGCAAAGGATGGACTGAAAATGAAGAAAGTCAGCTTGTAATAAAGTAACTAAGTTACTTTTGGTCAGTTTAAGCCTAAGACTAGAATGATTTAGCAGTGCTATTTGGTCTGAGAATAGATATCAACTATGTCCAGGGAACCTCCCTTTATATACGAGTTAGAGTAAGAATAGGACAGTTTAAGACCCAGCTGAGAACACTATACAGGCCTGTTAAGAGTATGGCAGCAAAACAACTCATATCACTCTCGTCTACCATCCTCTGATACAGGAAGTGTGTGAATCAGTGATATGAGACACCACACAGCCTGTGCACGAACAGACACAGTTAACATTTGCATTCAGCAACGTATAGAAATGAGATGATTCAGTTTTTTTTATTTACTGAAGCATTCAATTTGCTCATAAAAATCATTCACTTAATACAGTAATATTGCCCAAATGTGACAACCTGGCACATTACACAGAGAACACATGGACTAAATGACTAAACCTCAAGCGCCATCCCTTCCACTAGAGGAACAAAATGTCTTCTATTGCATTTGTAACTCATTTGCTGCAGCCTTACACATCATACTAAAAGTCTTCAGATGACTTCTCAGAAAACGTCACAGCACAGAGAACTAACAAATCCTCAAACACAGCCTTTGTCAAACCATGATTACCATCAGCGGCAAAGACACATGATTTTATGCACTATAAATGATACTTTCTACAAAAAAAGAGTTACTGCAATTAACCAGTAAGCACCAGGACGTTCCTACATAAGCTTCATGTCCAAATATAGGCTATCTTGACCTCAGGATGTTCTGTACGTATGATGGAAAGTAAGGCGAAGGTGATGAATCTTAAAAGGAAAGACTTTGTAGGAGCGGAAGGAGGTGAATGCAGATATGAGGAAGACGAAGTGATGGAATTAGCAGTCCCAGTGGAGTCTGGTACTTAGTAGTATTCAAGCTTACTGATGTTTACATTCATTTAAAGTGTGTTGGATTAAAACTGGAGAAAGTTGTGTCCTGGCTGAGTCTTCCTGCCAAGGAGTGACTCTATACAACTGCAGCCAAGTCTTGTTAATGCTAGAAAAACTAGAGCAGACTCTCGCTGCTGCTCCAGGTTTCCAGGAAAACATGATGTGTTTGAAATCGCATCATCACTTTTCCACTGGAATCACAAACCCCTTCATTCATTCAGCTTATTGTGTACTTGAAAAGTTCTTTGAGCTTTGTCACTTTTTCAGAGCAATGAGTTAACCAATGTGAAATAACGTCTAAGGTAATGCTCTAGTTAGGCAATAAGCAAATGGGCACTGTACGTCATACAAATAATATTTATGTACAGACTTATAAAAGCATGTGCATGTAAATGGAAAGTGCTGGAATATTTGTGAGGAAGAAAACGAAGCAAATACAGTTTACTGTTTTGCTCTGTGGTTCTCAACTTAAAGCTGCTTATTTAATTCAATGCAGCATAAACACATCAGTTTTCATCAGGTAAACTGATATTTTTTCTGGTGTTTAGTAGAGTACTATAGTGTCTAGTGCAATACTATGTACTAAAAGGTGGTCAGAGACCACCTTTTCACTGATTACATTGCTTACAGATACAGTAGTTCAGAGGTTTCACAACAATTTCCATAGACAAACACTGGCAGTAGAATGAGTTCTACTGAACAGCTCAGTGATGTTAAACATGGCACTGTCATAAGACGCCACCTGTGCCACAAATTAGTTCATGAAAGTGGAAGCATGTTCTCACATGTCACTATGTGGCAGTCTGATTGACAAATCTGGGTTTGGTTATTGCCAGAAGAATGCTACCTGCTGGAACACACAGAGCCAACAGTAAAATTTGGTGGAGGTACAATGGTCTGAGGCTGTTTTTCAGGGTTTGGATCTGGCCGCTTAGTTCTAGTGAAGAGTAATGTTATGCTACAGCATACAAACGTACTGTAGACAATAATATGCTTCCAACTTTGTAGAAGGCCCTTTCCTTTTCCAGCATAACTGTGCAGTCATGGTTCGAAACTCCAGTGGCCTGAATAGAGCCCTGACCTCTGGGATGAATGTGAACGCGTCAGGTATGATGGTCAGGTGTCGACATTCTACATCCATCCGTATGTTGCCCTTCAAAGAGACATAAGCATTCAAACAAGCAACTCCCCAAACTCACCTTAACTGCCTTCTTTTTTTTATATCATGTGCATCTGCATTATATATATATATATATATATATATATATATATATATATATATATATATATATAGAGAGAGAGAGAGAGAGAGAGGGGTATGTAGAAGATAGGTTAGATATAGGATAATCCACTCACATAAGGAAGAGGACAGTAGATATAAAATAAGTGAAAAAACAGGAGTTTCCATCATAAAATGGTTAAAGAGAGAACATGGTAGTCTCAACCACTGTATTAGATCTGGTAGACCACCAAAACTGTCACCAATGGCAAGGTAATGAACCAAACAGACTGTTGAGAAAATCAAGATCTTCTTATCAGTACAGTAAAGCTGATGGTGTTCTCAGAACAATGGACAGACCAAAGCCCAGACCTCAACATTATCGAATGTGTTGGGGTTTCAGTTCTGTTGAAAAACTGAAAACATGTCACCTAAAAGAATGGAAGCTGTAATTAAGGTAAAGGGTTGACACATTACATACTGAAACAACTGATCTTGATGATTGACAGTGACAAAATTCTTCAACCTTTATACAACTGAACAAAGAGATGTCTACTCACAGTTCATTCCTGCACAGTACATATTTACATGTTAGTGACAATAAAGATAAAACACACACATACAGTGCATGATGCACACATATTCTTTCTACGTACCATGAAATATGGATTCTAAGAGCAAGGCATGTTCTGGCAAATTCAGTGGAATGTCAGGCAATCATGGCCTGCAAAGATAGCCATCAGACTCTTCTCATCAATAATGTATTGAGACAGGATGGGGCTAAGCACCCTAGAGTGCTTTGACATGGTCCAGACATGCACTTATACACATTCCAAGCATGAAGCAGTTCATAAAGGGGCGCTCCAGATGCAGAGAGATTTAAAAGTCACAAGACATAAAGCTTCCTCTCACTGCTAACATCTCATGCGCTTCCTCCTGTTTCTGGGCTAATGTGCTGCTGGTGGATTGTTAAGGTCATGCCTTGTTGATTACTCTAAAACATGTAGGACCATCAGGAGGGGTTATGGACTGCTTTTCAAGTGACCTGTGTAGGAGGTCCAGTAGGTATTAGGATAGATTTGGGGATTTTGATGAGATGATAGTTTAGCCTTCAGCTGATGCTCGTCTTGAGAGATCAACCCCACCCACTCCACACTAGTCAGCTTAACACAGCAGCAAGAGGAACACTCTTGGCATCTGCTCCAACTACAAGATAACTCTTGTTCATACTTATCAAGCATAGGTTCCTGTGAGGAAAGTGTCATTCTTTATTCTGTCTGCACTTTTGAGTGAGCTTCATGTCAAAATTACAATGTAGTTGTTTTTAATAAATGTATAAGATGTGCCATTGCAGTGATTGTTCAGTTGGAATTTGAGAGTCTTACAGCTTCAGGGAAGAAGCTGTTTCTCAGTTTTTTTAATAAAGCTTTTTAAATAAAGCTTCAGCCTCAGCATTTACATTTTCACACACTTCTTCTTCAGCTTTGAGATACAGAAGTGGGCTTAGTGGATGACAGAAATTTGGACTCACCAGTAGGTCCTGAAGAGGGCCAAATAAGGCAGAAAAAATGATAACACTTTCTATGAATACCATGTTTACAAGAACATATTGACACATTCATAAGATAGTATAATACATTCATAAGTTAACTAGTGCTTGTAAGACATTAGAAGAGCTTATAAGCTGTATTTGATGGCTTTAAGTGAGGTGCACTATACTAAAGATTTCTCTAATATTAAGAGTAAAATGTATGAATGTAATTACTGAAGGATTTGCAAAAACACTCTAACATAGAAAGTAGTTGCAGTGTTTCATTAATACGTTACAAGCTTCAACTGTCAGATTAGCAGAGCCATCAGTAGTATTTCACCCAACATGGGAAGGTCTGCGTACACCACTGGTAGCTTGACGCTAGTGCAGTAATGTTACAGTGAAGGTTTCTAGTGGTTAATGTTAGAACCAGTGACAGAGCAAATTACAATAATGGCACTCTACTAACTTGACTCTCACTCTCCATACAATTGCACAGTAACTTCATGCTTAGGATGATGTCAAAGGGGGTTTCTGGGGGGGCCTGAAGGGTACTTGGCTCATGATAAGGAAAGTGCATTGTAGTAATAACTCTGGGCTGGACAATTTGTTTGGGGCTGGCATGTGAATATTCAGTACTTAATCCCAGAAGGCGCAGCCCTAACAGCCCTGTAGTAAGAAATAAAATATTGGAAATGCTGTGGCATAAATAAACTTGTCTCACTTTACACTCTGCCTAATACTGCCTTGTGAATGTATTATAATATGTTATGAATGTGTTTTAGATGCTCGTAGCCATGGTATTCATAGAAATTCTCCATGCCTGTTGTCAGATGGATTTGGTAACACTAATTTTAGGATGATAAATGGAACCCAAACATTATCACTTTGATATCCCAAATCCTGGCATGATAACTCTAAACCTAACATGATCTTAGCATAAGTCTAACCCTAACATGCTTACTCTAACCTTAGGATATCAACTGTAAACATAACTCTAAATCTAGCATGGCAACTCTAACCTTAGTAAAACTTTACCCCTAGCATGATGACTCTAACCATAGCATATTAACTCTAAACCTAGCATGAAAACCCTAACTATAGCACGATGACTCTAACCACAGGATATCAGCTCTAAACATAGCATAATAACTCTAAATCTAGTATGATTAGTCTAACCTTTAGAACCCTAGTCCTGGCATCGTAACTCTAGTATGATGGTTACCAACAAGGGCGGCTGTGGCCAACATCTGCTTCCTTTGTGACAGATAGCCAATCACTACATCTTGCTGCTCATGCAAAATCTAGCTAGCTAGCATCTGCACAGACAGGGTGAGAGGAACTAAGCTATTCTTCTTACCCACTGAAGCATGCAGTTTTGAAGTCTGTACAGGACTGATATAATCAGCCACTTTATCAGCCCACAGCATGCAGTACCCTCTGAGATTTTCCTCACTTTTGAATTCCTCAGTTCCTATGAGAAAACACTCCACCTCCCATCTGCCAGACCATAATGAAGCTGAAGCTAATGATCAGCAGCCTTGCTAAATGGATTATATACTGCCCTAGTGAACCAATCCCTGTTAGCAATAACAGACACAATTACAGTGACCATGTAAGTGAAAGGGCTCTGTCTACTCCAGGATGAGTAGATGGGACATCATTCTTTCTATTTGTTTGTGTCCAGTGACTCATTCCCCTGTTACTCTCTCCATTTCTACTTAAGATATATTTCTGTATTGTCCTACTTTAGAGAGGTAGCAGTCAGGGATGTGTGCTGTCACTGGCAGGCCATACTGAGGCAAGATGAGGTGCATACCAGGTTTATAGAGCACTAAAGATCAGATCTGATAAGATCAGATGCCTAGCATGTGGCCTAGCATCCTATCAGGCACACTTCACACACAAACAGGCGCAGTAGCCTTGAAGAACCAACACACTGTCATGGACACGGAAAGATCTCAACAGAAGAGAAAGCCTCTTTCAAATGTTTTCACTTTGCATAATGAAATGATTAAGATGTAAACAAAGTCATTCAATGTTTTTATGTGAACTTCTCAGTTCTAGAAACATAGCTAAAATTATTCATAAAGGTCTTGATAGGAACCAGACATCTGAAGAGTTTGAGACAGGGGTGTCAAATCTTATTTGCAAAGGTCCCTGTGGCTGCATGTTTTCATTTCAGTCAAAATCAGTTGTTTAAAGACCGAGAGCAACAAGTATAATCAATTGTGATCCAGAGTGTTTGGAATGTCTTTTGCAGACACAACAGGTTAAATGCCTCTAAAATCTCCCTTGCATAAAGTTACTGCATGGAATTGTTATGAATATATTGCCTGAAGGCTGAGACAATGTTCACCAACCATCTCCATGTCCACCTTCAATACATCCATAAACCTTCTCTGAGGTCTATCTCTTCTCCTTCTACCCGGCAGCTCCATCTCCAACATTTTTTGCCCAATATATCCACTATTCCTCCTCAACACATGTCCAAACCATCTCAACCTGGCCTCTCTGGCTTTATCTCCAAACTGCTCCACCTTCACTGTCCCTCTGATCTGCTCATTTCTAATCTTGTCCATCCTTGTCACTCCAAACGAAAATCTCAGCATCTTCATCTCCGTCACCTCCAGCTCAGCCTCCTGTCTTTTAGACAGAGCCACAGTCTCCAAACCATACATCATAGCAGGACGCACTACTGTCTTGTAAACCTTCCCTTTCACTCTTGCTGCTATCCTTCTGTCACACATCAGCCCTGACACCCGTCTCCACCCACTAAATCCTGCCTGCACCCACTTCCTCACCTCTTTTTTGCACTGTCCATTGCTCTGGATGGTTGACCCAAGATATTTGAAGTCATCCACCTTTACGACCTCTACTCCTTGCATCTATACCTTTCCACCTGCCTCCCTCTCATTCACACACATGTATTCCGTCTTGTCTCTACTGACCTTCATTCCTCTCCTCTCCAGTGCAAACCTCCACCTCTCCAGATTCTCTTCCACCTGCTCTCTACTCTCACCACAGATTACAATGTCATCTGCAAACATCTGCAAACATAGCTTCAGTGATTTTACTGCACATATCTAATGCATTAACAGTTCTCAGTCCTGAGCAGAACACTACTCTTAATGACTTCACTGGACAGTCTTTGGTAGAATATTTATTCTTTCTAAAACTTGTAATAGAGCATCATTATCATTAACTGTTGACTGAAAAAGCTTCCGCATGTTTGTGCACAAAGCTCAGGGCTTATAAATGAGGAAACCAACTTTATTCTACATGTAATGATTCTGCATTGGCTCATTGTTTCCAAGCGCTCTCAGACGGGATCTGTTGACCTATGAAGAAGAGAAGTGCTCAGATCACGTGTGCCTTCTGCTCTGCATTTTCCTTGCAGCAAATGTGCTGACTGCAGCACATGAACGTAACAACCAGAAGTGTTTCCTCGAGACTTTGCAGCACTTCCTCAAAGTACTGGAAAAGAGTTCCCTCGTTGTTGTTTTTTGTTGTTTTCAATTAAAGAACATTAGAAAAAAAACAATGTGATTCTAATAATGAAAAAAGTAATACATTGAATCAGTATATTGTATACAATACACTATACTATATATCATATTGCTGCTGTCCTTTTCTTCTATTTTCATATCTCTACATTATTTAAGCTCAGCAGCTGCCCTTTATGCTGAGTAGAAATTTCATGGTGTATGAACAGAGAGAAATGCTCTAATTACTTGGAATAAAATCTCATGACATTAACTTACATTAAAAATAAAGAGCCTGTTTGTCTTCTTCTGTACAGTTACCATATTCAAAAATGTACAAGATACATTTTTTTCTTTGGAAATTGGCAATATAATCTAAATCACATATTCTTCTTTCGCCTGCTCCCTTTAGGGGTCGCCACAGCAGATCATCTGCCTCCTCTACTTTTACACCAACCATCTCCATGTCCACCTTCACTACATCCATAAACCTTCTCTGAGGTCTACCTCTTCTCCTTCTACCTGGCAGCTCCATCTCCAACATTCTTTGCCCAATATATCCACTATTCCTCCTCAACACATGTCCAAACCATCTCAACCTGGCTTCTCTGGCTTTATCTCCGAACTGCTCCACCTTCACTGTCCCTCTGATCTGCTCATTTCTAATCTTGTCCATCCTTGTCACTCCCAACGAAAATCTCAGCATCTTCATCTCCGCCACCTCCAGCTCAGCCTCCTGTCTTTTAGACAGAGCCACAGTCTCCAAACCATACATCATAGCAGGACACACTACTGTCTTGTAAACCTTCCCTTTCACTCTTGCTGCTATCCTTCTGTCACACATCAGCCCTGACACCCGTCTCCACCCACTCCATCCTGCCTGCACCCTCTTCCTCACCTCTTTTTTGCACTGTCCATTGCTCTGGATGGTTGACCCAAGATATTTGAATATATTTATGGCAATAATTATGTGTACTATGTTTTATTCATGTGGTAATGATGTGCACATTTGAATTAAGCAAATTCAATGCATTTCTTTCAGTGTAGATACTCAGGCTACAAGTCTGGCAAATTCATTTTCAGAGCCCACCTGATTCCTCAGACTGGGAAAAGGTGTTTATTGTTAGAGAAAAGCAGCCAATGTTCAATCCTCACTTTCTTTTCTCAGCTCAGTGTGAAACTGGCTAACTTGTAATGTCAGTAATTATGTCATTCGAGGTGCTGCTGCACACTGCAGCACTGTTGTCTTCACACTTACAACACATTACACAATAAATGTGCAGCCCATATGCTTGGCAGGTTCACGGCACTCACACAGCTCCAATTACACCGTGTTCTCCGCCAGTACAGCACAGTTTTACTCCTTCAGATATGCGAGAGGCCAACCACACACACACAAACTGGGGACTCCCAGACCACTCAGTACAGTGGTAAGTAGCCAAAGGACATTGTGAATTTTCCCTTCTGTGCTCCCACAAGCTCTCTCTCTATCTCTCTCTTTCTCCTTCTCTCTGTCTCTCTCCCTCTCCCTCCCTCCCTCCTTCTCTCCCTCACTCTCACATCCAATCTGCTGGAAGTCAATCATCCTATAAATAAAACAACACGTTCTTTCATATGAGTGTGCTCGCTCTCCCTTTATCTCTCTCTTTCTTTCTCTCTCTCTACCGCTCTCTTTCTCTCTCTATTTGTTTATTTCTCACTTTTTGACTTTCTTTTTGTCTTCTTCTCTGAGAGCATTTTCTATTTCTCTTTCTTTCTCTCTCCCTCCCTGACTCAGTTCCTTACTCTTTTTCCCCCTCTCTTGCCCTGTCTGTCTGTCTCTCTCTCTCATTCTGTCTTCTTTCTCTTTTTCCTGTCTCTCTCTCCCCCCTTTCTATTATGTTTTTTTTATTCCTTTTTCTGTTTCTCTCTATCTGTTTGTCATCTTTCTTATCTCTCTTCCTGTCTTCCCTCTTCTTCTACCTCTCTCTCGCTCTAATTTTCTTTCTTTCTCTTTCTTTATTCCTCCTTCTCCCTCTCCTTCCCTTTCTCTCTGTCTCACCGTTTCTTTTTCTTTCTCATTCTCACCTCACTTTCTCTCTTTCTGCCTCTATTTGTCTATTTATATTTTCAATCTGTCACTGTTTCTGTCTCTCACTTTCTATTTCTCTTTCTCTTTCTCTTACTCTATCTCTATTTATCTACCTCTATTTTCTATCCCAATGTCTGTTTCTGGCCTTCTTTCTTCTTTCTCTCTGTCTTTCTGTTTCTTGCTCCTTCTCCCCTTTTATTTCTCTTTTTGTCTTTCTTTCTTTCTTTTTTTTTCTTTCTCTCTCTCTCTCACTTTCTACTTATCTAACTGCTCCTCGATTATCTCTCTCTATTTCTGTCACTCTCCTTCTTCAGTGTCTCTCTCTTGCTTTTCCTCCCTTTCTGTCTCTTTTTCTGCTACCTCTCACGTGAGGTTTTTAGCTGAGAGTCAAACATATTATTTTGCATCCATTCTGACAGGATCAGCAGAGCTCGGCTGATATTTCAGTGGACTCAGGCATTTCTGAGGGCAGTAAGGAAGCCAGTAGCATGCACCATGAGAGGAAGTGCTCCCCATACACAGACTCCGAGCAAAACCTCTGCACTTGTTTCACATACACAGCAAGAGTGTGCACTTTCAGTATGAGAGCTTTTTTCCTTTTTTATATTCTTTTTTTACTGTGCTAAGCAGCAGCATTCTTTACATGTCAGCTACCTCCATAGCGCCACAATAACTGCCACAATAACTGACCCCCACCTCCATAGAAAAGCACTGCAATTAGAATAGGATGGTCTGGAGCAGCCGCACATGAGCCAAAGGTCACCATGCCCAATGCCAAGCATCCACTAGAGGTCTATAAAGAACACCAGCATAGAACTGAGGAGCAGTGGAACCATGATCTTCAAAGTGTTGGAGCTCCACCTAATACCTTTTGGATGAGAACAAATCACCCGACATCAGCACCTGACTTCAATAAGCCACTTGTGGCTGAATGCAATCAAATCCCCAGAGCAATGGTCCAATATCTAATGGAAAGTCTTTCTAGAAGAGGAGGCTGCTACAGGGGGACAAACTCCTTATTAATACACACACGCGCACACACACACACCACACACCACACACGTGTGTATAATATATACATACATACATACAATATATATATATATTTCTGAAACCTGGTCCTGGAGTGCCTGCTGTCCTGCAAATTTGGTAGCTTTCTCTGCTTCAGATGTGCAAAACAGTGGGCCTTCAGGACTCCACTTACTATATAGATGCACTCTGTAGTTCTACAATTACAGACTGTATTTGATCTGTTTCTCTGCATATTGTGTTAGCTGCCTTTTACTCTGTTCTTCAATGGTCAGAACCCCCAAAGAACAGGAACACTCTTACAGATGCATTAAAAACAAACACATGATGTCTCTAAATAGACATGTCAGTGTGCTCCCATCACTTTTTAGAGTGTATTATTTGGGTGGTGCATCATTCTCAGCACTGCAGTGACACTGACATGGTGGTGCTGTGTTAGCGTGTGTTGTGCTGGTATGAGTGGATCAGATAGAGCAGCACTGCTGCAGTTTTTCCACACCTCAGTGTCACTGCTGGACTGAGAGTTGTTCACCAACCAAAAATTCCCAGCCAACAGTGTCCTGTGACCATTGATGAAGGACCAGAGGATGACCAACACAAACTGCGGAGAAACAGACAAGCTACTGTCTCTGACTTTCCATCTACAAGGTGGACCAACAAGGTACTAGTGTCTAATAGAGTGGACAGTAAGTGGATATACTGTTTAAAAACTCCTGTCTGATCCACTCATACCGGTGCAACATACACTAACACACCGTGTCAGTGTCACTGCAGTGCAAAGTATGCAGAGAAACAGATGGACTACAGTCTGTAGTTGTAGAACTACAAAGATCTCCTGTATGGTAAGAGGAGCTGATGAAATGGACAGCGTGTGCAGATGCAAGGTAGGTGCTCAGTGAGTGACCATAAAATATACAACAAAAACACTCACTGCTTACTTGTTAGGTTTTCTGCTTAAATAAAACCCTCAGCACTTTAATGCAAGGCTCGATTCTCAATAAGAAACATCTGGATCGGAGGAACTGATACTGAATATCGATTCAAACACCCCTAAAGTATGGATCGATTCTGAAAAAGAATCGTCAGGACTGGAAGTACGCATACGGTAAGTGGGCTTCAGTGCCAAGCATCGTACTGAATCGATTCCTCTCAAATCAGCATCACTCCACTTTTTCGTCAGAAGTCACGTCGTTCACATAAAGATATCAATAGTTATTGCTTTTATTCCAGCCCCAAATATCCCGCTCTCTCTTCCCTCGCGACGAAATAGTAAGCTGACTGAATAAGACAGCTTGGCCGCTGTTTCTCTCGCCTGAACATAAAAGTGC